>NC_092089.1:1861151-2461151 GCF_045679555.1 Salvelinus alpinus | reverse complement strand
TTTCTCTCAGAAATATGACAAATTTGCTAAATTCTTATTGTGGTATAGGCATAGTTAGCCAAATGGAGGGTTGAATTAAGCCCTGTTTATACCTGGTGCTAACATGCACACTTTGTCCTCATTCTGATTGTGCCCACATTTGTAGACAGGTATAGACGATTAACAGCCACATTGTGATCCGATTGTGATCCGATCTTCCTGACCACCTTCGGAGGCAGTCAGGCACATAAGCCAAACCATTTAAATCATCAATATACCTGCCTCTAAACTCATTGTCAGGTAGCAGCACCATTGACTTATGTAATCAGTAATGTCTTTAAATACATATTATTATTATCTGTCTGGCCAGATTTCTGTCAAATAACAGCTAATCTGGCTACAATGCGGACACAGTGGATGAATAAGAGACACATTTTAATACAATCTGTAAACAAAACAAACCATAATCAGATAGTGATTGGATCATATTGATCAGATCCCCAAACTCACGTTAGTGCGTGGTGTAAACAAGCCTCTACAGTACAAGAACATAAAACACAATTACAGCTAAAACAGATAAAATACCTATTAGGCCTATTTATTTCAA
Source organism: Salvelinus alpinus (assembly GCF_045679555.1). Taxonomy (NCBI): domain Eukaryota; kingdom Metazoa; phylum Chordata; class Actinopteri; order Salmoniformes; family Salmonidae; genus Salvelinus; species Salvelinus alpinus. The sequence continues at coordinate 2,460,565 of NC_092089.1, read as the reverse complement.
ACATTCCAGCTCAGAATGCCAGCCTTATGCAGTTGGCTTTATATCAGCACTTTTACATGCAGGGAATACTAAAGCTGGGCATCTCCACAGTAACGGAATTATGCTTTGACTCAGATTTTTCACTTTAAAATGTATGCCAAACATTGATTTCAAAGTTTAACAAACCATAGAACTCTATGCAAATAGACTACTTTGAACAATTTACACAGCAAACTTAACAAAAAACACATTTATTGGAAGAACTGTGCAGATGCTGAGAGAGAGAATAGCCGAAGGTAATGATAGACTATTGAATATCACACCATTGATATTCCGACACAGTACAAAGTTCGTGGCACCTGTACAAAGTTTGCACTTGTTATTTTTAACAGCGAATAAAAGTCATGAAAATATGTAAAGTTTTTCTTCCTGTTTAACATTTTATTCTTTATTCTTGTTTAAACTTAAAAGGTACAGACTTTGTACAGGTGCAGATACTGAGTGAGTTTTGCCCTGAAAGTAACAAAATTGTTTATCTGATGTAACAAGTGTCCCCTGGCTTGTTAAGTTGGTAGGGAATTGACCCCAACCCTGGCACTGCCACCTAACCCATTCAACCCTGGCACTGCCACCTAACCCATTTAACCCTGGCACTGCCACCTAACCCATTCAACCCTGGCACTGAACCTAACCCATTCAACCCTGGCACTGAACCTAACCCATTCAACCCTGGCACTGCCACCTAACCCATTCAAGCCACGGCATAACAAATCAATGTATTAATCCGTTTTTTAAATTGTTATATATATATAGTGCTTTTAACAACAAAATAAAGTCACAAAGTGCTTTACAGTAACCCAGGTAGAAGTTCTAAAAGTTTTGAGTATATACCCCCCCCCCCCCCCCCCCCCCCCCCTCGTGAGTAAGCTGGCTGAATGTGGGTGAGAGTGTTAAATTGGTCAGTGGTGTGGAAATGCCAGATTTAGCCTGCCAAACAGGGGGCACGGCTCTACATTACCCACTGCCTGCTCCCTCCATGACTTTCTCTGGTACTCCCGCCCAAACAGCACGACCAGTGTATGGAATCCTGCCACTTTTACTGAAAAGGATAACACCCAGCACCCCAGCACTGGGTGAAAAACAGCCTGCAGTGCTCTCTCACCCAGGGCTGGGCTGGGCAGGGGAGTGGAAAGGGGGAGATGCGGGAAGGGAGTGCGTGCTTGTCAGAGGGGAGGTGGGAGGGGAGATGGGTGCATGTCAGAGGGAAGGTGGGAGGGATGGTGGGTGCATGTCAGAGGGGAGGTGGGAGGGGAGATGGGTGCATGTCAGAGGAGAGGTGGGAGGGGAGGTGGATGCATGTCAGAGGGGAGGTGGGAGGGGAGATGGGTGCATGTCAGAGGGGAGAGGGTGCATGTCAGAGGGGAGGTGGGAGGGGAGATGGGTGCATGTCAGAGGGGAGGTGGATGCATGTCAGAGGGGAGGTGGGATTAGAGCCTGCTGGGAGTGATCAGGGGGGATTTCCACCCCGCCGGGCACACAATGGCACTGCCACATAACATAAACACTCATACACACACACACACAATGGCAACGTGGCACAACAGACCTGAGCCTCCATAGATTTGATGCTTACTGACTTTTGTTTGGGAAGAGGCGGTTCGTCTAGCCACGGGCTGTGTGTACGATGCACGGGGCGCGGCGGGGTGGCAGGGGAGGGGTGGTGTGGGGTGGGAGGGAGGGAGGGAGGGGTGTTGTGGTCCTGATTGGATGTGTGTGTGTGTACATGAGGGGGGTCGTGTGTGTGTGTGTGTGTGTGTGTGTGTGTGTGTGTGTGTGTGTGTGTGTGTGTGTGTGTGTGTGTGTGTGTGTGTGTGTGTGTGTGTGTGTGTGTGTGTGTGTGTGTGTACAGAGAGAGAGACGGACACAATAGCAGGATGAATAGAGTTGTTTTATTCAGTCAGCCAGCTGAGCGTCGATAGAGACAGACCGAGGGATGGGATCTACGCTCACATAAAACAACAACCGTCGACGGCCGATCCAGTCTGAGAAGCAATCCACTGAGAAGCAGACTGAGAAGTGACAACTACAGTAATTTCACAGACCACAACCCTCTCTCTCAGCTAAAAGGCACTAACTTTAACACACTCTAACGGACGACAGCTCTACTGTTGGCCAAGCAGACATTCTTCTCTGTATGATTTGGCAGTCCCACACTCACTCTACTGTACCTGACTCACTTAACCGGTGAGAGAATGAAAGACTGTCTGCAACCACCAACCATCTTCACTTTGTTCACGAGTATCCATCCATCCTGTCACCATGGTGACCCCTTTACACACACTCTCTCTCTCTCTCTCTCTCTCTCTCTCTCTCTCTCTCTCTCTCTCTCTCTCTCTCTCTCTCTCTCTCAAATTCAAATTCAAATTCAAGCTGCTTTATTGGCATGAAAAACATTGTGTCAATATTGCCAAAGCAACAATGTATACAATATACATTGTAATACAATTAAAACAATGACAAATAATAATATAGAATGGCAGTAAATAATAATACAAAATTAAATATAAAAAATAGTAACAATAAAATGGTAACAGTCAATAGTCGAATGTAATGTATGGTGTAATGCACCACTACCACCACCACTATCATTAAACTGCTATCATTACCATTACCACCCATACCATTACTATTTGGAATGATAAACAACAATAATAATACTAATAACAATAACAGTAATAACAATAACAGTCATAATAAGTAAGTTACTGCTTACTATGCAGATGTTATTATTCACTGTCCCTCAGGCTATGGCAGGCAAATACATATTTGGCTGCAAGAGGAGCCATTGCTCCTTCGCCCATGAGTATTTTTAGTTTTTCCTCTGGGTTTAATAAGTTAAAATTTGGAATAAATGTAGTCATTTCTGTGAATAATGAATCTCTTGGTGAGGAATATTTATCACAGTAAAGGAGAAAGTGCATCTCTGTTTCTACCTCCCCTGTCGTGCAGTGACCACATACACGCTCCTCTTTGGGTAGCCATGTCTTTTTATGTCTGCCGGTTTCTATTGCCAATCGGTGGTCACTCAGCCTGTACTTGGTAAGGATCTGTCTCTGCTTCGAATCTCTGACAGAGTAGAGATATTCAGCCAATTCATATTCTCTGTTTAGGGTCAGATAGCAATTTAGTCGGCTTTGGGATTTTGTTTCGTTTTTCCAATGTTGTAAATATGAGTCCTTTGATTGGTTCATGATTTTGTTTATTGGAATTCTTTCTTTTGAAGCAGTGCCGGTGTCAGCTTGGTTGGTTAGGTCCAACACCAGCTGACTGAGAGGGCTCGTTTCTGGGCTCAGCTCTTGGGTTTGAAGTGCTTTAAATTGCAGACTCGAATTTGGACTTGAATTTAGATGTAGCCAAAATTTTAATGATCTTTTCTGTATTTTCATTATTACTGGAAAGCGGCCCAATTCTGCCCTACATGCATTAGTTGGTGTATTTCTCTGGACTTGTAGGATTTTCCGACAGAATTCTGCATGTAGGGTTTCAATTGGATGTTTGTCCCACATTTTAAAGTCCAGTTTATTGAGTGGCCCCCAAACCTCACTTCCGTAAAGAGCTATTGGTAGGATTACACTGTCAAATATTTTGGTCCAAATTCTAATTGGGATGTTGATTTTGAATAATTTCATTTTTATTGCATACAATGCTCTGCGGGCTTTTTCTTTGAGTGCATTCACTGCCATATTAAAGTTTCCCGATGCAGATATGGTCAGACCAAGGTAGGTGTAATTTTTTGTGTGTTCAATTATGGTGTTGTTCAGGGTGAATTTATATTTGTGTTTCTGACATCTGTTTTGTTTTTGGAAAATCATGATTTTAGTTTTTGGGAAATTTACTGCCAGGGCCCAATTATGGCAATATTGCTCTAGAATATTAATGTTCTGTTGAAGACCTTCTTTGGTTGGTGATAGAAGTACCAAGTCATCAGCATATAGCAGGTATTTCACCTCTGTGTCAAATAGTGTGAGTCCTGGGGCTGGAGAATGGTCCAACATGTCTGCTAATTCATTGATATAAATGTTGAAAAGATTTGGACTCAAACTGCAGCCTTGTCTCACACCTCGACATTGTGAAAAGAATTCTGTTCTTTGGTTTTTGATTTTTATTGCACACTTATTTTCTGTGTACATACATTTTATTAAGTCATACACCTTACCACCAAGCCCACTTTGTAGAATTTTGTAGAATAGCCCTTCGTGCCAAATAGAATCAAATGCTTTTTTAAAGTCAATAAAGCAAGCAAAGATTTTGCCCTCTTTTTTTTGGTGGACGTGTTTATTAATTAGTGTGTGTAAGGTGTATATATGGTCAGTAGTGCGATGGTTAGGGAGAAAGCCAATTTGACATTTAGTTATTACATTTTTTTCTTGAAGAAAGGTTTGGATTCTTGAATTCAAAATGCTACAGAAAACCTTTCCCAAGTTACTGTTTACACAAATTCCCCTGTAATTATTGGGGTCTGATTTGTCTCCACTTTTGTGGATAGGGGAGATGAGCCCCTGGTTCCAGACATCAGGGAAGCAGCCAGAAGTTAAAACCATGTTGAACAATTTAAGCACAGCATTTTGCAACTCAGGTGTGCTGTTTTTCAGCATTTCATTTCTGATGTTGTCTAGACCACATGCCTTCTTTGATTTAATATATTTGAGCTTTTCATTTAGTTCTTGTTGGGTTATTGGGTAATCTAATGGATTTTGGTTATTTTTAATGACTGATTCAAGGATTTTCAATTTTTCTTTAATTTCTAATTGGTTCTGTTTTAAGTCTTTTTGTGGGATGTTTTTGTATAGATTATCAAAATAAGTTTTCCAAATTCCTACATCTTGTATGGCTAATTCTTGTGGCTTTGTTGTGCTTAAATTGTTCCACATGTCCCAGAACTGATTTTGGTCAATTGCGTTTTCAATTTCATCAAGTGTCTTGTTGGTATAATTCAGTTTCTTGCGTTTCAGTGTATGTTTATACTGTTTCAGAGTTTCAAAGTATTCATATCGTAGCTCTGGGTTGTTTTGCTGCTTATGTTTTTTGTTTGACATTTGTCTTAGGTGTTTTCTAATTGTTTTACATTCATTATCAAACCATTTGTCAGAAACATTTTGTTTTTTGTTTCTGATGTTGCATTTCTTTGGTTTTCTCAAATTTGCTTTCGATGCTGCTTTTTGGAATATGCAGTTGATGTTTAGAGTAGCCGAATTGACACCATCTTTATTGTTTTGGTATTGTGAGTTATTGAAAAACTGTATAGAGTTCATCATTTCTTTTGAGTTCAATGTTTCAATGAATCCCTCTGCACTGTTTGGAGCCCATCTGTATGATTGGTTTATGTTGAAGAGTTTATTGGGCCGGTTAATATTGCCGGTTAATTTCTTCAAAAACACGTTGATCTGACTGTGATCTGACAATGGTGTCTGTGGTCTGACAGTGAATGCACTAATGGAGGAGGGGTCAATGTCCGTGATGGCATAATCGACTACACTTGTCCCAAGAGCTGAGCAGTAAGTAAACTGACCTAAAGAGTCCCCTCTGATTCTACCATTAAGCATGTACAGGCCTAAGGCTCGACAGAGATGCACTAACTCCTTCCCATTTTTGTTCAGTATTTGGTCAGGACTGTTTCTATTATTTATAATAGGGCTGCTGTACAAGGAGGGGTGACCAAATATGTGGTGGTTACCTCCCGCATCAGTGTAGTCAGGCTCAGAACCTGTTCTTGCATTGAAATCTCCACAAAGAAGCACTTTACCCTCTGCCTGAAATGTAATGATTTCTGTATGGAGATTGTCAAAAAACTGATCATCATAATATGGTGAATCTGAAGGAGGAGCATAAGCTGCACATATGTACACATCATTGTCACAATAGATTGTACCTTTGTTAAGTTTTAGCCAAATGTGACTGGTACCTTTTTTCATTTCATTCAGTGCCAAGTCCTGCTTATGCCAAATGATGATTCCACCTGAGTCTCGGCCCCGTTTAACATTTTTATGTTTGATTGATGGTAGTAAACTTTCCCTATAGCCTGAGGGACACTGAGTATCTATGTCTCCACGACACCATGTTTCCAGTAGGATTATGATGTCCTGTCCTTTGATGTTTTTAATCAATTCTGGATTTGTTGTTTTATAACCAAAATGTGAAGAGTCAAGTCCCTGGATATTCCAAGAGCTGATAGTTAATGATCTCATTTATAATAAGTGATATTCACTGGTTTGAGTAAAGTACATTGAAAACAATACAAAATAATATATATATATATATATATATATACAGTGAGGGAAAAAAGTATTTGATCCCCTGCTGATTCCGCACGTCTGCCCACCGACAAAGAAACGATCAGTCCACAATTTCAATGGTAGGTCCATTTGAACAGTGAGAGACAGAATACCAACAAAAAAATCCAGAAAAACGCATGTGAAAAATGCCACGAATTGATTTGCATTCCAATGAGGGAAACAAGTATTCGACCCCTCTGCAAAACATGACTTAGTACTTGGTGGCAAAACCCTTGTTGGCAATCACAGAGGTCAGACGTTTCTTGTAGTTGGCCACCAGGTTTGCACACATCTCAGGAGGGATTTTGTCCCACTCCTCTTTGCAGATCTTCTTCAAGTCATTAAGGTTTCGAGGCTGACGTTTGGCAACTCGAACCTTCAGCTCCCTCCACAGATTTTCTATGGGATTAAGGTCTGGAGACTGGCTAGGCCACTCCAGGACCTTAATGTGCTTCTTCTTGAGCCACTCCTTTGTTGCCTTGGCCGTGTGTTTTGGGTCATTGTCATGCTGGAATACCCATCCACGACCCATTTTCAATACCCTGGCTGAGGGAAGGAGGTTTTCACCCAAGATTTGACGGTACATGGCCCCGTCCATCGTCCCTTTGATGCTGTGAAGTTGTCCTGTCCCTTTAGCAGAAAAACACCCCCAAAGCATAATGTTTCCACCTCCATGTTTGACGGTGGGGATGGTTTCTTGGGGTCATAGGCAGCATTCCTCCTCCTCCAAACACGGCAAGTTGGGTTGATGCCAAAGAACTCCATTTTGGTCTCATCTGACCACAACACGTTCACCCAGTTGTCCTCTGAATCATTCAGATGTTCATTGGCAAACTTCAGACGGGCATGTATATGTGCTTTCTTGAGCAGGGGGACCTTGCGGGCGCTGCAGGATTTCAGTCCTTCACTTCATCAAAGCATTCTCTCTCTCTCTCTCTCTCTCTCTCTCTCTCTCTCTCTCTCTCTCTCTCTCTCTCTCTCTCTCTCTCTCTCTCTCTCTCTCTCTCTCTCTCTCTCTCTCTCTCTCTCTCTCTCTCTCTCTCTCTCTCTCTCTCTCTCTCTCTCTCTCTCTCTCTCTCTCTCTCTCTCTCTCTCTCTCTCTCTCGCTCTCTCTCTCTCTCTCTCTCTCTCTCAGTGTGCCGGCCCTGGCTACAGCCATGCCTCTTCTGGAAGAGACCACTGTGCCTCGAGAGCATCCCCCCACACTGCCTGTGGTCATCATAGGTATGTTTAGCCTTAACCTCTGACTGCTAACATCTAACCCTAACCTCTAACTCTGCCCCGAGAGGCTAGCACCCCTTCGCCATCCCACCTCGCCCGCCGTCATCATTCACAGGTAACCTCTGACATTGCAAACATTTGATTCTCTCCTCTGTATGTCTGTGTAGGTAACGGGCCATCAGGTATCTGCCTGTCCTACCTGCTGAGTGGCTACAAGCCCTACCTGGACCCTTCAGCTGTTCACCCAAACCCTGTTCTGTACAGGAAGTTACAGGAGACCAGACACCTGCCCATCACTGAACAGGTGAACATCAAAGCATTGCATTAAACACACATACAGCACACACACACACACACAGATCACAGTTGACAAACACAAACACTGAAACATGATCAAGTCTGGTCTCTCTATGCAGGATCTGGAGTATCTGAGTGAAGGTCTGGAGGGGCGGTCAGGAAACCCTGTAGCGGTGCTGTTTGACACCCTGCTGCACCCCAATGCTGATTTTGGCTACGAGTTTCCCCCTGTGCTACAGTGGAGAAGAGACAAGCAGCAGCACCTCCCTCACCTGGTGCTGGGCAGGGCTACGCCTGGAGGGGCCTGGCACGTGAGTTATTCCTAAACAGCTTATACCCTCCTTTCCCCATTCATTTACGCCTAACCTCACCCATGGTGCTGGGCAGAGCTATGCCTGGGAAACCTGGAAAGACTTCACCCCCAAATCTCCTCATCCCTATGTTCCAATGCTAAACCTAAACTACATTCTTAAAATCCTCACCTCCAATCCTCTCTCTTTTCTCTCTCTTCTAGGTGATGGAGGGCTCCATGCTGACCATCAGTCTGGGCATCTGGATGGAACTGCCAGGGATCAACTACCGAGACCTGACTAACAATGGCAAATGCAGGTACTGACATATGGCAAATGCAGGTACTGACATATGGCAAATGCAGGTACTGACATATGGCAAATGCAGGTACTGACATATGGCAAATGCAGGTACTGACATATGGCAAATGCAGGTACTGACAATGGCAAATGCAGGTACTGACAATGGCAAATGCAGGTACTGACATATGGCAAATGCAGGTACTGACATATGGCAAATGCAGGTACTGACATATGGCAAATGCAGGTACTGACAATGGCAAATGCAGAGAGGGAAGGAGGGAGGGATGGAGAGAGATAGAGAGATGCTATAATGAATTTATATAGATTCAAAACAATGAGACAGCTTAAATCTCCATAATACTTTAAGAGTTTACTAAAGGATCTTTTGTTTGACAACGAGTGCTCTAACCCCCCCCCCCCCCCCCCCCCCCCCCCCCCAGGGGCGTGACCAACGACCGGGCCACTCCAGAGGAGATCTCGTCTTACTACCGTAACTACGTCAAGCTGATGGGCCTGAAGCAGAACTTTGTTGACAACACCTATGTGACCTCTGTGCAGAAACTTTTCCGTGGACACGAGGGGGAGGGTCTAGAGAATGGTCATGGAGGTTTGGGGGAGGGAGGAAAGGGGGTGTACGAGGGGGGAAAGGGGGTGTACGAGGGGAGGGAGGGTGAGGGTGTAGACGAAGAGGAAGGTGGGGGCCTGTGGGAGGTGAGGGGGTACCAGCGGGTACAGGGCGACACCCACGTTCCTTTCTGCCTGTTTTCGGAGAATGTAGTTCTGGCCACGGGCGCGTCTGATTCGCCAGCTCAGCTGGGTGTAGAGGGGGAGGAGCTTCCCTTCGTGTTCCACAGCATCTCTGCTCTGGGATTGGCTGTGAGCCGGAAGAAGCTTGGGCCAAACTCTGATCCGGTGCTGATCGTGGGGGCGGGGTTAAGCGCGGCGGATGCAGTTTTGTGCGCTTGTAACAACAACATTTCCGTGCTGCATGCCTTCCGCAAACACGTAGACGACCCAGGCCTCATCTTTAAACAGCTACCCAAGACCCTCTACCCAGAATACCACAAGGTCTACCACATGATGCACTCCCAGACCCACGCAACACCAAACATGGCTGCCACCTCCACCACCAATGCCCTTCCCAGCATGGCCGCCTCAGTCTGCTCCAAGATGTGCTCCAAGCCCCAACCCACCACAACTAACATGGCCACCAGTGGTGGTCCCGTTCTGTTCCCTGACTACACCAGCTTCCCAGAGCACTGCGTGGTGTCCTTCCAGCCAGACATGAAGTGTGTCCTGCAGGGGAGCAACTCCCTCAAGGCCTTTAAGATCTCCATGGCCCTGGTGTTGATCGGCACCCACCCCAACCTGTTCTTCCTCAAGGGCCAGGGCCAGTACCTGGGACTGGACCCCACCAAACCCATCTCCTGCAAGCAGAATCCTGTGGATGTGCACCCCTACACCTTCGAGTGCACCAAGGACCCAGGACTGTTCGCCATGGGCCCGCTGGTGGGAGACAACTTTGTTCGCTTCCTAAAGGGCGGTGCTCTAGGCATTGCCTCCTGCCTGCTCAAGAGACTGAAGAAGAAAGGCAAGCTGATCGCAGAAGGGGGAGGAGTAGGAGGAGGGGAGTTTATCTAGGTGAAGTGTGGATGGAGAGGAACGAGGTGGTGAATGAGTTGGAAGGGAGAGGGAGAGAGGAGGAAGATGCATCTTTATTTAAGCGAAGAGAGAAAGGAGGTAGGGAAAGGGAGGAGAGGAAGGAGGAAGAGGAGGGGGTTCATCTTAGTAAAAATAGCTACTATTACCAATGGAGTTCTGAGTTAAAAGGGCAAAGCCAAGCAGTACGTTTTTAATATTTTATTGTTTGCAGTGGACATACCTATTTGAACTCTGAAGCTTTCTTACCACTTCTGAGAGAACTGAAAACAATGGAAGTGGAGGCAGGCTAGAGTTACAGTACATGACCAGGTTCAGCCCACCATCTGTTACAGCTCCACTGTTCTGGTTTCTGCTGGGAAGCTGTCACAGGGTTTAATGTCCTCTATCCAGAAATCCAATCTGCAGTGTGACAATGTTTTTTTAAGTCATATGTGACATTTTGTAATGTCTTGAGTTTTTGTTATTTGCTCACCTTGTCTTTCAAGCAAGTGCATTTTCTGATTTCTCATCTACTTTAAACAATTGTTCTACTATTTATCTGATGGCCTTCACCATGCAATGGACTGTGAACCACTACAACTCCCCTTTAAAGCTTCAAGGAAATGGAACTTTGTAGAGATAGGCCCATAGCTGCTATAGTGTTTCTGCCATCATCTCAATTCTGAGTTTCTCATCAGTGCCAAACTACAGACCCCAAGCAGTATCTGGCAGACCAGGATGTAATGGGAACGTTGAAGTAAGAGATGAATCAACAACCCCATCACCATCCTAATCAGACGAAGTACAACTAACTCACTATGGTTGGAGCGCTCCTCTTAACGCTTTTCCTATGCAAACTCTTCCACTCACACACCTGACCTGAATGTATTCTGGATCAGATAACTCATTGCTAACTTACTGTACATGTCAGCCTGATTTCAACCAATGGGGCATAAGAGTTCTCTATTGATGTTAAACCATAACAAAATGCCAAATAGTGTTTTTTAGACACACTGAAGTCATGCAGATGCGCGTGACTCTTGGCTGCAGTAAAAAAGCCATCGCCACCTGCGTCCATTCAACATAGCCTGGATTTACGATATTACGCTTAACAAAATAACTGTTTGGGGTCTCATACGTTTACCGTGGTGTTTTGATTCTAGCTGGAACAGTCGCTAAGATTATATTTGGTTGTGATCTTTGAAAAATAACTATTTTGGATGCAGCAGTTGTTAGCTAGAAAGCTAACGCTAATTGACATAGGCTGTAGCAAAAGCTAGCCAAATAGCCATTTTACTGGTTGAAGTTGAAGTGTTTTTTAAGTATAATGCATAATGCAGTTGAAGTATAAAGTATAATGCAGTTGATTTGGGATAACACAAACAGCAGGACATTCATACGAGCCTTAAAATCCAATTATAATCCAAAAGTAGTGTGAAATGCACTCATAAGTAACATCTAAATATAGGCTTTTTTTGCTGCCACCAATTTGCAGCAATGTTAACAAACACAGAAAGGGGTCTATAAAATACTACTAGTCGACGACTCCTGATAAGTGTACATTGGATAAACGCAAACTGTAGGTGCATTCATTGACATCCACCAGTCTGAATACAAAACTGCTAGTCCATTGCATTTATCAGGAGTTGACTATCACCTATTGAAGTCATAATGACTATGTTAAATGCACATTTTCTGGTTGCCATTATGGAGTAAATATTATGCCTGTTGCTGATTCCAGGTCCGTATAGTATTCTCTGTGACATTTCTCATACCATGTCACTTTCACACAGCCATCATACGCCTCATGTGTCTGTTGTGTCAAATACCTGTCACTGTATGTAAAGCTGTGAGGACTGAGGGTAGAGTTTCATTCATTTATTGAACCAGTCAGTCGCCATTAGAATGTGTGTATTCATATGCAGTTTATTTCCGCATTCAGTCATCCTCAAGACTAAAGCTGCTTGCAGAAAAGAAAAAACGAAACAAATTGTGGAATTGGGATAAAATATAGATTGTTGACAAGATCAGCAAACTGAAAATGTATGGAGTTCCTAGTCAATATGCTGTATTCCAAACTAACCATCCTTTAGGCACTACATCCAGACCTGAAAAGATGAATCAGTGGATAGGTGTAAATGTAAGGTGGTGGTAGTCACTCAACCTTGCCCCCAGATAGACCATTGGCTTATGGCTAATTACACCTACATGTCCAATCTACACAGTAGGTGCCTTGATGAGAAGGGTTAACTAGGGGTTGATTAATAAAAGGAAACAGCAGGTTCCCCAACACCTGGGGTCTAACCAGGGTTTTCTACTACTGTCTTACAACATATATCCCACGGTCTTCTCCTGTTCACAACAGACACACAAGCTGCTTGGTGCGTGGTAGAGTTGGACTCCTCTCTTGTACAACTCAAATGAGTTTTTAATATGTTTTGTATACTGTATTTTTTATTATGAACAAATAAAAATCTTGAAACGTAAAACCTATTTATTTGTTTACATTTCCTCGCTATCAGTGACTAAATCAAGGTATATAATTAGTGTACAGTACATAGAAAGTTAGACATTTCTGCCCACATCTATCACCGACAAAAAACGTTTAAACATTTGTCATTGACAGGCCCCTCTTGACCATTGTACTCAAAATGACCAGAGTTAACTCAAAGATCCATTCATGAACATTATTAGTGGAGCGGAGATGACAGTTCTATCAAACTGAGAATTATAGAAGCGCAAAACATTCCATGGGGTGTTGACATCCCTTCCTGTGTCTTAAGATGAACATTTGTCTGCAGGGCTTCACATGTTGCAGCCAGGTGCTCTCATCTTTTCTTGGTGGGTTTGGGGTTGTACCTACACACACACACACACACACACACACACACACACACACAGGTTAAGTCAGGGCAGTGGCCATCTAGACATCCCACCTAAACACTCAGGCTTTTAACATTCCTGCTCGATCAATCCTGGATGCATTTTGGACAAATATTAAAAATAGCCCAAATTAAGCCAGCGCTGTAAACCTCTGGCCGGGTTTGAAGAACTCAAACCAAACATCCTCCCAATAAACTAAGTCTGGGAGACGGGTTCGGGCCAGACCCAAAAACATAAAACCACGACTTGTTTTCTTAGTAGCCGGCGCTGTCCTCTGGCCATGCATGACTGAGTGGGCATCATGACTCAATGATCAAACAGCAGTCTCGCTCCAGGCAGGCACGCACACACCCTTTTATGCTTAGCCAGGGAAAATGCAGCAGCCCTAGCGTGTGCATACATCACCAGCATAACCCAGACAACCAGGTGTGACGCAGGAATCACTGGGCGCTGATTGGTCAGTGACAACAAGCCCAAACCGTCCCAAACGAAAATCCACCCACTCACATCAGGAATGTTTCTCTCTGTTCTGTGGGTCTTGGTCTAAATGGTCCTTTTCAGATGACTATTTGACAGGCGATTCCAAAAATGGTGTTGATGTGTATTGTACGTATGCAGGGGACCAGCTAATTTCTCCTTGAGGGAGAATACAGCTCTATTGAATGTGAATCATAGTTTAGCTGGAATCAAAACCTGAGATCAGCCATGTTGGTTGGATTACAGCTACAACCAAGGCTATGTTGCTGGGCGGTCAATGTTGTCTTGTGTTTCTGAATTGGGGTTAAGGGAATGAATAGATGAATGAATGAGTGTGGAGTAGTGAAGAGCTCAGCAGACAACCTCTAGTCCCAGTCATCGTGTGGGCAGGCAGCTGTGTGTGCGTCAGCCTGTAGGGCGCTGTTGTCTTGTGTCTGGTAGTGACGTCCTTGAACACGGAGCAATGCCCCCTGGGAATGTGATGTTTGTGTAAGCTGGGTGCTCCAACCCTTCTGCTCCACTGCAGACGGAGTGGCTGACTTTTTCTACCTTGGGGGCTGGAGGGTTCAACATAATCAACATCACTCTACATTTATCCATTCATTCCCAGCCTGGCTCCAAACCTCTTCCAACCAATAGCCCGGGCCACAGCTTGGTTTACATTGTACTGTAGACTGTGGTGTCCTCCACCTGAAATAATGTGACCCAAATTGGTTTGGGTTGATTGTTTTGGTGTTTGCAGCCTGACAAGCCTTGTCCTCGTACCTGAAGAGGTCATCTCCCAAAGTCTCCTCTTTCTTGTTCTGACGCTCATCCTGAAACACACAGACACAGGGCTTTGACCCACAAACCTCCATCTCCTCTCTACCCAGCCTCAGCCCCCTCCATCTCCTCTCTACCCAGCCTCAACCCCCCCCTCTACCCAGCCTCAACCCCCCCAACTCTACCCAGCCTCAACCCCCCCCCCTCTACCCAGCCTCAACCCCCCCCCCTCTACCCAGCCTCAACCCCCCCCCCCTCTACCCAGCCTCAACCCCCCCCCTCTACCCAGCCTCAACCCCCCCCCCTCTACCCAGCCTCAACCCCCCCCCCCTCTACCCAGCCTCAACCCCCCCCCTCTACCCAGCCTCAACCCCCCCCCCTCTACCCAGCCTCAACCCCCCCCCCCTCTACCCAGCCTCAACCCCCCCCCCTCTACCCAGCCTCAACCCCCCCCCCCTCTACCCAGCCTCAACCCCCCCCCTCTACCCAGCCTCAACCCCCCCCCCCTCTACCCAGCCTCAACCCCCCCCCTCTACCCAGCCTCAACCCCCCCCCTCTACCCAGCCTCAACCCCCCCCTCTACCCAGCCTCAACCCCCCCCTCTACCCAGCCTCAACCCCCCCCCTCTACCCAGCCTCAACCCCCCCCCTCTACCCAGCCTCAACCCCCCCATCTACCCAGCCTCAACCCCCCCCTCTACCCAGCCTCAACCCCCCCCCTCTACCCAGCCTCAACCCCCCCCCCTCTACCCAGCTTCAACCCCCCCCTCTACCCAGCCTCAACCCCCCCCCCCCTCTACCCAGCCTCAACCCCCCCCCCTCTACCCAGCCTCAACCCCCCCCCCCTCTACCCAGCCTCAACCCCCCCCCCCTCTACCCAGCCTCAACCCCCCCCCCTCTACCCAGCCTCAACCCCCCCCCCCCTCTACCCAGCCTCAACCCCCCCCCCTCTACCCAGTCTCAACCCCCCCCCCCCCCCTCTACCCAGCCTCAACCCCCCCCCCTCTACCCAGCCTCAACCCCCCCCCTCTACCCAGCCTCAACCCCCCCCCTCTACCCAGCCTCAACCCCCCCCCTCTACCCAGCCTCAACCCCCCCCCTCTACCCAGCCTCAACCCCCCCCCCTCTACCCAGCCTCAACCCCCCCCCCTCTACCCAGCCTCAACCCCCCCCCTCTACCCAGCCTCAACCCCCCCCCTCTACCCAGCCTCAACCCCCCCCCTCTACCCAGCCTCAACCCCCCCCTCTACCCAGCCTCAACCCCCCCCTCTACCCAGCCTCAACCCCCCCCCCTCTACCCAGCCTCAACCCCCCCCCCCTCTACCCAGCCTCAACCCCCCCCCCTCTACCCAGCCTCAACCCCCCCCTCTACCCAGCCTCAACCCCCCCCTCTACCCAGCCTCAACTCCCCCCTCTACCCAGCCTCAACCCCCCCCTCTACCCAGCCTCAGCCCCCCCCTCTACCCAGCCTCAGCCCCCTCCATCTCCTCTCTACCCAGCCTCAGCCCCCTCCATCTCCTCTCTACCCAGCCTCAGCCCCCTCCATCTCCTCTCTACCCAGCCTCAGCCCCCTCCATCTCCTCTCTACCCAGCCTCAGCCCCCTCCATCTCCTCTCTACCCAGCCTCAGCCCCCTCCATCTCCTCTCTACCCAGCCTCAGCCCCCTCCATCTCCTCTCTACCCAGCCTCAGCCCCCTCCATCTCCTCTCTACCCAGCCTCAGCCCCCTCCATCTCCTCTCTACCCAGCCTCAGCCCCCTCCATCTCCTCTCTACCCAGCCTCAGCTCCCTCCATCCCCTGTTACTACCATTTCATGGTAAATACCATGTACTTCTCTTCTAGGAGTGTTTGTGTGTCTCAGGGGTTGCTAAACAGACAGTAAGTATTGTAGTAAACAGCAGCTGAAGTAGGACTGTGTACCTCTGCTGCGTCTCTCAGCCACTCCTCCAGCTCAGAGTTCTTGCCTCGGTTGTGGGCCAACAGGTCTGACCCTCCGATGATGTTGGGCAAACCCTGGGCACCGGGAACTGGGACCTGAAACACACACACACATTACTACACACACACAGAAACAGAGACACTAAGCTAACAGAGTCCCATGACCCTGTGTTGTGGTGAGGTGCATTCTGGGGTCTACCTTGCGGAAGCGTTTAAAGTCCTTCCTGTTGACATTGCCGTGCGTCTCCATGGGGCGTGGTTTAGGTCTTGCCGGTGTTGCCACGGTGAGGGATTTGAACTCCACCACTATAAGTCTGCTGGGGAGATTCTCACCCCCTAAACCCTACATCACAACACACAGACCAGTTACTGACAGACCTAACTCTTCCCCACTGGCCCCTACTCCAGACCAGTTACTGACAGACCTAACTCTTCTCCACTGGCCCCTACTCCAGACCAGTTACTGACAGACCTAACTCTTCCCCACTGGTCCCTACTCCAGACCAGTTACTGACAGACCTAACTCTTCCCCACTGGCCCCTACTCCAGACCAGTTACTGACAGACCTAACTCTTCCCCACTGGCCCCTACTCCAGACCAGTTACTGACAGACCTAACTCTTCTCCACTGGTCCCTACTCCAGACCAGTTACTGACAGACCTAACTCTTCCCCACTGGCCCCTACTCCAGACCAGTTACTGACAGACCTAACTCTTCCCCACTGGTCCCTACTCCAGACCAGTTACTGACAGACCTAACTCTTCTCCACTGGTCCCTACTCCAGACCAGTTACTGACAGACCTAACTCTTCCCCACTGGCCCCTACTCCAGACCAGTTACTGACAGACCTAACTCTTCCCCACTGGCCCCTACTCCAGACCAGTTACTGACAGACCTAACTCTTCCCCACTGGTCCCTACTCCAGACCAGTTACTGACAGACCTAACTCTTCTCCACTGGCCCCTACTCCAGACCAGTTACTGACAGACCTAACTCTTCCCCACTGGTCCCTACTCCAGACCAGTTACTGACAGACCTAACTCTTCCCCACTGGCCCCTACTCCAGACCAGTTACTGACAGACCTAACTCTTCCCCACTGGCCCCTACTCCAGACCAGTTACTGACAGACCTAACTCTTCCCCACTGGCCCCTACTCCAGACCAGTTACTGACAGACCTAACTCTTCCCCACTGGTCCCTACTCCAGACCAGTTACTGACAGACCTAACTCTTCTCCACTGGTCCCTACTCCAGACCAGTTACTGACAGACCTAACTCTTCCCCACTGGCCCCTACTCCAGACCAGTTACTGACAGACCTAACTCTTCCCCACTGGCCCCTACTCCAGACCAGTTACTGACAGACCTAACTCTTCCCCACTGTCCCCTACTCCAGACCAGTTACTGACAGACCCAACTCTTCCCCACTGGCCCCTACTCCAGACCAGTTACTGACAGACCTAACTCTTCCCCACTGGCCCCTACTCCAGACCTAACTCTTCCCCACTGGCCCCTACTCCAGACCTAACTCTTCCCCACTGGTCCCTACTCCAGACCAGTTACTGACAGACCTAACTCTTCCCCACTGGCCCCTACTCCAGACCAGTTACTGACAGACCTAACTCTTCCCCATTGGCCCCTACTCCAGACCTAACTCTTCCCCACTGGCCCCTACTCCAGACAGATACAGACAGGACTTACTGAGGCTTCCTGTTTGACAGGTTTGGCATCAGTCTCTGGCTCTTCCAGATGACCAGGGGTCACACCATTAACAGGTTTTGACTTGGGGGGGGGACAGAAGATAGAGGATAGTTCATAATAATAGTCACCTCATAGAAACCAGGGCTGGGGAAGGCAGTCAATTCAGGAAGTAAACTGAAATTACAATTCAGTGATTTTAAAAATGGCAGATATTTTCAATGAAACTGAGAAGTCGAAGCTATCAATTTGTATATTTTAAATTAAAATCACTTCCTGAATCGAGTGGCTTCAATTGGAATTGATCCCAGTCTTGATAGAAACACATGACAACAAACACACAATGACAGCTCCTCTCACCTCAATGAAAGACACCTCTTCGTCTTTGACCTCAGCTACAGGCTCCGCTTGCTGTCGTCTGCTGGCTGACGATCGCTCTTCTAAATCCAAGCCTGACCTATGATTAGCTGCGATTGGTTCCACTGGATAAACCCGCTGTTTCTTATTGGCAGAGGTAAGTTCCACTGTCTCTAGGAGCTGTTTTCTATTGGTTGAGCTCTTGTCTGTCAGTTGAGACCTCTGGCCTTGATTGGTTGAACGCTGTTCCGTCAGCTTCAACCGCTGGCCTTGACTGGCTGACATAGGCTCATCCGATTCGTCCATGTCCTCAGACATGATGGACTCCAGTTCGTTCATCTCTATCTCTGAAGCCCCACCCCCTTTAGTCTCCTCCTCCATCTCCTTCCTCTTCCTGGATTGGAGCCCCTGCTGGGCAGGGTTGGAGAACCCCTCTGACAGAGCCTCAGTCTGACCTGGAAACAGATGTGCACCTGAGCTGTGTTGGCCCTGGGACCTGCCTGTGGGGGGGTGTGTGGAGTTGGAGGTCTCTGAGTGCTGTGGTACTGTCCTCTTCATCTTCTCCTTGTCTTCTTCCCTCCTGGAGAGCTTGGCCTCTGATTGGACAGTAGGGGACTCCTCACCTTCCCGAGGTCTGAGAGAGAAAACATTGGTGTCTGTATATATCACCATTAACTCAAGATTGATAAGCCACTGTGTGGAATTGTATGGATATCTCCAGAGAGCTGCACTTGCCTTTTCTTGCCGACAGGCTGGAAGAAATTAGTGAGGGCAGACTGTTTCTGGGGGGAACCTTTCTGCGAGACCTGTTGTTTCTGGGAGGAGCGCTTCTGTGGGGACATCGTCTGCACTCCTCCGTTGGTCCGAGGGGCTGTGGCCAGGAATCTGGTGATAGCATCACCTTTCTCGCCACCTAATATCATGATAATGCAATGTCATTTAGCAGACCCGTGTTTTCAGTTTATATGGCCCACGCCAGAACTTTCCTACTGTAACTCTGACACCCACCCACTCTGCCTAAGTCATTAGAAACTATTCTACCTGGATGTTGTAGCTCTCCCCTTTTTCTGTCCGAGCCGCCACCACCAGCGCTGTCTGAGGCGCTGAATGATGACATCATAGTCTCTGCCACTGTGCAGGTCCCGGCCAGCTCTCGGCCTGAGGGTTTGGATCGGTTAAGATGAGAGGTGGTCCGGCTCTGGTCCCTCTCAGGGGTCTCTCCAACTGCGCTCACCCCAGCCACGTCCACCCTACTCAGGGATAAGACAACACAGATCAGCCTGATGCACTCAAATAGAACTGTGAGTTTGGAGCTCAGGTTGTGTGTGTGTGTCTTACCCACTGATGCCCTGTGAAGGCTCTGTGTTTACAGCATAGGCTGTGATGTTCTGAGACGCTGCTGGCATTACCGTCTCGTCCACTGGTGCATTCTGGGATAGCGTGGCGCCAGGGATGGTGGGTTTCATTCTCATGGATTCTGACCAGGGGAAAAACACATTAACAACGATACAAGTGTTGACTCCACTATATAAGTCCATATCATTATAAAATCAGGAACTCAAAATAAACTGAGACTATGATTCACCGTATGAGAGCCCCACCCACCTGAGTCAGCCATCTGATTGGAGGGATTGCAGTACTTGTCACAGCTGACATAGATGGCAGCCAATCCGATCTCAGACTCTGTGATGAATCGAAGACCTTTCCTGGAGAGCGTGCGAGATGGTAAATATAGACTGTGCTGACAACCAGTTAGTCTCATTTCAGAGCTGCAGAGAAGAAGTGTAACACCATAACACTGAATTGACATAGGAAAAGCCTCAAGTCTCAAAAGCTTTGGGAATGTCTCAATTGTTTGTGTAGTTCCCCTCCCCCAAAACAAATCTCCCTTTTTTAGGTATGGTACACACTCAAACTGCACTCTGTCTTTATGATACTGCAATGTGTGTACCTCTGTAGAATCCTCCCCACAGAGTCTGCCCACTTCTTAGTGGAGGGGGGCAGTAGTGCTTGGGAGTTTCCCGTTGCCATGCCGATCACACAGCTCAATGGTGATTCCAGGAGTGACACAGGGACAGACCCCTCCTCCAAGAGCTGGCTCCTCCCACCTCCACAACTCACTGCCAAACTCAGACGCTTTTGCTGGAGAGAAGTGAGTGAGAGATTTATTATTATTATTGTGATTATTATTCCAAATAGTAGCGGTACGGGTAGTAGGGGTGACGGTAATGATAGTAGTTTAATGACGGTAGGGATAGTGGTGGTGGTAGTAGTAATGATGATGATGGTAGTTGTGATGTAATGGTGATGATGACAGTTATGAGTTAGTTATAGTAGGTAGTCGGTAGAGATAGAAGTGCTACTAGTGATAATGGTGGTAGTAGAGATAAAGGTAGAAGTGCTACTAGTGGTAATGGTAGTAGTAGAGATAGAGGTAGAAGTGCTACTAGTGGTAATGGTAGTAGTAGAGATAAAGGTAGAAGTGCTACTAGTGGTAATGGTGGTAGTAGAGATATTAGAGGTAGAAGTGCTACTAGTGGTAATGGTGGTAGTAGAGATATTAGAGGTAGAATTGCTACTAGTGGTAATGGTAGTAGTAGAGATAAAGGTAGAAGTGCTACTAGTGGTAATGGTGGTAGTAGAGATAGAGGTAGAAGTGCTACTAGTGGTAATGGTGGTAGTAGAGATAGAGGTAGAAGTGCTACTAGTGGTAATGGTAGTAGTAGAGATAAAGGTAGAAGTGCTACTAGTGGTAGTAGAGATAAAGGTAGAAGTGCTACTAGTGGTAATGGTGGTAGTAGGGATAAAGGTAGAAGTGCTACTAGTGGTAATGGTAGTAGTAGAGATAAAGGTAGAAGTGCTACTAGTGGTAATGGTAGTAGTAGAGATAAAGGTAGAAGTGCTACTAGTGGTAATGGTGGTAGTAGAGATAGAGGTAGAAGTGCTACTAGTGGTAATGGTAGTAGTAGAGATAAAGGTAGAAGTGCTACTAGTGGTAGTAGAGATAAAGGTAGAAGTGCTACTAGTGGTAATGGTGGTAGTAGGGATAAAGGTAGAAGTGCTACTAGTGGTAATGGTAGTAGTAGAGATAAAGGTAGAAGTGCTACTAGTGGTAATGGTAGTAGTAGAGATAAAGGTAGAAGTGCTACTAGTGGTAATGGTGGTAGTAGAGATAGAGGTAGAAGTGCTACTAGTGGTAATGGTAGTAGTAGAGATAAAGGTAGAAGTGCTACTAGTGGTAGTAGAGATAAAGGTAGAAGTGCTACTAGTGGTAATGGTGGTAGTAGGGATAAAGGTAGAAGTGCTACTAGTGGTAATGGTAGTAGTAGAGATAAAGGTAGAAGTGCTACTAGTGGTAATGGTAGTAGTGCTACTAGTGGTAATGGTAGTAGTAGAGATAAAGGTTGAAGTGCTACTAGTGGTAATGGTAGTAGTAGAGATAGAGGTAGAAGTGCTACTAGTGGTAATGGTAGTAGTAGAGATATTAGAGGTAGAATTGCTACTAGTGGTAATGGTGGTAGTAGAGATATTAGAGGTAGAAGTGCTACTAGTGGTAATGGTGGTAGTAGGGATAAAGGTAGAAGTGCTACTAGTGGTAATGGTGGTAGTAGGGATAAAGGTAGAAGTGCTACTAGTGGTAATGGTAGTAGTAGAGATAGAGGTAGAAGTGCTACTAGTGGTAATGGTAGTAGTAGAGATAGAGGTAGAAGTGCTACTAGTGGTAATGGTAGTAGTAGAGATAAAGGTAGAAGTGCTACTAGTGGTAATGGTGGTAGTAGAGATAAAGGTAGAAGTGCTACTAGTGGTAATGGTGGTAGTAGGGATAAAGGTAGAAGTGCTACTAGTGGTAATGGTAGTAGTAGAGATAAAGGTAGAAGTGCTACTAGTGGTAATGGTAGTAGTAGAGAAAGGTAGAAGTGCTACTAGTGGTAATGGTAGTAGTAGAGAAAGGTAGAAGTGCTACTAGTGGTAATGGTAGTAGTGCTACTAGTGGTAATGGTAGTAGTAGAGATAAAGGTAGAAGTGCTACTAGTGGTAATGGTATTATTAGAGATAAAGGTAGAAATGCTACTAGTGGTAATGGTTGTAGTAGAGATAAAGGTAGAAGTGCTACTAGTGGTAATGGTATTATTAGAGATAAAGGTAGAAATGCTACTAGTGGTAATGGTTGTAGTAGAGATAAAGGTAGAAGTGCTACTAGTGGTAATGGTATTATTAGAGATAAAGGTAGAAGTGCTATTAGTGGTAATGGTATTATTAGAGATAAAGGTAGAAGTGCTACTAGTGGTAATGGTATTATTAGAGATAGGGGTAGAAGTGCTACTAGTGGTAATGGTATTATTAGAGATAGGGGTAGAAGTGCTACTAGTGGTAATGGTATTATTAGAGATAAAGGTAGAAGTGCTACTAGTGGTAATGGTATTATTAGAGATAAAGGTAGAAGTGCTACTAGTGGTAATGGTATTATTAGAGATAGAGGTAGAAGTGCTACTAGTGGTAATGGTAGTAGTAGAGATAAAGGTAGAAGTGCTACTAGTGGTAATGGTATTATTAGAGATAAAGGTGGAACTGCTACTAGTGGTAATGGTAGTAGTAGAGATAAAGGTAGAAGTGCTACTAGTGGTAATGGTATTATTAGAGATAAAGGTCCCTAATATTCACTATATTTTTTGATTTCTACTATTGACTTACCATTTTATTTATGTTATTTCTATAATTTATTTTGTATTATTTTACTACCATTTTATATTATTCTTCATTATACTATACACCGAGTATACCAAACATTAGGAACACCTTCCTAATATTGAGTTGCACCCCCTTTTTGCCCTCAGAACAGCCTCAATTCGTCAGGGCATGGACTCTACAAGTTGTCGAAAGCGTTCGACAGGGATGCTGGCCCATGTTGACTCCAATGCTTCCCACAGTTGTGTCAAGTTGGCTAGATGTCCTTTGGGTGGTGGACCATTCTTGATACACAGGAAACTGTTGAGCATGAAAAACCTAGCAGCGCTGCAGTTCTTGACACACTGAAACCGGTGCGCCTTTTTTTAACTAAAATGTTAAAAAAAATATGTAAAGATGGCTGTTATTATGGCCGACTTCCATACCCTTGGAAACACCCCCTGACCAATAGATGTGTTGGTGACCTTAGTAAATGGGGCCAATGAGTGACTCTCTGTAGTTTTTAAGAAAGGTAGAGTCCAGCCCAAACACTTTTTGGGCTTTAGAGTTCTTTAGTGTGCTAATCACCCTGTTCACCTCTGACTCAAAAACCTCCCTTATGACGAAGACAGGTTGAGCGTCATTCACTAACACTGAGCCCAAGAAACCAGTGGAGGGGTTCTGTCAGTACCCTGACAGAGTCAATAAAGTAGGAATTGAAGGCTATTGCTATTTTGACTGCATCCTGTGTTAGATTGTTATTCACCATGATTTCTAGTCTTTTTGCAGTGTTACTATGGTCTTTCCCTGTTAACTTTTTTTGATTCTCCCAGATACATTTAGAATTTCCCTTTGCTTCACCAGTTATGTTAATAAAAAGGTTTGCCTTGGCCTGTCTGATTTCTTTCATCACGTTATTTCTCAACATGGTAAACCTACATCTGTCATGCTCTAATTTGGACTTTAGGGCTGTTTTTAGAGCATTTTCATCGATTTCTCCATTTAGCCAAGGAAGAGTGCTCCTTTGGCCAGGTTTGGATTTTCTTTTCTTTAGGAAACCATTTATTGTAGTCTGGATTGTGGATAGAAAAACCTGACTATCAGCTTCCACATCTGTATAGGACAAGAGATCATTCCAGTTAATTCCCTTAATTGCATTTTGAAAATAATTTAATTCACTCTTAGGTATTCTTAGTTGATCCGGCTTTCTAACAGTAGAGAGGTTAAACCTGCTCTTAGAAAGCTTTCTGGCTAAAAGTGTCAGATTATGAATGATTTAGTCACTCTCTCTGATTTATTACTGAACACCAAATCAATCTGTGTTTTAGAGCAACAAGTCACTCTGGTTGGCCCTTTAACTAGCTGTGTAAGGTCAAAGGTATTAGTGATCCGTTTGATGGTTTTCCTACAAGACTTGTCTTCATAATTAATGTTAAAATCCCTCCATTAAGATGACCTCTTCCCCAAAATCACATTCCCTAAGCATGTTATTAAACTGATAACAAAACACTTTTGGTGGAAGGTGGCCTATACATTCCAATGAGGGTAAAAGACATTTGGGGAGACAGTGTAACCTTCAGGCCAATACAGTCTAGTTTATTATCACATGACCACTCAATTTGTTTACACCGGATATGTTCTTTAATGTAAATCACCAGACCCCCGCTTCCTTCAGTCCTGTCTCTCCTGAAAACATTGTAGCCAGGCACAATCAAAGCAGCATATGGAGAGTTTTTAATGGAGCCATGTCTCTGAAAGACAGAGGTAGTCAAGGTTGGAGTCTGTGAAAAGATGTTGAATTTGATCACTTTTTTGAATGACACTACAAATGTTCAAGTGCCACCCTAGTAGTCCCTTGGGCTTAGCTCGTGGGCTTAGCTCGTGGGTCCCAGATGACTCGAGAGTGATTGTAAAATTTTCATGTGTTTTCTGGCGGCTGGGTTTAGGCTGTTTTGAATCGGGGCAGTTCGGTTGTGCAATTAACTATCCCTCCCGCCTGCACTGGATGCGGGGAACTGATTAAAACAGCTTGCGTACCAGAAGCAGAGTCCGGGATAACATATTACGACTTGGATATGTTTGAAGAGTCAAATTCCATCTTGGAGCCGGGTGAGTCGAGAGAAACCATGGGACCATAGCACTCACCCACTTCCGCAGCGGCGACGATCAGTGGACGAGGCCATCCACTGCTTTCCACTCCGGTGAGTATTGCTGGCTCGGTGATGTTAGGCCCAGGATTGAGTTGCACATCCCCGAAGAGCAGGAGGGTAGTGAACAAGTAGTTTAACAGTTTCCGATAAATGTTGGACTTGTGTTTGTTACGCCTAAGCGGTTCAGGGGAATAGAGAGCGAGGTAAACTTGGCTATTATTCAGAACATTATGGTATGCTGTGTGCTGTCCGCTCCCGTGGAACGGTGAACCAATGTGTTTGGTGTTGATATTCTCAAGCAGTCATCCCAGCAAGGACGCACTGAGATTATCAGTAGAGCAGCTACATAACTGACAATCATGGCAATATACTGGAGATAAAACACATAATTGCGCTTTAAATTTTAGCATGAGTTACTTAGCTGGGGTCGGCGTACACCTGATGTTTTAGATAAAATAACAGCATCTGTAGGAGAAGCAGCACCTGCCGCACCACCCTCACTTCCGTCTGCCATTGTTTGTTTGGGGCCAAAACAACAGGCTGTTTTTTACGGGCTCCTAACCAACTGTGCTATTTTTTATTTCTTTTTTGCATTGTTTGTAACTCATTTTGTACATAATGTTGCTGCTACCATCTCTTATGACCGAAAAGAGCTTCTGGACATCAGAACAGCGATTACTCACCTCAACCTGGATTAAGATTTATTCTTTAATGAGTCTGACGCTAAGAATATACTGCTTCGTCAAGACAAGGCCCAAATCCCTGTCATCAGCGTGAAGAAAAGACGGAGGAAAAGGGAGGGCTGCGGGGTGCCTTGTAAGAATTTGTCGACGAGGAGGTAAACCACCACTACCCTCCGTATTATTGGCCTATGTGAAATCATTGGAAAACAAAATTGGACAATCTACGATTAGGACTATCCTACCAACGGAACATTAAACTGTAATATCCTGTTTCACCGAGACATGGCTGAACGACGACACGGATAATATAGAGCTGGCTGGCTTCTCAGTGCATCGGCAGGACAGAGCAGCTACGTCTGGTAAGACAAGGGGTGTGGGTGTGTGTCTATTGGTCAATAACTGCTGGTGCGCAATGTCTAATATTAAAGAAGCCTCAAAGTATTTCTCGCCTGAAGTAGAATACCTCATGATAAGCTGTAGACCACACTATCTACCAAGAGAGTTCTCATCTATATTATTCGTAGCCGTCTATTTACCACCCCAAACCGATGCTGGCACTAAGACCGCACTCAACGAGCTGTATAAGGCAAAAAGCAAACAAAAAAATGCACATTCAGAAGCGGCGCTCATAGTGGCCGGAGACTTTAATGTAGGCAAACTTATATCTGTTTTACCTAATTTCTACCAGCATGTCACATGTGCAACCAGAGGGGGAAAAAACGCTAGACCACCTTTACTCCACACACAGAGACGCATACAAAGCTCTCCCTCTCCCTCCATTTGGCAATCCTACCAATAATTCTATCCTCCTGATTCCTGCTTACAAGCAAAAATTAAAGCAGGAAGTACCAGTGACTCGCTCAATACAGAAGTGTTCAGATTACTCGGATGCTACGTTACAGGACTGTTTTACAAGCACAGACTGGAATATGTTCCGGGATTCATTCAATGGTATTGAGGAGTATGCCACCTCAGCCACCGGCTTCATCAATAAGTACATTGACGCAATCGTCCCCACAGTGACCGTACGTACATTTCCCAACCAGAAGCCATGGATTACAGGCAACATCCGCACCGAGCTAAAGGCTAGAGCTGCCGCGTTCAAGGAGTGGGACACCAATAAGAAATCCCGCTATGCCCTCAGACGAACCATCCAGCAGGCAAAGGGTCAATACAGGACTAAGATTGAATTCTACTACACCGGCTCAGATGCTCGTCGGATGTGGCAAGGCTTGAAAAATATTACAGACTACAAAGGGAAACCCAGACGCGAGCTGCCAAGTGACGCGAGCCTACCAGAAGAGCTAAATTATTTTTATGCTCGCTTCGAGGCCAGCAACACTGAAGCATGCATAAGACTACCAGCTGTTCCGGACGACTGTGTGATCACGCTCTCCGTAGCCGATATGAGCAAGACCTTTATACAGGTCAACATTCACAAAGCCGCAGGGCCAGACAAATTACCAGGACTTGTACTCATAGCATGCGCGGACCAACTGGCAAGTGACTTCACTGACATTTTCAACCTCTCACTGACCGAGTCTGTAATACCTACATGTTTCAAGCGGAACACCATAGTACCTGTGCCCAAGAAAGCGAAGGTAACCTGCCTAAATGATTACCGCCCCGTAGCACTCACGTTGGTAGCCATGAAGTGGTTTGAAAGGCTGGTCATGGCTCACATCAACACCATCATGCCGGAAACCTGTAGTAGTAACATAAAACACATGGATAAAATATAAAGACATAAGACAGCTGAACATTAAAGTAACGAACCACATGTTCACGTTGATCATGAGACTGGTAATGGAGATATACTAAGGGACGTTCTGGCCCTCTTATTTTCTCCATTGTGCTGACAGACTGACCAGACACATGGGCACCTAAAACAATTGGACACACTAGACTTATAGTCTACACATTCCACTAAAAGCACACATACCAGAGAAATATGCTTAAGGCAACTGGACACTAATGACAAGAAGAGACATAGAGTCTGCCAATTCCAATAAGGACATACCAGAGAACATGCTGGGGCATTGAATTAAATACAGGGTTGAGTCATAGGCCTAGAGGGTAGATGGACATATATTATTTTTAAGACAAGCATGGGTCTGGCCACTATTATAATTTAACTGAAAGCAGATAATGGGCGTTAGTAGGCGTGAACAAGCAGGAAGCCTGAACTAAAAAGATAAGGATGGCAGGAAGAATTAGGGGAGGTATGCTTATTTGCATATGGGGTGGACCCATATGCTATTTATGTATAAATGTTGGAACCGGGGTTGGGAAGCGGGGTGTGTTCCGCGGGGTGTGTTCCGCGGGGTGTGTTCCGCGGGGACATGCCAGTGGGCTGTACAGTTGTAATAAAGAGCATGTTTGATTTTAAAAGTTCTGGTAAGCGTTGTATTTGAAAATGATTTTCCACGACATAATTGGCGAGCTTGCCAGGAGTGACAGGGACGGAGACGTTCTTGGCTGGCGGGTTCTTTGGACAATCTAAACAAACAGAGGTGGCCACCCAACTATATACGGTAAGCAAGTTCTTACAATAGTTGAAATGTTTGTGTGGATTGCTTCAGAGTCCTGTCTCAGCGGGAGGAATGTCATGTAGGTCTCTCTCTCAAATTTCCTAAAAACGATAAAAACGAAAGAACTTTTGAATTCAAATAAATGTGCATGCATGTGTGAGTTTGGGTTTTGTATGAATGCGCATGTCTAGAGATTGAGTGAACTGGAACTGTGAACTTTGATTGTGTCGGGTGTTTGGCTGGGGGGAGCGGGCATTTGTTCTGGTTGGACTGCTCGAGACAGGTTCATGTGTCTGGTTTGATTGGGGGAGTTGTTCCGTCTGATTCTGCTTGGCCGGGTTCGACCGTATCAGGATCTGTTTTGGGATGTGCGTAAACACACCTCAGTCAACCTGAGCGGGCGACTCGTGTCGGGTGTGTGTGATTCGGACTGCCCCTCTCGTCGGACCATTCATTTTGAGCAGCCTTGTGTGGGCTGATCGGCGCAACTGTTTGTACTCTCTAGTTGAGCGGCTGGGCTCAGGCGCAGGGCTACAACAAGTAGCTTATACAGTCAAAGCATAAAACAGTAGGTTGTAGGAAAACGTTAGCCCGATTGTGCGGCGTTCAACTGCAAAAGTAGCTTATACAGTCAAAGCATAAAACAGTAGGTTGTAGGAAAACGTTAGCCCGATTGTGTGGCGTTCAACTGCAAAAGTAGCTTATACAGTCAAAGCATAAAACAGTAGGTTGTAGGAAAACGTTAGCCCGATTGTGTGGCGTTCAACTGCAAAAGTAGCTTATACAGTCAAAGCATAAAACAGTAGGTTGTAGGAAAACGTTAGCCCGATTGTGCGGCGTTCAACTGCAAAAGTAACTTATACGGTCAAAGCATAAATCGGTAGGTTGTAGGAAAACGTTGGCCCGATTGTGCGGCGTTCAACTGCAAAAGTAACTTATACGGTCAAAACATAAATCAGTAGTTAAATAAATATTCATAGTTTCCGCTCTGAAAGGAGGATTGTATGGGTGAAGTAGTAGGTGCAGGAAAAACGTTGGCCCGATTGTGCGGCGTTCAAATGCAAAAGAAATCCTGCGAATAAAAAACCGCTCTGTCTAGCTACCAGGGTTTGGTAATTCAGTAGGTCACGCCACAATACTACTCTAAGAATAGAAGAAAAGATAAGTATTGGGGGTTGAATAGGATATGAAGACAAGCTGATCCGATTAGACAGTAGTCTCGTCATATTGTAGAAGTCTAGGCTTATGTAGAAGGAAGTGAATTAAGTCAATAAAGAAAGACTGAGTTGTTTTGAGGTAAAAACAAAGGGATTGAATGAACGGATGAAACATAAAAGGATGAATGATAATGTTGTAAGAAATGAGTAGATCTGTGTAAAAATAGAAGATTAGGAAGGAAAGACGAGTTGTGTGTGTATGTAGGCAGAACGTCCAGGAGAGGGAGCGCGCAGCTCTCCTGTGACAGAGTAGAGTTGATGCTGTAGTATTCAGAAATAATGTATGTACTGTATAGAGTAGGCTTCGATAAAAGAAATTAAGTGATGTGACAAATGAATTATTAATTGGAAAGGAGATTGGCTCTAACTCGGAAAAATAGTAAATAAAAGGTGTAGAAATACATGGGAGTATTTAGGAAAAATAAATAAATAAATAGTCGCATGGGACCAAAATGTGAAGCTCGATTTGTAGGCGTTCTGATGTCAACATTCTATCATCAGAAAATACATTGCGATGAGGTTGTGTGTGTGGTTCCTCTAGTCCTCGCAGACGTGCGGGTGATTGGCAGAACTATTGACAAGATCTAAGAACCAATAAGAAAATAGCTCTCTGTTCTGGATATAGGTATATCGGGTAGTGTAATGTGACATTAGAACTTAGTGCGGTAGTAGGAAATGCCGCTATACAAGAGTTTATTTCCTTGTCAAAATAACAAACAACTAATTGGTTTGAGGTTAGTGAGAATGGAATTTTTTACTTGTCGGTGTATAGTCTCTGAGCGAACAATGAGTGTTTCATAGAGATTACAGTTTATATGTGGTCAAGAAGAAGTATTGGATCACGTTTGACATCTAGTAAAATAACGATGGAATTTTAATTGTTAGACATTCTATACCACAATTCTCTGGAACTGTTAAAGACGCTTTAGAATAAAATCTATGGATAAGTAAAATTATTGGTTTGCTGACTAAAAGGTAACGTTGTGAATATTAACAATATGTACACTTTCTTTTCCAGAAAGAATAAGGGAAAAAAAGGGTTTTTTAATCTTCTCTGGTCAACAATGTCATTGGAGACTGCATTACTGTGGAAAGCAGTTAATTAAAGTCAGCCGCTTTAAAAATAAAAATATCTGGATAAGGCTAAAACATGGAGTTCTGGATGAGTGAGTCCAGTCCCTTTGCGATTATTGGCTTATGATTTACTACTAAGTGCACCATGTACTGGGAATGAATATACATTAGTAGGTTTATTGGAAGGGTTTTTTCCAATTCAGTTTCAAATTGGGTATGCAAAAGGATGAACATGTTTTTGAAAAATGTATTTAAGTTGCTCCTAAAGAAAGGGGGAGTGGAAACATATTAATGGTCTCAAAATGCCCTGAATCCTAGGAATTTCTTGTAAAAGACTGATCACCTTTTACTGGAAATTGTTGGAACAGGTGGGATATACTTATAAAATGTTTAAGACACCAGACTCTATTCAAACTGTATAATTACTTTGAAAATCTATTATGTCCCTGGGAAAATTATGAAGAGTTGTACCCTTAAATTGAATAAGTTATTCGAATAGGTTTATTTTAATTTTTATTTTCGATATAACATGGGTTCATAGGTAAAACTATCAGTTCTTTGGGGTTATGGTCTTTGGGGGAATACACAAATGTGTTTTGTTCATTATGCATATAAAAAGTGTTGAAAGTTTTTCTAAAGGGTTTATTGGAGTGTGGGTTTCTGTAAGGGTTTTGTTGATAACTACATCATCTGTAATTCATCTGAGAGATCACCAGTAGAATAAGGGAGTTGTCATGAAAGGTGACGTCAGAATGCTTTAGGGCATGGGAGAGAATATCACCACTAGTGGGTGTGGAGCTCATACCCGCCCTAATCGACTGAATAGTGAGGGACAACTGTGTCTGATGACCTGTGAACTGTATCTAAAAAAAAAAAGACATGCTGAAATTATGTTATATTTGTTGGGAGAATAATGACTTAAGGTTATTGGGGTACTGATTTTTTTATTATCAGGCCACTCATGAGAGAAACTGAGACAAAAGGGCTATTGGGAAAATAGATAGTACTGGTAATAAAAGTGTTTAGTATAAATGTTAATTATTAAAGGGATGTTGTGTATTGAATAGATAAGGTCAAATTTGAGTTAAAGTAAACACTAAGGACTGTTATCCTGAATATTGGATTGGGAAAAGTATTTCAAAAAGAACTGTTTAGTTATTTGGATATAGAACTGTTTAACGTTAATAGGCCTAGGGAAGCTCTGGAAACTAATCCTGAGACAAGGTGGTTGACAAAACTTACAGAATTTTAGATTAAAGGTTTTTTGTTTCTTTCGTTTTATAATGTCATTGGAATTGGAATGATAAAATGTAATGTTTAATTGAATAAAAAGGTAGTCTGTTGTGCGTAGATACCCATGAATGAAGAAGAAAGAGACCAACAATAACTTGGGCATAGAATGACACGGATGGATGTTTTCTCCAGGTTTCATTTCTTTACAAATAGTGATAATATTGCACATGTGCAATAATTATTATAATTTTATTTTTATTTTTTTTCTCTTTTTCTCGTTTGGTCAATTTATTTTTGTTTTGAGGAACATAAGGTTGTGTATATGTTCCTGAGGAGGGACTGATATAAATGATATATAAATTGACTTAAGGATGTTTTAAGTATGTATCAAACAATGGCAGTTATGGGTTAGGGGACTTATAAATGAAGGTAATGGTAGTAAAGGGGTGTTATTTCTAGAAATATGTATAAAAATAGAGATAATTCACAGAAAAGGAAAGACAGCTGGCTGTGTAAAATATAGGGACAATTCTAAAAGTAAATAGAACAATTCACATATCTAAAGATATGGTAAAAAGAATAAGTGGTGGCATTTTGAACATTAGAGCAAAAGTTTAAGAAACTTATGACATAGTTTTGTTAGGATTGGATATTCTTCCAACTGGAAGACGCTTGACTGATTACATGTTATTTTACAGCAGTTGATGTAGGGAACATCATTTGATTATCATTGAATATTTCTGTGGCAGGAGGCCAGGTATTTGAGGCAGAATGGTTACATAGGGCTGTTATTAAAAATTAAGATTTAGTGATCTTGCTAATGTTGTCAGGAAATAACCCATGTGTTAGTGTGTATGTCCTCAGGAAAAAACAGCCAGAAATGGAAGGGCTTGGGCTGCATTCTGGAGACTGAGTGTACATCAAGATACACCAGGCTGGTGGTATACTTCTTACAACACTGCAGTGGTAAAGTTCTTTATGTCTCTCTTTGGTGGGTGCATAAGTCTCACGAGAAGTAAGGTCCAGCTGAATAATGGGTGAGCTTGAAAACACCATGACAGAGGATGTGGAATCAGAGAGAGAAAGAGAGAGAGATTAGATTCCACTATAGACATACTGGGTTGAGTTTGGAGGCTACTTGTTTTATTTTTAATACATCATGTGAAAGAGAATGGATAATAGGATATTATACTCTAAACAAACATGTTAAAGGGATTGATATGAAAGCATATACAGTGTTGAATTAATTCAAGAAGAGAGAATGTTAATTGTAGGTTATGCACATGATTATCAGTTGAAATGGAGTAGATGGGAAACTAAGTAAAAATGACATGATTTGGGAACACCTCTCAGAACCTGTGGCCGAAAGGGGAAGACTGGGTGGAAGCATGAGGAAGCTTTTTAGGGCTTTTATTTTTGTGGAGTCCAGCAGAAAAGTATCCTGGAGGCATAGAGTCAGGTAAAGAGAGAGTGGGAATTGTCATGGTCTCAGATTACAGTTTGCATGAATATATTTATGCATAACACATAACATTGTCAATGCTGTTATGTTTTGTCTGTTGTTTTCCAAGTCTTATGTTTAGGAAACCAGAAGGAGAGGGGTTCGCCAGCTTCAGCTGGAATGTCTGTTTGTTGTGTGATGAGTGATGGAAGTAAGAGGATGTATGGTGCAATCTTAGAACAGAGGCCATAAGTCTCTAAGTATGAATGCTTCACAGAAAGTAGGCAGAAACCTGAACCAGGATGAGAGGTTCTGCGTCTGATGATCCAAGGGGACCAGAAGGACGTCTCTCAGTGGTACCTGGAGATCTAGTCCACGTTGGAGGGATCCGGAGGAAGTGGGATCAACCGAGGAGAGATGGACCCTATGAGGTGGCCAAAGCAACAAGAACGGCCGTCCAAGTGAAAAAGAAGCCAGACGTGGTACCATCTGACCCACTGCAGCTGAGTCCCAACAGAGAGAAGGATACAACCACATAGAGATGAGGACACTGAGGATGCTGATTCACCAGGAGGGAGCCTGGAGGGAGCAGGAGCAGCGGAAACGATTGAGATGCCAGGGAGGAGCCAAGAAAACAGTAAATCAAGTGAAAGCCAAAATATGACACGTGCACCGACTAATGCACCCAGAAGAGGAGGAGAGGCCTCACAAGGAACAGAATAAGAACGTTTCTTTCCTAAAATTGAAACCCTTCCAGATGGAAGCTAAGTCCGGCCTGAGGAGGGAGCTTCAGGTGAAGAAAGAGGAGGAAAAGTCCCGCAAGCTGAAGAAAATGGGGATTACCCCACAATTGACTTTTAAACTTTTGAATGGCCTCCTTTACAGACAATTGATGTTAGAACAACAAAAGAATAATGACATTGACATAACAGAAGCAACAGTGAATGCTAGTATAGAAACAACAGACTAATGCACAATCAAGATGTATGGTGGGAGCAGGAAGAGAAGAATGAAATCAGCCGAACAATCCAAAAAGACTGACAAGGTTAGAATCTATGTTCCACCTCAATGTATAACAGAAGCAGGAGAACTGAAGTCTATCTCAATCATAAGGATCAAACCCTTATCGGAGATTGCACTCTGTGGATGGACACATCACCAAACAAAGGGAGAAGTCGTTTGGGACCCGAAAGGATGTGACCTGACATGAATCAAAGAAAAAGACGAGTAGGTGCTCATCATGAACAAGATTGAACCAGTGGAAGGTGAAGACCTACCCCTGCACCTGAACAGGAAGAACCTGTGACAACAACAAGGGTGGCGGCTGCTGTGACGACCACAGTAGTTACCACTAGATGACATCGACTGCCCTTAACAAGCAGACCACCGTGCCAACAAAGCAACCTGAGACATCAGTCAGGAGAGTTTTTTACTGACATTTGGAACTTTCTGATAAACTCTAATGATCTACCTCAAGATAAGAACATTGAAAAAGCGACAGAATTAGATATATTAGAACCACTCAAGGACAGCACACGAGAAGAAGTAGTGAAGAACGAGTGGTACAAATGGGTTAAGTCTATGGCAAACAAACACAGAATGGACAATTGTATTTTGTGTAGAAAATCACCTTTGTCTGATCTTTTAATAGTCTCTGAACCAGCATCATTTAAAAACTGTGTAAGTTGGAAAAATGACCATTGTACCAATAGAAAGTATTCTATTTCCTTGTGTGACATTGAATGTAGGATTGCTCAAGGGAGCACTAGAGGCAGAGCCATGTTAAACGAGACTAAGTTGGGAGACAATGATTGTGCTGCCTATGAAATTAGAACTGAATTAAATGGACCCCAGTTAGACAGAAGTACTGTGGTTAAAGGAAAATATGAATGTTTTTACAGACACCACACTGAAGGAATTGATGTAGGAAACACCACTGTAGAATGTGATACTATTTGGGTGCTAGAGAATGCGGGAGTTCGTAAAAGTAATGATAAAGGATTGATTATGAATAGAAAAGGGTTGTGTAGTTACATAACTCAGGTTGCGCCATCTCTTACTATGTTGAAAAATCAAGACAGAGGTATTGCTGATAGTTTCTGGATGTGTGGAAAAAAACTAACTGTTGAATGTATTGCCTGATGGATGGATTGGTCCTTGTGCCTTAGTTAGAGCAATTAAATAGGTTACTATTATTGAATCACTCCATGATGACTATGTTAAACCTAGAGTTAAAATGGCTTATGATAAGGATCCTGAGGTATACCTTAATGCAATTGGACTGCTTAGAGGTCTACCTAGGGATTTCAAGGCCAGAGATGAGGTTAAATCAGGATTTGAATCTATATTTTTGTGGATAACACCAAATATGAACTTAGAATGGATTAATTATATTTTTATACCAAATTTGATCTTTTACTCTTATGAATATTGGAGATGTTTGGTCTAGTTGGTTTTCTTTAATGTTTCTGATTGGATCTTTTACTCCTATTTCACATTGGAGATGTTTGGTCTAGTTGGTTTATATGCTTCACTTTGTTTTTATTTTTTGTATTTTCTTGTTTATCATAGGTATTTTAATTTACTATCCCAAAGTCTTATTTGTATCATTTATGTGGCTAAATAGCCCCAGAGGGGGGATTGTAGTAGTAACATAAAACACATGGATAAAATATAAAGACATAAGACAGCTGAACATTAAAGTAACGAACCACATGTTCACGTTGATCATGAGACTGGTAATGGAGATATACTAAGGGACGTTCTGGCCCTCTTATTTTCTCCATTGTGCTGACAGACTGACCAGACACATGGGCACCTAAAACAATTGGACACACTAGACTTATAGTCTACACATTCCACTAAAAGCACACATACCAGAGAAATATGCTTAAGGCAACTGGACACTAATGACAAGAAGAGACATAGAGTCTGCCAATTCCAATAAGGACATACCAGAGAACATGCTGGGGCATTGAATTAAATACAGGGTTGAGTCATAGGCCTAGAGGGTAGATGGACATATATTATTTTTAAGACAAGCATGGGTCTGGCCACTATTATAATTTAACTGAAAGCAGATAATGGGCGTTAGTAGGCGTGAACAAGCAGGAAGCCTGAACTAAAAAGATAAGGATGGCAGGAAGAATTAGGGGAGGTATGCTTATTTGCATATGGGGTGGACCCATATGCTATTTATGTATAAATGTTGGAACCGGGGTTGGGAAGCGGGGTGTGTTCCGCGGGGTGTGTTCCGCGGGGTGTGTTCCGCGGGGACATGCCAGTGGGCTGTACAGTTGTAATAAAGAGCATGTTTGATTTTAAAAGTTCTGGTAAGCGTTGTATTTGAAAATGATTTTCCACGACAAACCCTAGACCCACTCCAATTCGCATACCACCATAACAGATCCACAGACGACACAATCTCAAGCGCACTCCACACTGCCCTTTCACACCTGGACAAAAGGAACACCTATGTGGGAATGCTGTTCATTGACTAAAGCTCAGCGTTCAACACCATAGTGCCCACAAAGCTCATCACTAAGCTAAGGACCCTGGGACTAAACACCTCCCTCTGCAACCGGATCCTGGACTTCCTGACAGGCCACCCCCAGGTTGTAAGGGTAGGCAACAACACATCTGCTATGCAGGCAACAACACATCTGCTACCGCACAGCATGCGGTACCAGAGCGCCAAGTCTAGGACAAAAAGGCTCCTTAACAGCTTCTACCCCCAAGCCATAAGATGGCTGAACAATTCATCAAATGGCCACCCAAACTATTTACATTGACCCTCACCCCTTTGAATTTACACTGCTGCTACTCGCTGTTTATTATCTATGCATAGTCACTTTACAAATTACCTCGACTAACCTGTACCCCCGCACCTTGATTCGGTAACTCGTTATTGTTATGTAAGTTTCTTCTGTTACTTTTTTTTCTCCCCTTAATTTTTTCTCTCGTTAGTTTATTGAGTAAATATTTTCTTAACTCTATTTCTTGAACTGCATTGTTGGTTAAGGGCTTGTAAGTAAGCATTTCATGGTAAGGTTGTATTCAGCGCATGTGACTTTGAAATGTTGATTTGTTTGCAGTGTGAGCGAGAGAGGCAGGCCAGTACCTGTTTGCAGTGTGAGCGAGAGAGGCAGGCCAGTACCCGTTTGGTGTGTGAGCGAGAGAGGCAGGCCAGTACCTGTTTGGTGTGTGAGCGAGAGAGGCAGGCCAGTACCTGTTTGGTGTGTGAGCGAGAGAGGCAGGCCAGTACCTGTTTGGTGTGTGAGCGAGAGAGGCAGGCCAGTACCTGTTTGCAGTGTGAGCGAGAGAGGCAGGCCAGTACCTGTTTGCAGTGTGAGCGAGAGAGGCAGGCCAGTACCTGTTTGCAGTGTGAGCGAGAGAGGCAGGCCAGTACCTGTTTGGTGTGTGAGCGAGAGAGGCAGGCCAGTACCTGTTTGCAGTGTGAGCGAGAGAGGCAGGCCAGTACCTGTTTGCAGTGTGAGCGAGAGAGGCAGGCCAGTACCTGTTTGTTATTGAGGAAGAGGAAGGTCTTGCCAGTGAAAAGTTCTTTACGTTCTGGCCTCTCGGTCAGGTCCACCTCATCCTTATTCAGACTGGGCTCGTCTATCTCTGGGAAGAAACTATTAAAACCCACAAACAGTCCTTCAATAACATTGAAGGGATAGTGAGCGATTTGGGCAATTTAAAAAATACAATTTCATCAATTTCAGAATAAGGCTGTAACATAACAAAATGTGGAAATGCACTGTAGGTATATAAAATGAGGCCTGGATGAAGTGGCAGCTATTATTGTGTGGTTTGTGGAGGTGAGCAGCAGCCTTGTGTGTGGTGTCTCTTAGTACCTCTCAGCTTTTGGAGGTGGTTGTTTCTGTTGCAGGGCTTTGGTGAGCTCAGTGAAAAACTCCTGCTTGACTATGGGCCGACAGCACAACAAAGCACAGATAGTCTGCATGGGGAGAGAGCACATTCTGTATGTACAGATGAATTAACACACACACACACACAC
This sequence comes from Salvelinus alpinus, assembly GCF_045679555.1. Lineage (NCBI taxonomy): Eukaryota > Metazoa > Chordata > Actinopteri > Salmoniformes > Salmonidae > Salvelinus > Salvelinus alpinus. Next base: position 2,422,375 of record NC_092089.1, on the reverse strand, counting down.
ACACACACACACACACACACACACACACACACACACACACACACACACACACAGTTTGTGGTCATGTGCTGACCTTGATGGTGACTTTAACAGTGGGCATGACCAGGTGAGTGCAGTCCTGTGTCCAGGTGTTGGTCAGCCGGCCACCCAGAAGCTGCAGGGTCTGAGACAGTGAGACCTTCCCTTCATTATCAACACAGGACGAGCACACCACCGCAGTTACCTGCTGCACACTGGAGAGAGAGAGACATTTCAAAATATAGATTTCTAATTTGTTTCCATCAAAAGTATTATCATTGCGTAAATGTGGGTGCACACCTGAACTTGCTGTGAAAGACCCCAAATGTCACTCTGTCCCCTGCCGTCAGGCTGCGAGGGGTGTCTCCTGACAGACGCTCCTCGTTAACAAACGTGCCATACTTAGAACTGTCCTTCAGGGACAGGGCCTGGCACACAACACAACAACAGTCTGTTGGTTACATCTACTTTATGAAAAACTCTCTTAACCAAACAATACAAGACGTGGATTTTGATATCCCTAAAAACAAGTGTCTCCTTATGTAACACATGTACAACATTAGGCAAAAAACCCAGCTCTGTCTACAAGACAAGATTCATGCTGGCTAGTTAGGATGGTGAACAGTGCGAGAGCACCTTCTACTACAAGGGAGACATGACAGCATTTGATGGACTAGGGACAGAATGTAGGCCTGCTCACATTCAGCCTATATATTTTTCTGTGAAGTATTTAGCAGTTGTAGGGTAGTGCTCTGGTTAAGCGGGTTTGTGTGTGTGAGTAAAATTACTATAAAGAATATCCCCGTCTCTCTCACCTGATCTGTAGCAGTGAGATGAGCATGAGCCCGGCTGATGGACTGGTCATTGGGCAGGATGACCTCACAGTTCTTACGCCCCACCACATACTCCTTATCTGGCAGGAGGTAGTGGGTGACACCTGGGACAGGATATGTCATGAGATTGAATAATGAGAAAAGTAATGTTCTTATTCAAAACAACTGGAGGATGATTAAGGGCTTAATCATCATATGTTATGCGTTAGATAGAAGATTACCAACTGCAACAGTGTAGGACTGCACGTTAGCTTGCTAGCCAGGTGTAACTTGGATGAATTGTGTCATAGGAATAATACTAACTAGCTAATTAACGTTAGACAGTAACAATTTTTAATAGTTACTGTAACAGATTTGATTCTCATCTTCTAAGCGCGTATTCTAATACTCCAAAATACACTGAGAAACATAGCTAGCTAACATCTAGAACGAGCTGTCAAATGTAGCTAGCTGCTAATGTTGTTAGCTGGTGGGTTGGTCATCCGCTATGGCTAAGATAGCTAACGTTACTGTAGCTAACTAGAGCTGGGCAAAACAGAAGTTACCTCCGGATTCTAAAGGGTTCAGTGTCCACATGTTATAATACACTAAGAGCTATAGAACGAACCACCGAACATGTGCTCTTCTCTGTCGATAACTAGCTAGCTAGGTATACATCTACAAATAGTAAAATATCTAATGCGAGTCCGAGTTGCGTACAGTCAGCGCGAAAGTCCACATCAACTTCCTTTCAAAATAAGAGTCCCAACTGTGGGCATTGACATGATGCCGCTACTTATCAACTGAATCCAGTATAATTTTGTAATATGTAGTCCCCTATACAGTGATGCCTGCCAATGGTTCGTGAGAATATGTGCACAAAACAGAAAGGCCAATGTCTGACTGTGCTTCAAATGTGCTTTATGTAGTGACAATATCAGTGAGGTGTATTCATGGATGCCAAGGGAAGCCAGGCTTCCCTAAAAAATGTAAAGAAAAAAACACAATAATTTATCTTTCTATCACACCGGAGAAAGCATCCGAGCCAGTGAAACAGCGCACCTCTGTCTCTGTATGTGTAGGCCATCTAACTAATGTTGTCTAATCAAAAATAGTATGACATCATTGTCGCCTGTATGGCCTCCCTTGATAAAAAAAAAAAGTGTACAATAATAGCCCATGTTGAGCTAACTGAGCAAGCTCAACTGTGAATGGTGTCAAGGGAAGCCAGTTTGGATTTGGCTTCACTCTAATCACATCACATGGAGAGCAATACCTAATTGGTCTTGTCTACACTTGACACTTACATGTGACTTTTGCTATCAGACTACGAAGCTCGCATTGTGCGGATTTCCCCTCAGTCTTGATGAAATCAGGCTACTGAAAGCGCATACAGTGGGGAACTTCAGCACTCAGCACTCCTCCCACAAGTCTCAAGAAAACTTGTGTTTTGGGACAGAGGCACCTTTTCATTATAACATTGGAGGAAATACATTCCTAGTGTACGGGGAACGTGTTTGCTGGCCTCAAATGCTAGCCAGCTAGTTAATATTAAGAAAAACTATTTTTGGGGGGCTAGAGTTATGCTAACTCGTTTGCAATCCCTTTAGCGTTGCTTGCTATCTTGCTGGCTAGCTACAGAGGTTAGCTGGCTACTTAGAGTCTAAAGACCTGTCATACAGAGAAGGTAGGCCCACACACACACACACACACACACACACACACACACACACACACACACACACACACACACACACACACACACACACACACACACACACACACACACACACACACCCTGACAGCTGCAACATAGCCTCAATACACACACACACACGCTGTTATGACTTGCCTTCGTCATCTCCTCTTGTTTCCCTGCAGTGATTGTCCCTGTGCAAACAGTGTGGACTCACTCAGATAACAGTTGCCCCAGGAAGCAGTTATTTTTATGGATCCCCCAAACTGGATGTGACATGTGGTTTCAGAGAGTTAAACCACTGGTGATCATGTGGCTTCAGAGAGTTAAACCACTGGTGATCATGTGGCTTCAGAGAGTTAAACCACTGGTGATCATGTGGCTTCAGAGAGTTAAACCACTGCTGATCATGTGGCTTCAGAGAGTTAAACCACTGCTGATCATGTGGCTTCAGAGAGTTAAACCACTGCTGATCATGTGGCCTCAGAGAGTTAAACCACTGGTGATCTCTATCAATGTAGCTGTTTAGTAACCATTAACCTATGCCATCACGGGACAGCAGATGAGTGTTTGGTTTCTGTGCATGTGTGTGTGTTTGGTTTGCGTTTGTATGTGTGTGTGTGTGTGTGCACCCTTGTGTGTTTATGAGGGAGGGAAAGTCATTGAGAGAAGGTGTCTGCAATATTTGAGGGACCATGTTGTAAGACCACATAAAATGACCACTCAGTATACCAGACGTACTCCTATAGCTCCTTCCACCAGCCTCCTCTGCTATATACAGTTGAAGTCGGAAGATTACATACACTTAGGTTGGAGTCATTAAAACTCGTTTTTCAACCACTCCACAAATTTATTGTTAACAAACTATAGTTTTGGCAAGTCGGTTAGGACATCTACTTTGTGCATGACACAAGTAATTTTTCCAACAATTGTTTAAAGACAGATTATTTCACTTATAATTCGCTGTACAGTATTATAATTCCAGTGGGTCAAAAGTTTACATACACTAAGTTGACTGTGCCTTTAAACAGCTTGGAACATTCCAGAAAATGATGTCATGGCTTTAGAAGCTTCTGATTGGCTAATTGACATAATTTGAGTCAATTGGAGGTGTACCTGTGAATGTATTTCAATGACTACCTTCAAACTCAGTGCCTCTTTGCTTGACATCATGGGAAAATCAAAATATATCAGCCAAGACCTAAGAATTTTTTTTTAGACCTCCACAAGTCTGGTTCATCCTTCGGAGCAATTTCCAAACGCCTGAAGGTACCACGTTCATCTGTACAAACAATTGTACGCAAGTATAAACACCATGGGATCACGCAGCCATCACACCGCTCAGGAAGGAGACGCGTTCTGTCTCCTAGAGATGAACGTACTTTGGTGCGAAAAGTGCAAATCAATCCCAGAACAACAGCAAAGGACCTTGTGAAGATGCTGGAGGAAACAGGTACAAAAGTATCTATATCCACAGTTAAACAAGTCCTGTATCGGCATAACCTGAAAGGTCGCTCAGCAAGGAAGTGCTGGACTGCTCCAAAACCGCCATAAAAAGCCAGACTACGGTTTGCAACTGCACATGGGGACAAAGATCATACTTTTTGGAGGAATGTTCTCTGGTCTGATGAAACAAAAATAGAACTGATTGGCCATAATGACCATCGTTATGTTTGGAGGAAAAGGGGGAGGCTTGCAAGCCGAAGAACACCATCCAAACCGTGAAGCACGGGGGTGGCAGAATCATGTTGTGGGGGTGCTTTGCTGCAGGAGGGACTGGTGTACTTCACAAAATAGATGGCATCATGAGAATGGAAAATTATTAGGATATATTGAAGCAACATCTCAAGGCTTCAGTCAGGAAGTTAAACATTGGTCACAAATGGGTCTTCCAAAGTTATGTCAAAATGGCTTAAGGACAACAAAGTCAAGGTATTGGAGTGGCCATCACAATCCTCAATCCTATAGAAAATGTGTGGGCTGAACTGAAAAGCGTGTGCGAGCAAGGAGGCCTACAAACCTGACTCATTTACACCAGCTCTGTCAGGAGGAATGGGCCAAAATTCACCCAACTTACTGTGGGAAACTTGTGGAAGGCTACCCAAAACGTTTGACCCAAGAAACGTTTGACCAAAGTTAAACAATTTAAAGGCAATGCTACCAAATACTAATTGAGTGTATGTAAACTTCTGACCCACGGGGAATGTGATGAAAGAAATAAAAGCTGAAATAAATCATTCTCTCAACTATTATTCTGACATTTCAAATTCTTAAAATAAAGTGGTGATCCTAACTGACCTAAGACAGAGAATTTACTAGGATTAAATGTCAGGAATTGTGAAACACTGAGTTTAAATGTATTTGTCTAAGGTGTATCTAGACCTCCGACTTGAACTTTACCCATTGCGTGCCTGAACATATTTCTTTAGCAGATGCACTTTACTTTAGATTACGAGGAAGTCTTTTAATGGCTGCATTGTCCAACAATTGCTTTATGATGCAATTACATTAATACATTCATGCATATCAGTCATTATGTATAACAAGAGGTTCTATCACTTATGATGAGTCATTAAAGCTCAAATTGTAACGGCTGTCTAATTCCTCCTCCTCGGATGAGGAGAAGGAGTAAGGGTCGGACCAAAACGCAGAGTTGTTAGTGCTCATATTGATTTAATCAAAACAAAACACTTACAAATACAAAAAAACAACAAACGTGACAAAACAGAAAACAGTCCCGTGTGGCACGAACAATGACACGAGATACAAACAGGGAAACAAACACCCACCACACACACGTGAAACCCAGGCTGCCTAAGTATGATTCTCAATCAGGGACAACGATTGACAGCTGCCTCTGATTGAGAATCATACCCGGCCGAACACAAACATCCCAACATAGAAAATCACACATAGACAAACCCACCCAACTCACGCCCTGACCAACTAAATAAATACAAGACAAAAGAAAACAGGGGCCTGTTGCACAAAAGTAGAATTAAGACATCCGGGATAAATGACTCAGCTGAGCTCAATGAAGCCAAAACATGTGCTTCCAGGCTTAATTGGTTGCACAAAGACCAAGCCAGGATGAGCAGACACGGATTCATTAAGCCAGGTGAAACCAATCCTGGATAGGTGCGCGCTCACGGCTCACTCAAATAGACCCCGCCACAGATCACAGATTAACTGATTTACCATGGCAACTAGAGCCGCGTACTTTTCCCCGTCGGAAGCACAAATCCTCATGGAGGCATACGAGGAGGTAAAAGATATAATTAAGAAGAAAGGCAACACGCCACAGTGATAAAGCAAAGAGAAAAAGCGTGGCAAAGTATTGCAGACCGCCTGAATGCGTAAGTAGTGCACAATTACACACTCACCGCTCCGCTGAAACATCACAATTACAATTCAAATATTTAATTCACATCTCCAAAAATGCAGTTGTACTGTAATTATGAAACGGTTAAATTTTTAATTGAAATGCACTGCAGATATGAGTGAAATTGTGTAAAGTAACTCCATCACACTGTATAAAGCTATGATACATTTTTTGATATTTTTACTGAAAACAAGACAAAAATACCAAGTAATTTTTTGCAGTGTGACTCCATTAAATGTGTGTGTGTGTGTGTGTGTGTGTGTGTGTGTGTGTGTGTAGATTAAACATGAACGGGCCAAAACGGACATGGCAGCAGGTCAAAATCAAATACAAGAACATTCTGCAGAATGGTATGGTCCCTGACTAATATTTAACAAAGCACAAGCATATATTGTACCCAGAAGGTGCCTGCTCACACATTGTCTGTACTGTTTTAGCAGTGAAAAAGAATACCCACAGACAAGGCACGGGTGGTGGGTCACCAAAGGCTGACCTTACCCCAGCAGAGGACATGGCCTTGGAGCTAAATAAAGGCAGGCCCGTCTTAGAGGGGATCCCTGGGGGGAAAGAGACGAGCATAGGTTCCTCCCAAGATGCCACCCGCTTCATTCAAGGTATGTCCTTCCATCTCTACATGGGATACAACCACATTCATATTGAATCAATTTGGACTGTCTGACTTTGGTTTACCTATTGCCTTGCAGTGTCTGGCAGCACTGTGTTCCTGTTAGAGCCACCAGCACAAGCACCAGACGATGCTGATCCAGTGAGTACTCCATCAAAGGCATACTGTAGGCCTGGCATGTCTTGTCTACTAGCTTCAATATGAATCCGATTAAATGTGATAGGGTGAAGGCCCCAGTGCAGCAGCAACAGCACATGATGGAGACGATGATGAGGAGGAGACCATCTCTCTGGATTCCAGAAGGCATGAGGTATCATGTTAAGACTGTGAAAGTACTATTTACTCTACAATGGTGAGGAGTCCTCATCAAAATCAAAAAATCTAATTTCTTTTACAGGACCCAGATGCTATACAGTGGGAAAACCAGCCTGGCAACATAGTGCGTATTAATAAAAGGACACCACATCCTGCCAAATTCCAGCTGCGCTAATTGTATTGTGTTCACAGAGCTCACAAGCTATCAGAAAGTTGTATGGCAACCACCTCCGGCGCCAAATAGAACTGGCAGACATAGACATTCAGTACAAGAAGAAAAAGATGGAAAATCTTGCACTGGAGTCCGAAATAAAAAAGAGGACAATTAGGAAACTGGACCTTGAAATAAAAAAACTTGAGAGGGAGGTGAGATATGCCTTCAATGTACACTGTATGCTAACTGTAACACAAATGTATTAATCATTATTTTTCTTTCCTCCCCCAGCTCCAAGAAGATGACACAGCTCAAAATAAAAATTAGGTATATTCTCGTAAAGTCAAGTGAGCCATGACATATGAGCTCTTATTGTGAGCACACAGGACGGTGGCATCTTTCTAAGGTTTTTTTTATTTTCCCAGCAATCAGTACAACCAAGTCATCGTTATAAGGCATCGCCCTCTTTTGCCCACCCCCCCAGCACCAGGTGTGGCCACTAGCCTATATGAAGGCCCAAAATTGTGTGTTCCTTTCTGCTCTGACAATGGCATGCCCATTCGTGCGAGATGTGGTGGATGAAGAAGCACTTGTGCTGAGGAGAGCCTTCAGGCGAGAAAGGGTCTTCAGGGACCGGTTGGACCCACTGGCCTTCCCTGATGACCATCTATATGAAAGATACAGGTTTTCTGCAGATGGCATCAGGTATCTATGCAGACTACTGGGTCCCAGGATTAAGCACCGCACTGCACGGAGCCATGCACTGAGTGTGGAGCAAATGGTTTGTGTGGCCTTGCGCTTTTTTGCTAGTGGAGCCTTCCTGTACTCAGTGGGGGATGCAGAACAGCTGAACAAGGCCACAATTTGCCGCACAATAAGGAGTGTGTGTCTGGCTATCAAAGCATTAGCAGATGTCTTCATCTCCTTCCCTGGCCACAGAAGACTCTGTGACATCAAAGAGGAGTTCTATAGGATTGCAGGTAAGAGGATCTACAAATTACAGGACAACTGTTAACACATAGTAGGATACTCATTACTTTGTGTGACAGGTTTCCCCAATGTCATTGGTGCAGTGGACTGCACACACATAAGGATAAAAGCCCCCTCAGGTGCCCATGAGGCCGATTTTGTGAATAGGAAATCCTTTCACAGCATTAATGTTCAGGTGAACATAACTTTTTGATATTGTCCATTGACGAACACTCTGCATTGCCAGTGATGTGCATTGATTGGTGTAATATTCCTCATCTTATGATTTCAGATGGTCTGCAATGCTGACTGTGTGATCAGCAATGTTGTGGCAAAATGGCCTGGCTCAGTCCATGACTCCAGAATCTTTCGGGCCTCTGAAATCTATCAGTGCCTATCACAAGGTAAGCCACACAACCCCTATTTATAACCATCATGGCTGTGTCAAGAATATCACTGTGTTTATGAGGTAGTAATGATGAGATTTTGTGTTGACAGGTGAATTCTCTGGTGTGTTGCTGGGAGACAGGGGGTATGGCTGCCAGCCTTTTCTCCTGACACCTTTCACAGACCCCCAGGAAGCACAGCAGGCCTACAACCATGCCCATGCCAGGACCAGGGCCAGAGTTGAAATGACCTTTGGCCTCCTGAAGGCACGCTTTCACTGCCTTCACAAATTAAGGGTCAGCCCTGTTAGGGCATGTGATATTACTGTGGCTTGTGCTGTCCTCCACAATGTGGCCTGCCTGAGGAAGGAGAGGGCCCCCAGAGTGCCACCAGCCATGGACTGGGACAATCCGGCAATCTTCCCTGATGACGACAGTGGTCGGCTGCTGAGGGACCAATATGTGTTGAATTATTTTAGTTAGTATGTGTGCTTTCAATTTTGGTTAAATATGTCCTGCGGTGGCAGAGGAATTTGGGTTTTTTTGGGTTCGTTTTTTGACGAATTTGGCCTCTTATGATGTTTGTGCGGTATACTGTGTGTAATACAAGGCTGCAGGGAGGCTACTGCATCCATTCATTTGTCTGTTCAGTTGATGTGTATGGCTTTGTCCTGCATTTATTTTAGTGTGCAGACATGCAGGGTGTGTTATATACAGACCTTTGAATGTGTATGTATCATTTTGTATAATATGCTTGGATTCTGTGCTTTCCATCTTGTAGAGTCACTGTGACTTCAGTTTCGAAAGGAGCTGATGGTTTACCTGCTTTGTTTTGTCCTTATTCAATAAAGGAACATAATGTTACACATTGTGTTTTTATATTCATATGGAATGTGTATTTGTTTATATGACAGAGTACTAGGGCCACACTGAAGAAAAAGGATAAAGTCATAAATTTATGAGGCTGGTTCTTTCTGCAGAAAAGCTACATATTGTTTTTACAGTTTTGATACTTATGACAATGTGATACTTAATATTCTGGCACATCAGCATGTCTTTGTTTATGAAACCATACTGAAGTACAATTTCACGAAATGCCCCACATCTGTCATTTTAACAACTGTCCTCCTTTAAAACAACTGGTTACAATATTATGACTTGTGTTTTTTTCCCCTCTGTGGCCCTAATATTCTATCATTTTATATATAGACTTATAGTCTATGGGAAACTGTAAATTATCTAATGATAGCAACATCATCTAAAAATCATTTTTTATCCAAAATCATTGAAATTAATGATCACAAACGTTTAAATAATAACAGTGGGTCTAGTTATATGTGATAACAATGTATAGTGAGCAGTGAAATAACTATTGGTTTCCATTTGTGGTGACTGCTGACTGACATTAGGGATGAGATTAAATAGATCCTGGAATTTAGCCTGGTCTGGAGCAGGCTAGCTCCACAGAATAAATCTCCATGGTAATTTATACCATAACATATCCTCCTGCCCCCTATCCATCTTTAGTGCAACTGGATTACGGATCAATTGAGCCAGGATCACCAAGATATCCTGGCTTAATCCCTTATCCTAGTTTTGTGCAACAGGCCCCAGGTCAGGAACGTGACACGAATCCTTAATTGAAATAATAACAAAGTGGCTGACCCTGCCTGTGTTTCGGTAAAAAGCTGAGGATGGGCCTGGATAAATGAAACCACTTTCAAATTTAAAGCAAGAGCTATGTATGCAAGGACTGACCATCCATGATATCAATATTATTGTTTTAACCTTGTTTTGAGGCTGTACAGTGTTTGTTTACATTCACTTTGTTTACAAACATTGGAGTATAACAAGTCTATATTTGGGTTAAGATGGTGTATGACAGTTGAACTAAGCCCATGAGGCATTTAGAAGTTATATTCTTCAAGAATCAATGGCTATTAATGTATATTATTAAGTCCTACAATGGATGTAGCAACTAAGGATTCTAGCTTTAAAATGTGTTTGTGAATATGGCATCACTGTGTTTCACTGCAGCCATCTAATTATGTAGATATAGGCAATGTTATCCACACTATTTCAAAGTTTTGTGTGTGAGTTTATCTTGTAATCTGTTGTTTATACACATTAATGTTCTTTCTTCTTGAAATTGTTTGCATTCACCACCTTGGGTGTCCTGATAACACTCACAAAACAACAAACAAACACACACACACCGTGTGTGATACATACAGGAGATATAGAGATCTATGGTGCTGCTGTGAAACCATATTGATATTTTCTGTCCTATCCTGGGTAAGCAGCATCTCATAGATATTCATATTGTCTGATGATGCTGTGACACACCACCCCAGACCATGACGGACCCTCCACCTCCAAATCGATCCCGCTCCAGAGTACAGGCATCGGTGTAACGCTCATTCCTTCGGCGATAAACGCGAATCCGACCATCACCCCCGGTGAGACAAAACCGCGACTCGTCAGTGAAGAGCACTTTTTGCCAGTCCTGTCTGATCCAGCGACGGTGGGTTTGTGCCCATAGGTGACGTTGTTGCCGGTGATGTCTGGTGAAGATCTGCCTACAACAGGCCTACAAGCCTTCAATCCAGCCTCTCTCAGCCTATTGCGGACAGTCTGAGCACTGATGGAGGGATTGTGCGTTCCTGGTGTAACTTGGGCAGTTGTTGTTGCCATCCTGTACCTGTCCCGCAGGTGTGATGTTCGGATGTACCGTGTTGTTACACGTGGTCTGCCACTGCGAGGACGATGAGCTGTCCGTCCTGTCTCCCTGTAGCGCTGTCTTAGGCATCTCACAGTACGGACATCTACAGTCCTCATGCCTCCTTACAGCATGCCTAAGGCACGTTCACGCAGAAGAGCAGGGACCCTGGGCCTCTTTCTTTTGGTGTTTTTCAGAGTCAGTAGAAAGGCCTCTTTAGTGTCCTAAGTTTTCATAACTGTGACCTTAATTGCCTACCGTCTGTAAACTGCTAGTGTCTTAACGGCCGTTCCACAGGTGCATGTTCATTAATTGTTTATGGTTCATTGAACAAGCATGGGAAACAGTGTTTAAACCCTTTACAATGAAGATCTGTGAAGTTATTTGGATTTTTACGAATTATCTTTGAATGACAGGGTCCTAAAAAAGGGATGTTTCTTTTTTTGCTGAGTTTATATGTGTATATATATTTGCAAAAAAATATATGGGGGATTGGAAGTGATGCAGACAATTACATTGATGGAAGCTACATTCTATCTGCAATATTAAAGCTGATCTACCCCCTAAAGATAAATGTATAAATAAAAATAATACATTTTGGGGGGTATCTGTACTTTATTATTTACATTTTTGACAACTTTTACTTAACTACATTTCTTTAAAACATTATGTACTTTTTACTCCATACGTTTATCCAGACACCAAAAAGAACAATTTACATTTTGAATACATCCCTGGTTATTCCTACTGACTGATCTGGCGGACTCACTAAAAACAAATGCTTCGTTTGTAAATTATATCTAGAGTGTTGGAATGTGCCCCTGGCTATCCGTAAATTAAAAAAAAACTAAATTGTGCCGTTTGCTTAATATAAGCAATTTGAAATTATTAATGCTTTTACTTTTGATAGTTAAGTATATTTTTGCAATTAAATTTACTTTTGATACTTAAGTATATTTGAAACTAAATAATTGTTTACTTTTATTCAAGTAGTACTTTACCAGGTGACTTTCACTTTTACTTGTCATTTTCTATTAAGGTATCTTTACTTTTACTCAAGTATGACAATTGGGTATTTTTTCCACCACTGCATGTATACATCACACACATGATGATATTACTCATTATCCTTAATCATATTAGCCGTTGCTTAGCGACTAGCACAAACTCTTAGTGTCTGGAAGTAATGTGGAAAGTCTCTCATTCCCAAACTAAGTCAAAGATATAATTAAAATATAATATAGCCTGCCAAAGACTTCTCGCAATATCTCTGCATAGGTAATACTGTTGAGCGACATGGATTCAGAGAGGGGTGAGTAAGAGAGAGAAGAGGGAGAGAAAAAGAGAAAGAGAACAACAGAGAGAGCAAGGGGGAAAGAGAGGAAGAAAGAGGGAGGGAGGGAGGGAGGGAGGGAGGGAGGGAGGGAGGGAGGGAGGGAGGGAGGGAGGGAGGGAGGGAGGGAGGGAGGGAGGGGAAATGAGACAACGATCAGTTTTACTGTCTCTGTGAGGTTTGATAATTTGATGTGGAGTTTTTGGAAGGTCAATCCACGTCCATCCTCTTAAATGTAGAGGCAACATCAGCAGCCTCCACAGTTTGGACCACTTCCTATCTGTGGGACTGGGATGGGCTGCTATGGCACTGGACCACTTCCTATCTGTGGGACTGGGATGGGCTGCTATGGCACTGGACCACTTCCTATCTGTGGGACTGGGATGGGCTGCTATGGCCATGGACCACTTCCTATCTGTGGGACTGGGATGGACTGCTATGGCCATGGACCACTTCCTATCTGTGGGACTGGGATGGGCTGCAATGGCCATGGACCACTTCCTATCTGTGGGACTGGGATGGACTGCTATGGCCATGGACCACTTCCTATCTGTGGGACTGGGATGGGCTGCTATGACCATGGACCACTTCCTATCTGTGGGACTGGGATGGACTGCTATGGCCATGGACCACTTCCTATCTGTGGGACTGGGATGGACTGCTATGGCCATGGACCACTTCCTATCTGTGGGACTGGGATGGACTGCTATGACCATGGACCACTTCCTATCTGTGGGACTGCGATGGGCTGCTATGGCCTTGGACCACTTCCTATTTGTGGGACTGGGATGGGCTGCTATGGCCATGGCTCATAACTGTACTAAGGTGCCATTATAATTAGCCTACTGTTCACTCCTGATTAGTGCACATCGGATAACACAATCTTTGTGTAAGTGCATCAGTCCCAATTTAGATATCCACAGCGGATTTGGTATATCTGCGCCTGATATCTATATAATAGTTATAAACTATTGCAGATAGTAAAAGTCAACTGTACCCTCAGTGACCTGACAACCAGATACAATTCGCTGTACTGCCCATAAAAATGCACATTTGCATTTGTTGATGGACAAACCGTAGTGAACTGTAAATGGTTGTTTGTTTAGTGGGCGGAGTCTGTTGGCAGCTGCCAAACTGGAGGTGCAAATATTGCGAAAGAGATGATGGATTCCCTACACACCAATACTCTGACATCAAACGTCATTAACCCTCACACCTCCGCACTTCTCATTTGTTCAATGTTTTCTGTATACACAGCAGACACGGATCTTATCTCTTGAAACACTGTGGCAACATTTTCCAATCAGTCTTTTCCAGGTTTAACCGTCTTTATTCAAAGTAGATGCAATAGCAAAGACAATATATATATTTTTAAATGAAATCTAAGCAGCCAAATACTACATTACATTACCTGAATGTTGTCAATTGGTTATTTTAATAATGTTAAAACATATAAAATAGAAATGTTTGTTTCATTTTAATTTACAATATAGTCGTCCATGCTCGTCTATTCAAAAACTGGATAACTCTTTAGAATAAAGTCAAATAATAGCTCATGAATAAAGCATTTTAAAAATGATTTACAAACAATACAAACCCTGATTATCTGACTCGACTGGCCTGTTAGTATCCAGGGTCTGTAGATGTGTGCCAGGCTCTGTAGGAATATGTCTGATATTTAGTTGACTTGATTACGCAGGAGAACAACCGAATATCAAACATATCACACAGCCCCTGGCCAAACAGGACCCCGTGCAGCCATCCTGTCTTCTGTCTGAAAAGAGACAGATATGGGTGGGTTTTTAGGACAGATCATTTGTATGCTAGTGTTAAGAGTTAGAGAGATGATGAAAAAGAATCAGGAAAAGGTGAATTTGGACATCAACATGTACAATTTATTTAAAAATTTAAAAAACGGTGGTATAAACTGGTTTAAGACATTTGATGTAAGTGCACATTTAACATGTTATTTAGTTTCATAGGGAGAGGACCAGACATGAATGATATCCAGAGTTCCACCTACAGCAAAGTAACAGAGCAGAGGGAAGAGCCCTTTGTGGGGAGAGAGTAAAGGTGGGTTGGGAGGAACAGACGAAACAGATGAAAGACAGGAAACCAACTGATCCAACAGTCCTACAGAGCAAGAGAGAGAGAGAATCTTATACTTACAATGTTTTCTATGTCCCAATAGCATAGTCCTCTTTATCTTGGTCCAGTATGTGTGTGTCATATCCATTGCCCATGTTCTGGGTTGTTGACATGAAGAGCAACAGCCGTTCAATGCATGTCCCATTCACACATCTACTCTAGTTACAAAGGTGTTAGGTCTCAGCATGTGGGTGCGTAGGTTTGTGAAGTTTCCGTAAAGTATGTAAGTACAAGTCTATGTCTTTTAAAAGTGCTGGGGTATTTGAGAACATATGTGTGTGTGTGTAGCTGTGTGGTGTGTAGCTGTGTGTCAGTGTGTAGTGTGGTTGTGGTCTGTGTGTAAGAGTTTGTGTGAGTTCCCTGTGGGACGAGGTATATATACACCCCTGTAGATTTGGGGGGCTCCACACACACCCATACATAATTAGGAGTGTATTGATTGCTGTGGCCTAGGGCCCTTCCTCCCTGCATTAGCTGGATCAATACATCAGACTTTCATCCAGCTGTGAGTTCACACACTCACACACCCACATGGTCATAGACTAAAGTCAATTAACTCCATGTTTGAATATGTGTTCTTAGCTGTAACTATGGCTATAACGTCACTGTAACTATGGCTAGAATGTCACATACAGCCTTATAAGTGGACTATCTTTGTGAGTTTAGTAGATAGGAAAGTTGTTTGGATTGATTGTTGCTCTCTCCAGCAGTGGCCCTGTGGTGGGCCTACTGTGGATGGATGTACTGTAGACAAGATATAAATAACCTGTTTTCTCCTTACAGCCTTTTTCTTTATTTTCAACCACCCCCTCTCATCAAGGAGCCCTGGTTGTCAAGGTGAACCTAGTCGTCATGTTGACCTTAGTCATCAAGGTGACCTCTGGTTGTCAATGGAACCCCATGGTGGCTTGTGATGTCATCTGGTGAGATTCTGCCGTGTGTCTGTGTATCTCTCACTGAATGCAGGTCAAGGGTCAACACTCTTGATGCGTGAAGGACTCAATGAGAGCAGAGCAACACTTCTCTGGGTGGTATGAACCCACACCTTTAGGGGTAGAATGAGGGAGGAATCTGAAAAGGGAAAATCAACCAGTTCAACAAGGGGGTTGGTGTTGTGTCGTGTGAAGGGATTCACAGTCTTATTTCACAATCATCCAAATATTCTGTTTACTTCCCTTCTTTCAATCATGAGCCTGCCTCAGATGTGCCATCTACTGGGTTCCTGTAGGACAAAAAGGGTACAAAGGATATTATAAAGTAAATATGAACAACAAAAAATCTGACTGTTTTCCAGCAAAACCGACCAACAGAGGGTTATTAAAAAAAATGTATATGAGGCTCCAACTACATATACTTAAACTTATACAACATTCAAAAAAAAATTATCATACATTTACAATACAATTTAAAGTCTAAATGAAGTCTGGTTCAGCTTTGCAGCATGATTAAGTCTAATAGTAACGATTCTATTTATCTGTTGAGGATTTGTCATCTGTTAATTTCTAATTCTATTTATCCTGTACTGTTAGAACATGTAGTACTTTCATATTAAACTGAATGACTAAGAATCATTTAACGTCATGACTACCACCTTACATCATTTGAATTGTCTACTTCCTCATTGCTTCGATTAAGGACAGATATTAGGCATATCAGGACATACAATATGTATTAGTGATGTTAGTGGGATGTTGGGCAGAGGTCCACTCCCCCATCCCATCCTATCCCTCCCTCCTCCCCCTTTCCCCACTCTCTCTGTCCTACAGTTGCCGGGCGGTAACAGTGACCTTGTGAGTTTGCTGGAGCGGAATGATAGCTCCCTAATTGGCTAGGCCTAATTTAAGCCTGAAGGGAGCATTGTCATCTGTGGAGGGAGGTAGGGGGAAGGAGGTAGGGGGGAATAGAAAGAGAGAAGGGGGAGGCAGAGGGGAAGAGATAGGAGGGAGAAAGGTGGAGAGGGGGAGACATTAAATGGATAGGAGAGGGAGAGCAAGTGAAAGGTAAAGATAAAAGGACAGAGAGTGAACAGGATGGAGTGACAGAAAGACAGTCTCTGCAGTCTCCACAGTATATTGTATGAAAAAAAATAAGGACAATTATTTTATACCAATACAATTGCACAGAGAAAAACATGTAATTCTCAAAAAGACACGTGTCTAAATTATTGGCACCATTAAATATTCTTATATTTTATCCGAATTAACATTTTTCTTTTTTAAGTTGATCTCAGTTTAAGGAACTGAATTGTGGATTTCCATTGCTTCCTGTTTCACTGGGGCATAAAAATGAGGTAACACGCATGTAAAATCCCTCTGTCATTCATCACCATGGGGAAAGGCAAAGCACTCACAAATAAGAAGAGACATGGTTGTTGACTTTCATAAAATCAGGCAGTGTGTACGATTTTTTTTCTGAAAAAACAAATATACCACTTAATGTTATTAAGGCAACAATTTAGAAGTTTTAAACCACTGGAACAGTGGTAAACTTGGCTGGTATCGGATGCAAGTATATCTTGTCCCCAGTGGTGTAGTGGTAAAATTGCAATACTTGGTCGCATCTTCGGGTCACCAAATCTACAATGAGACGCCACCTCCATGCCAGTTGGCTATTTGGAAGGGCTTCAGTAAAAAGCCTTTACTGAGAGGAACCAGCATATGGAAACGCCTGGGGTTTACTAAACGGCATTGGCACTTTGACTGGAACAAGAAATAGAGCTCTTTGGCCATGCACACTAGTGTTGGGTTTGGTGTCAAAAGAAGAATGCATATGGAGAAAATAGCCTCATACCTACTGTAAAATATGGTGGCGGATCTTTGATGTTAAAAGGCTGTTTTGCTTCCACTTGTCCTGGGGCCCTTGTTAAGGTCAACAGCATCATGAACTCTACCAAGTAGTAAATTTTTTGAGGAAACTTGGCCGCAAGTGGATCTTCCAGCAAGACAATGACCCCAAGCAAACATCCACAAATAAATGCTTAATTGACCACAAAAATCTACATTTTGCAATGGCCATCTCAGTCTCCGGACTAAAGAAACCTGTGGTTTGAACTGAAGAGGCCAGTCCATAAGCACAGGCCAACAGATATCAGGGATCTGGAAAGATTCTGTATGGAGGAATGGTCTAAGATCCTTCAATCTCATAAAACATCCTAGAAAAAGGCTCAGAGACATTATCCTGGCTTGGTGTGGGTACACAACGCATTGAAAACAGGTGTGCCAATAACTTTGACACTTGTCTTTGAGATTAAAAAAAAAATAATACTTGTTCAACAAAATATTTCTCTGAGCAATTGTATTACTATAAATATTATTTTTATTTGAGCACACAATATACACAATAGCTTAATATTTGTATTATATAGTACTTTTTGCTCATCTTTATCAAGGGTGCCAATAATGAGGTGACTTCATTCTATATGAGTTTTACATCATTGTGATACTCTAACAGATCTCCAGCAGCTGTTATTAGTTATTTGTCTTGAAATGTTTAAAGATGGAGGGAATCAGAACATACAGTAAACAATGCCAATGTTTGTGCTCACATTAAATATGAAATGGTTCTGTATCAATAGTTAATAAAATCCACATTCACACATTCAAAACTTTCCTTTAGGGTTAAGCTTTATTACATCAGAATCAGACTAACAGAAATAACAGTTAGTTTAATCCACGACTTTTGATTGGTCAATGCTATGGTCGCCACCCCTGCAAAATACCGTCACTGGGGTAACAGAGTGAGGATGATTAGGAGTGACAGAGAGAGGCTCTGGACTTTCCGATTGGTCGATACTGGTGGCACATACACATTTGTTCAAATCACACACAAACACCCCCTGAGGGAGGGTCATACTGAAAGAGAGGAATGGACAAGGTTAACAAAAAGTATTCAATATCCACTCATGTTAGATGGTAGTTAATAGACACTCTAAAGTAGCATGAAGGACAAGTTCTAACGAGTTTAAATAGAAACAGAGAAATGTCCTGCAGAAGGTCTCCATTTTTCATCCGCCTTCCTTATGTCTTTTCTTTGATTCCATGTTGCTCTTCCCGTTCTCGTCGCCCACCCTAAAAACAAACAAAGGTCAAAATGAAAGAGTCAGTCATCCTTCACACAACAAAAGGAAAATACAACCAACATCCTGATAGACAGATGAGACATTGTTCCAGAGAAGGTGGATAATACATCTGTCATGCACACACCTCTGTCAACAATGAGAGATGGGGATAATAACTAGGACATCATAAAGCTGGTTAACAACATCATACTGACACTACAGTCAACTCTAATACGGTCCCAGACAGCAAGACTCAAAAGATAGTGACACTGTATTTGACTGAAATACTATCCTTTTTCATGATAGAAGCCCTTTTTTATGATGGTGTTTTTGAGTCTTATCTGGCATTTCTACATAATAACATGTATCTTCACTGCTATAAGCTGTTTCCTAATGCTATCAATAGAATACCAATCAGTGGAATGCTAACAGAAAAAGACAGAACAAAAGATACCCAGCTCTGCTCATCTCATCTTTGGAGAATCAGGTTTGGGAACATCTGGTTTGGATTCTTCTGGTTTGGGGGCATCTGGTTTTGGAGTGGCCTCTTGTTTAGGCGGTTCATCCCCACACAGTTTCCTTTGGGAGTCAGAGACAGATAGAGCTAATGTGTGCAAGTGTCCATATACCTGTGGTGTACAGGTATACATACAGATGGACATGTATAGAGGTGTTCCATGTTCAGGGCTCCAGTCCCAGTCTCTTACCTTCCCTCTACAGAGTCCTTCTTCACAAAGACACACACTTTGCTGCGCTGCTCCACCTGCTGTTTGAGAGACGTCATCTCTGCTTCCCAGGCAGCCTTTAGCTTCTCAAACTCAGCTACAGGACCAGACAGAGAGGGGGTTAGATGCTACAGGACACAACATGGGGCTAAAAGCTACAGGACAGAGACAGAACAGGGGGTTAGAGGCTACAGAGACAGAACACGGAGCTAGAGGCTACAGGACAGAGACTAGAAGACAGGTTAGTGAATAAAACATATTCAATAAGACCAGTCGCATATACAGAATACTACTAACACTACTCTTAATCCCAGCAACCTGCAATGAGCTTATTCCACCACAAGATGTCTCTTTCATCCACCAAAATATTTAGAAGAGAAAACAAAACTTGCACCTAGAACTGGTCATGGACCAGTTTTAAACCTGTTTTTAAGTTATAGTTCACTGTGAAAGGGGATACCTAGCTAGTTACACAACTGAATGCATTCAACAGAAATGTGTCTTCTGCATTTAACCCAACCCCTCTGAATCAGAGGTGCGGGGAGCTGTCTTAATCGAAGTCCACTTCATTGAGGAGCAGTGAATGAATGTTATCATTGTCGTATCAGTAATAAGGCGAAGATCCTTTCAGAACAGTGTTGATGTAACCATGGAGTTTCAGGTGTTTAAACACTCACTTTTGGAGTTACTGTTCTCTGCCTCAACGGCCCCCACCTCATCAGCGACATGTTTCTGTGACAGGAGAGAGAGAACACACACACACACACACACACACACACACACACACACACACAGAGAGGAAATCAATTGTGTACACTCTAAACCCCAGACATACCCCTCCTTCCTTACCTTTTCTCCCTGGCATGCCTCCAGTTCACTCTTCTTCTTGGCCTCTGCAGCCTGCAGTGGGGGGAGTTCTGACCCCAGAGTGTCCACCTGAGCCTTGGTCTTGTCCAGCAGGTTGTGGGCTCTGATCACCTCGTGTTGGTACTCTCCCAGTACGTCTCTGGTCACACGCAGTTTAATCGTCTCGAACGATACATGTTTCTGCTCCTTCATCTCTTCTTTCCGCCGCACGTTTATCAGTCCCAGCAGAGCTACGCTAGTCAGCAGAGACACCCCCACTAACACACCCTGTGTCTTCATCATGCCGTGGAGTTTGACCAAGGAACAGTCGTTTTCGCTGGTCTCTGTCGACTGCTACGGCAGAAGTGTTGACGACGTCCTCGCAGACTTACAGCGGAAGTACCAATGGAGTGTAAAAGGACAGGTGGCCACACACTGTACTTGAGCGGAGTCCGTGCTTCAGTTCAGGTGAAACGGAAGTCAGGTTGAAAATACTATATCCCTGAAAAACAGAAACATCTGCCTTTGTCGACTCCGCGGAGAGCGCACTTATTCTTCTTATTTTTTCTTTTGGAGAGCGCTTCACCAAAACCATCCCCGTGCCCGCCCACCTGTCACGGTCTATGCTATCTGGGATCCTTGGGACGGGCCTACCTCCCTTTGAAGTTGACATTTAAAATGGTTAATAATGCTTAAAGTTAGGTAAGGAGTATGGTTAGAGTAAGGGTAGGGTTTAAGGTTAGGGTTAGGATTTAGGGTATGGACGTCCCAAGGCTCCCAGATAGCACTAGCATACCTGGCACTGCTACGCGGAAGTAAGTGGATGAATGCAAAATGGTCATCAGCACTCCGGAATTCAAGGGAATATAAACGTAAAAAGGTAACGTGGTCATCAGCACTCCGGAATTCAAGGGAATATAAACGTAAAAAGGTAACGTGACAATACTGTACCATGCGCAACTCGAATTAGGAATGATATCATAATTTGTTATAACACGCCCTAGCCTATAGGCTACGGCTACCTTTGATTTAGTTCTAGTATAAACATTTAGTCATGACAAACCTATTAACCTATAAAGCTCTGCCAGTTTGAGGTAAGGCCACACTAGCTATGTTTCCAGTAACTTGTCAAGTAACTAGGAATTTACAGGAAAACAAAAAGTAGAGCAAAATCGTTGGTAAAAGTCAATAAAAAAAATCTGGTGCATTAAGTTACAACCAATAATTTATATACAGTAGATGACAGACATGGGGCGCTGTGTTGAAGCCACCTGCGCCTCCATCTTGGAACTCCCCCGCCGTTGTAAAAAATATTTAAGGAAATATAGAAATGTACCAAGCTTAGGACCATGGGACTAAAAAACCTCCCTCTGCATCTGGATCCTGGACTTCCTTACAGGGTGCATGCTTATTGATGAATTGGAGAAAAAAAATGTAATCTATATTAGAATAAGGCTGTAACGTAACAAAATTTGGAAAAAGTCAAGGGGTCTGAATACTTTCCGAATGCACTGTATATGTTCAGTTTGTGAGTGTGTGATATGCGGGTTGGAGACCTGTTTATTTTGACATAATAAAGAACAACTTTTATAAACAATGGGAACACTGCCATGTTGCACTGAGCCTTGCTGTTGGAAAACCACATCAGTGTCTGACTTTTGGCTGTCACATATGCACCTCCCCCGACTTCACTCCTGGACTTTTGTCGACAGTCGGTTGCTTTTCCCTTCCCACTCAAATGATCCCAATGTCTTACTGGCCTCTTAGAGACAAGCCCTTTATATCCTAATCAGACAGCACCAGAGTAAACACCGGCCTCTTGGAGACAGGCCCTTTATATCCTAATCAGACAGCACCAGAGTAAACACCGGCCTCTTGGAGACAGGCCCTTTATATCCTAATCAGACAGCACCAGAGTAAACACCGGCCTCTTGGAGACAGGCCCTTTATATCCTTATCAGACAGCACCAGAGTAAACACCGGCCTCTTGGAGACAGGCCCTTTATATCCTAATCAGACAGCACCAGAGTAAACACCAGCCTCTTGGAGACAGGCCCTTTATATCGTAATCAGACAGCACCAGAGTAAACACCGGCCTCTTGGAGACAGGCCCTTTATATCGTAATCAGACAGCACCAGAGTAAACACCGGTCTCTTGGAGACAGGCCCTTTATATCGTAATCAGACAGCACCAGAGTAAACACCGGCCTCTTGGAGACAGGCCCTTTATATCCTTATCAGACAGCACCAAAGTAAACACCGGCCTCTTGGAGACAGGCCCTTTATATCGTAATCAGACAGCACCAGAGTAAACACCAGCCTCTTGGAGACAGGCCCTTTATATCCTAATCAGACAGCACCAGAGTAAACACCAGCCTCTTGGAGACAGGCCCTTTATATCTTTATCAGACAGCACCAGAGTAAACACCGGCCTCTTGGAGACAGGCCCTTTATATCCTAATCAGACAGCACCAGAGTAAACACCAGCCTCTTGGAGACAGGCCCTTTATATCCTTATCAGACAGCACCAGAGTAAACACCAGCCCGTGAGGCTGGAAGGAAGTCAAAACAAAAGGCTGCTACTTTGCCAGCTCTACAGAATCATACAGTGTTAACACAATGTCATCAATACAATATGAATAATCAGTGTGTCCTCGGTCCTTGTACATCCAGTCTGGCGTTAATCACTATCAACAGATATGAGAATAATCCATAACATTCAGTATCAAGTCTAGTGACCATCAACCCGCACCTTGAGTGTCACATACACTGGAAATCATGTGTTTTACAGAAGGAACATAATATATACTACTATGCTAAACATTGTGTTAATCACTCTAAACCGAATATGAACTTTAATGATCTTAAATCTCCCCATTGCACACACTGCACCCTAAATGATGACTTACTACATGGAACAATTTCATAATCTCTGGTTGTCTGTGTACCATCTAAGAGGAAGAGGGAGGAGAAATTAAATGCAAATGAATGAGGTAGATAAACAATAGAGAGAGAGCATATCTGTTAACCATGACCTCTGAAACAGAAGGTGAGAGAGCAAGAGAGGAAGGGAGGGAGAGAGAAGTGGGGAGGGAGGGAGATAAAAGCGGTGGGAGTGTGGTAGTTAAACAAGGAAGTAGATTTCACTTTGTCTACCAAACATTCCGCCTAGTAGGACGAAGCGGTTACAGGTGGACAGACTGCCATCAGCAACCAGAGGGAGGGAATGTGAACACACACACTCTCCAACACACACAGGCTGACTACAGGGATGGTTGAGGAGTGACCGATCAAGACAGCAGCCAAGAAAGACAAACTGGACCTGACTTGAGCCTCATCTCTTCCTCCCTCTCTCTTTCTCTACCTCCTTCCTTCTCTCTGTCCTGTCCCAGCAGTATGCGGGCTGTGTCTGCGCTAGTGTTCCTGGCCGTGGGTGTGATGGTGGTGTTGATTTACCAGGCGGTCCGCCAGGAGCTGACTCTGCGGGGTCTTAAAGCCCGCGCTCTGGAGAGCTCCTCTCAGGTCAAGCAGAAGGAGAACGACATCGTCCAGGTCAAGATGAAGATCCAGAAGCTGAATGGTGAGCTGGAGCCCATCAACACCAAGAGAGACGAGCTGACTAAGAAGAAGGAGCAGTCTGCTAAAGCCACAGGCGAGGCGGACAAGAGTCTAAAGACCTGTCATACAGAGAAGGTAGGCCCACGCACGCACGCACACGCAAAGCAAACAGACACCTGCTACAAACACACTAGAAGGTAAACTGACATGGGATGTAATACAGTTCCTTCAGAAAGTATTCACACTCCTTCACTTTTTGTTGTTTTTCAACCTGAAGTTAAAATGGATTCAATTGAGATTTTGTGTCACTGATCTACACACAATACCTTAAAATGTCAAAGTGGTATTATGTGTTCTGAAATTGTAAAAAAATATATAAAAATGAAAAGCTGCAATGTCTTGAGTCAATAAGTAATCAGCACCTTTGTTATGGCAAGCCTAAATAAATTGAGGAGTAAAAATCAGCTTCTGCTCAGCTAATTGTTTTAAGATGGCCATACCATGGATTATTTAGCTATTTGTTTGGAATTGTTTATATCTTTAGGTATATAAAGAAAAATATAGCACATAGAAACGCATTGAATAACGCATTCATAAATGGCAAAACAGACAGTCAAAAAATTAATAATAAGGAATAAGGTTTTGATGTGTCTGTCCTATACAGTGGGGAGAACAAGTATTTGATACACTGCCGATTTTGCAGGTTTTCCTACTTACAAAGCAAACTTACAAAAATCCAGAAAATCACATTGTATGATTTTTAAGTAATTAATTTGCATTTTATTGCATGACATAAGTATTTGATACATCAGAAAAGCAGAACATAATATTTGGTACAGACACCTTTGTTCATCATACGTTTCCTGTAGTTCTTGACCAGGTTTGCACACACTGCAGCAGGGATTTTGGCCCACTCCTCCATACAGACCTTCTCTAGATCCTTCAGGTTTCGGGGCTGTCGCTAGGCAATACACACTTTCAGCTCCCTCCACAGATTTTCTATTGGGTTCAGGTCTGGAGACTGGCTAGGCCACTCCAGGACCTTGAGATGCTTCTTACGGAGCCACTCCTTAGTTGCCCTGGCTGTGTGTTTCGGGTCGTTGTCATGCTGGAAGACCCAGCTACGACCCATCTTTAATGCTCTTACTGAGGGAAGGAGGTTGTTGGCCAAGATCTCGCGATACATGGCCCCATCCATCCTCCCCTCAATACGGTGCAGTCGTCCTGTCCCCTTTGCAGAAAAGCATCCCCAAAGAATGATGTTTCCACCTCCATGCTTCACGGTTGGGATGGTGTTCTTGGGGTTGTACTCATCCTTCTTCTTCCTCCAAACACGGCGAGTGGAGTTTAGACCAAAAAGCTCTATTTTTGTCTCATCAGACCACATGATCTTCTCCCATTCCTCCTCTGGATCATCCAGATGGTCATTGGCAAACTTCAGATGGGCCTGGACATGCGCTGGCTTGAGCAGGGGGACCTTGCGTGCGCTGCAGGATTTTAATCCATGACGGCGTAGTGTGTTACTAATGGTTTTCTTTGAGACTGTGGTCCCAGCTCTCTTCAGGTCATTGACCAGGTCCTGCCGTGTAGTTCTGGGCTGATCCCTCACCTTCCTCATGATCATTGATGCCCCACGAGGTGAGATCTTGCATGGAGCCCCAGACCGAGGGTGATTGACTGTCATCTTGAACTTACATTTTCTAATAACTGCGCCAACAGTTGTTGCCTTCTCACCAAGCTGCTTGCCTATTGTCCTGTAGCCCATCCCAGCCTTGTGCAGGTCTACAATTTTAGCCCTGATGTCCTTACACAGCTCTCTGGTCTTGGCCATTGTGGAGAGGTTGGAGTCTGTTTGATTGAGTGTGTGGACAGGTGTCTTTTATACAGGTAACGAGTTCAAACAGGTGCAGTTAGTACAGGTAATGAGTGGAGAACAGGAGGGCTTCTTAAAGAAAAACTAACAGGTCTGTGAGAGCCGGAATTCTTACTGGTTGGTAGGTGATCAAATACTTATGTCATGCAATAAAATGCAAATTAATTACTTAAAAATAATACAATGTGATTTTCTGGATTGTTGTTTTAGATTCCGTCTCTCACAGTTGAAGTGTACCTATGATAAAAATTACAGACCTCTACATGCTTTGTAAGTAGGAAAACCTGCAAAATCGGCAGTGTATCAAATACTTGTTCTCCCCACTGTGTCTAGGAGATATAAGAAAGCTCAGGAAATAAAAGAATTTTTGGCACAAAACTACTTCCATACTTCCATTCATTCTCTGACCCGTTACAGGGTTACGTTCAGATGAGCCCCATGACACTTGTTCGGACACTACAGAAGTTTTTGTGAGGAGACTGATTTTCGGGATGTATGCTGATCTGACAAACAGCATTGTAGCTCTGCCACTTTCCACTGCAGATGCGCTGCTCAAGGTGGATGCAGTGGATTGAGACACAGCCCATACAGTATCTCTATCTTAAACAGACAGATTTTGATGGGGATTTTGCATGGACTCACTCTGTGTGCCACAAGTGTTTAACATGATTACCCCACATAATGATTACCCCATCTAAGTACCCCACACATACAATTATTTGTAAGGTCCCTCAGTCCAGCAGTGAATTTCAAGCACAGATTCAACCACAAAGACCAAGGAGGTTTTCCAGTGCCTCGCAAAGAAGGACACCTTTTGGTAGGACACCTTTGAGCATGGTGAAGTTATTAATTACATTTTGGATGGTGTATCAATACACCCAGTCACTACAAAGATACAGGCGTCCTCAGTGGCTGTAGAGGAAGGAAACCGCTCAGGAATTTCACCATGAAGCTAATTGTGATTTTTAAAACAGAGTTTATTGGCTGTGATAGGAGAAAACTGAGGATGGATCAACAACATTGTAGTTATTCCACAATACTAGCCTCAAGGACAGAGTGAAAAGAAGGAAGTCTGTACAGAATAAAAAATATTCCAAAACAGGAATCCTGTTTGCAATAAGGCACTTTAGCAATACTGCAAATAATGAGGCAAAGAAATTACATTTTTCTCCTGAATACAAAGCTTTATATTTGGGGCAAATCCAACACAACACATCACCACACATCGCCACTCTTCATATTTTCAAGCATGTTGGTGGCTGCATCATGTTATGGGTGTGCTTGTCATCGGCAAGAACTAGGGAGTTTTTATGATAAAAATGTATGGAATAGAGCTAAGCACAGGCAAAACCCTAGAGGAAAACCTGGTTCAGTCTGCTTTCCAACAGACACTGGGAGACAAATTCACCTTTCAGCAGGACAATAACCTAAAACACAAGGCCAAATATACACTGGAGTTGCTTACCAAGACGCCATTGAATGTTCCTGAGTGGCCTGGTTACAGTTTTGACTTGAATCGTCTTGAAAATCTATGGCAAGACATGAAAATGGCTGTCGAGCAATGATCAACAAACAAGTTGAAAGAGCTTTAAGAATGTTTTAAAGAATATTGGGCAAATATTGTACAATCAGATGTGCAAAGCTGTGTGCTCACAGCTGTAATCGCTGCCGAAGGGGATTCTAACATGTATTGGCAGGGGGATTGAATACGTACAGTATCTAATCAAGATATATTAGTGTTTTATTTTTCCATTATTTTTTTTATATATTTTTTTCCTCTTTGAATTACAGAGTATTTTGTGTAGATCGTTGGCAAAAAAGTACAATTTAACCTATTTGAATCCCACTTTGTATCACAACAAAATTTGGAAAAAGTCAAGGGGTGTGAATACTTTCTGAAGATACTGTATGTTTTGTGTTGAGTGGCATGTGAGAGGAATTCTGCCAGGTATTCTCTTAGCAGTGATCA
Source organism: Salvelinus alpinus (assembly GCF_045679555.1). NCBI lineage: Eukaryota > Metazoa > Chordata > Actinopteri > Salmoniformes > Salmonidae > Salvelinus > Salvelinus alpinus. The sequence continues at coordinate 2,394,790 of NC_092089.1, read as the reverse complement.
GTCAGGAATTACATTTTGTTCTCACTTATTAGTCACAAAAATGATTAGTCACACTTTAAACAAAGTGCATATTATGAAGGAATCATTGTATGCCTTATGTAGCCCTTAATAAGGCCTAGCTAGATAAGGCCCACAATGCTTCAAATACCGGTCCTCATCTTCCTCATCTCCCCTCTTTTTTTCTCCTCAGGCCGATGTGGAGAAAAAGAAGACTGATGCGTCGGCGGCCCTTCAGAAAGTTAAAGGTACGATGGCTATTTTACTGCAGTGATGGGAGACCGTCAGCTCAGTCATGAATTGCTTCCTTTTAGGTGGTTGTAGAATTTATCGTCTCTTTTCTGGATTTTGATCATTAGAGGGTATCAGCCTAATTCTGCTCTGCATGCATTATTTGTGTGTTATTTGTGTTTTACATTTTACACAGGGTATATTTTTGCAGAATTCTGCATGCAGAGTCTCAATTTGGTGTTTGTCCCATTTTGTGAATTCTTGGTTGTTGAGCAGACCCCAGACCTCACAATCTTTCTCTCTCTCAATACATTTTTCCTGCCCTCCCCATTTCCCGCCATGTCTTTCTCTCCTCCTTCCCACCTCTCAATACCCTTTCCTCCTTATCCACCCATTTCCTTCTGTCTTTTTTCCTACCCTCCTGCTTTCCACCCCTCTCTCATTATCCCTCGCTCCCCCTCTAGATGATCAAGAAGCACAGAAGAAGAAAGCTCAGGAGGAGATCCAGGAGTTGAAACAGCAGATTCTGGAGCGGGACAAGGCACTGTGTGCGTTTGTGGACCAGACCAATGAGGAAGGACGGTAAGAGCAGATACACACCCAGACATTCAGGCACACTCACACACACCCAGTAACACAGTCTTGTGGTCACCATTATGAAAGACTTCTATGGTCACGGTGTACTGTGTGTCATGTAGTTCTGTGGTTACTGGGTGCTCACATGCTATTGATAACTAATGGTTGTTGTTGTTGTTTTCTTTGTTGTTTTGCAGGAAGCTGTGTGGAATCACAGAGGCCCCAAAATGAAGACTTGGACTACACTATCAGCCTCCATCCCTCCCTCATGCTTGCCGTGATGCACACACACCCATACACATCATCGTTGTGCAGCTCATAACATTCACCACCTACAACCACCTTCACTTCACTGTACCTCTCAATACTCAGGAAAATAAAAAACAAGAAGGGTTTGGAAAACCCAGTCTGAATGTCATGTCTTCATTACATACAGTACACTGTTAGTTTATGTATGCAGGTAAGGAAGGGAGACATTACATTATTTAATTAGTGAGTTTCATCCTATGGTACAGTACATTAATGTAGGAATGACTGAAAGAGGTTAGGGCTAATTCCCTCAGAGATGGAGCAAGGTGTCTCTGAGGTGACTTCTGAATGTTGCAAAGGTTCTAGAGAAGAGTTCTAGAGAAGAGTTCTAGAGAAGAGTTCTAGAGAAGTGTGCAGGTGCATGCCCATCTGGTTCAATTGTCTATTAAATATGTATTATGCATAGATGTATGATTGACCTTTATAGTGCATAGATCTATGATTGACCTTTATAGTGCATAGATCTAGGATTGACCTTTATAGTGCATAGATCTATGATTGACCTTTATAGTGCATAGATGTATGATTGACCTTTATTGCATTTGGGTGTGGTGTGCATTAATCAGAGTATATTTTTTTTAAAGATGAATAAAGTGAATATTCAATTAACAGTAATTAACACAATGATTAGCATATTTATATGTTTTCCCTTTCTATAATACACATGATTTCCAATGTTCTATTTGTGACACACTTTTGTATGGGTTGATGGTCACTAGACCTGAGCTACTGAAGCTACAAGGACCGAGAACACACTGATTATTATTGTATTGATGACAACACTGTGTGATTCTGTAGCAGCCGGCAAAGTCACTGTCTTTGTATTGACTCCAAGCCTCTCTGGTTGATGTTTTAGAGAACATTTGGTACTGTCTGATTAGAATATGAAGGTTCTGTCTCCAAGAGCCCCGTTGGACATTTTCTATGCTTCTGTTCTGGAGGTGTCTCCCTGAATGATTGTATTAAACAGAATTGATCTGATTGATATTATCAACGACTGCTCTCCTTGTTGTTTATCTGGAAATTCCAGGTACAGTGTGTGCGCACATCAAACATTATCAGTCTGTGTTAGTCTCCAACCCTGCATTACCAAGTGTCCCAGATATGGCTAGAGAGATTGGACCTGTCATTGTGAGCTACAATACAGTATCTTAAATGTAGTGAGCACATATGTTACATAATTACCCCTCAAAGACTGAAGCAAATGACCAGTAGAAAGTTCTACTGAATGGACAAATGCCCGACTGTGTATCGGTTTACTTTTTTGGTCTTGCTTGCTGTTGACAAGGAGACCTGTTTGTTAACCAATTATGTGTTTTGTTTATGTACAGTGCTACCTCCCTGACTGTCACACAAATTCCTGTTTTGTTAAGGTGACATGAGTCATGTGACATGAGTCCCAGTAATTTGTTACTGGAATGTAAATTGCTTAAAAGTGTACTTTTACAGAATCATTTTATCCACTCTGCTTCTGTACAGATCAGACCTTTTTTTATTTATGTAAATACAACGGTGTAAAACTGTAATCCTAAAGATAAAACACATGTTAAATTGTAAACAAGGTGCTTGTAGATGGCTGTGAGTAAATGTTTTCACATTAATACTTCAAAGTATTCTATAGTTGTTCACACATCCTAGCTCCTAGATGGCTTTCAGCGTAAACTTCAGATGGTCTTTGGTGTTGTTATGGGTCTAGTGGAGACTAGAGTCTAGACTCTCTGTTTGTAGATGGTCTTGCCCAGTCTGTTGAGCTCTATGATGTACTGCTGTCTCTCATGCTCCAGGAGGGCCTGCAGTGCTGCTCTACGGACCTGCACACACACAGAAAGCAGACATCATGGAGAGCATGTACTGTAGATACAGGGGAAGCCGTAGTTGAAGTTCTGGTAAAAATATGGACAATGCAAGCAATTCATAAGTTTGATAAGTTGGTGTGTCCTATATGGAAAACCTGACAATGTGTGGCCTACGTTTACCCCTACCTGGTGTTACAAATGTGTAATTGCTCTGACAGTGTAGGTGTGTAAAGGACACTGCAATACAAATTAACAAGAATAAGCCCATTAATTTTCCTCAGTCAGAGGAAGAGGTTAGAGATATGATGCTACGAACCTTCATGAAAGAGCTGATAATAGGTTATTTAATGATGTCCCTTAAGAGAACAAGGTCTCTAAAACGGTATGGAGACAGGGATTAGCTTCATGGCAACAACACTAGCTGGATCCTATCCACATGAATTTATACTTCAGGTTTCCTGATTTTGCCTTCAAAATAAAAGTCTGCAGTAAAATGCTGTGTCTGGTAAAATGCTGTGTCTGCCACGAAATAATATTTTTTTTGCAGCTTTGCATAGTGCATAATGTTAAAATTAGGAGAAATATAATAACTACATGGGGTAAAAATCGAAACTAAAGAGAATTAGTACTTTATATAAATCAAATCAAACATGCGCCAAATACAACAGGTGTAGTAGACCTTAGTGAAATGCACCATAATTTGCAAATAAATTCATTAAAAATCCTACAATGTGATTTTCTGGATTTTTTTTTCTTAATTTGTCTGTCATAGTTGAAGTGTACCTATGATGAAAATTACAGGCCTCTCTCATCTTTTTAAGTGGGAGAACTTGCACAATTGGTGGCTGACTAAATACTTTTTTTGCCCCACTGTATGTTGATTGTATGATTCTTGCTTATTTACTGGTGCTATTGTTTAAGGATGCAATTTGAAATGTAATGTTTAAGAAAAAAGTACTGTATTTTTGTTGTATTGCACAGACAAACTGCACACAGGAAAAGCGATTGATTGTGTGTCCATAAAACCAGGGCCCAGTCTACTCACTAGAGTTCCTAGAATACAAATCAGATGAGTTAGAACAAAAAGCTAGGTCATAGGAAGTGTTGCTGTACTTTTACTGTGGTCAAACATCTTAAAATGGGGTGCCTGGACACTATACGATTATTTGTGCAGATGTAAAAATGGGGTGGGGAGTACTCAGGGTCTGTAGAATGTAATGGTGTCATTTCATTGGGCTCTGAATAATACAGAGTGTTCCTTCCTGTACAGTGCTATATTTGTACCTGATAGTGTCCAGGCACCCCATTTTAAGCTGTTTGACAACAGTGAAAATTAAATCAAATTAAATGTACACGTGTTAAGCAGATGTTATTGTTGGTGTAGCGAAATGCTTGTGTTTCTAGCTCTAACAGTGCAGTAATATCTAAGAGTAATATCTAACAATTTCACAGCAATACACACAATCTAAAGTAAAGGAAAGGAATTAAGAATATATAAATATTTGGGCGAGCAATGTCAGAGCGGCATAGACTAAGATACAGTAGAATACAGTATATACATATGAGATGAGTAATGCAAAATATGTAAACATTATTAAAGTGACTAGTGTTCCATTATTAAAGTGGCCTCTAATGTGCTACTGATGGCTATTTAACAGTATCTAACAGTTTGATGGCCTTGAGATAGAAGCTGTTTTTCAGTCTCTCAGTCTCAGCTTTGATGCACCTGTACTGACCTCGCCTTCTGGATGATAGCGGGGTGAACAGGCAGTGGCTCGGGTGGTTGTTGTCCTTGTCCTTTTTGCCCTTCCTGTGACATCGGGTGCTGTAGGTGTCCTGGAGGGCAGGTAGTTTGCCCCCGGTGATGCGTTGGGCAGACCGCACCACCCTCTGGAGAGCCCTGCGGTTTGCGTGCAGTGCAGTTGCCGTACCAGACAGTGATACAGCCTGACAGGATGCTCTCAATTGTGCATCTGTAAAGGTTTGTGAGGGTTTTAGGTACCAAGCCAAATTTCTTCAGCCTCCTGAGGTTGAAGAGGTGCTGTTGCGCCTTCTTCACCACACTGTCTGTGTAGGTGGACCATTTCAGTTTGTCAGTGATGTGTACGCAAGGAACTTGAAGCTTTCCACCTTCTCCACTGTGGTCACATCGATGTGGATAGGGGGGTGCTCCCTCTGCTGTTTCCTGAAATCCACGATCAGCTCCTTTGTTTTGTTGACGTTGGGTGAGAGATTATTTTCCTGTCACCACACTCCCAGGGTCATCACCTCCTCCCTGTAGGCTGTCTCTTCATTGTTGGTAATCAGGCCTACTACTGTTGTGTCATCTGCAGACTTGATGATTGAGTTGGAGGCATGCATGGTCACGCAGTCATGGGTGAACAGGGAGTACAGGAGGGGGCTGAGCATGCATCCTTGTGAAGTGGAGCGGAGGTGAAGTGAAGTGGAGGTGTTTTTTCCTACAGTACCTTCACCACCTGGGGGCGGCCCGTCAGGAAGTCCAGGACCCAGTTGCACAGGGTGGGGTTCAGACCCAGGGCCTCAAGCTTAATGATGAGCTTGGAGGGTACTATGGTGTTGAATGCTGAGCTATCTTGATCTGTATTATTCAGAGCCCTATGGAATTACACCATATATACATTCTACAGACCCTACTGAGTATTCCCTACAACACTTCTACTGCGGCACCTAGAATAGTATTTGCTCTATAAGTCAATATGTATTCCATACACATTGATTTGCATCGGGGGCATTTAGGCTTTTCTGCTATTACTTGCAGACATTTATACTGAACATTCTGAAATTCTGTGACCCGAAAGTACTTTTTTAGTGTTGCTGAGGAGAGAGGGCCCTGTTTCAGCACCCCTCCACTCCCTCACCATCGTCAGAGCAGCCTTTCCCAGCTCAGTCTCTCTCTGCTGGGTCAGCTCTCTCAACTTCAGGGTCTTCATGGAACCAGCCTGGGTGGAGACCTCAAACTCAGCCTTTTGCATCACACCACAGATACTGAGAGAGAGAGAGAGAGAGAGAGAGAGAGAAAGAGAGAGAAAGAAAGAGAGAGAGGGGGGGGGGGGTCCTTTCACTACAGTTCTTTCACTACATTGAGAAGTGAAAGGACTGTAACTTCAAGATATTTCAGGGAAAACGTATCAAACGTTGCAGTTACAATTAGCCCAACAGTACAGAACGGTATAGTTTACACACCTGTCCAGCTCTGCAATGCGGTTAGTCATCTCGCCATCTTTCTATAAAAGAGGGAAAATGCAGACTATAACACATTTCCAGCCACTTAGCTATAGGTATCTGACCACTTTTTTGTCTGTGTGTTGCCTAGTAGTGACATGCTTACCTTGATTCTGTCTCTCGCCCTCTGCACAAGTTTGTTTTTGGAACGTCGTTCCTCACAACCAAACATCCTGCTGGCAATTTATTTGAAGTAAATAGTCACAAACTATCTTGCTTTAACAAAAACTGCACAATAAACGAATAAATGGTTAAAAAAATGTCAGCGTCTCAAAGGATGGAGGCGAGTCTGTCTACGTTGGCATGGTAACTAACCTATGTAGCCGGAAATATCCTTCCTTCGCTGCCAATTACAGTGAACGATATAGATCACATGACAAGCATGACGCGTGTTGCCCGTCGTCGTTCCTGTTGCAGAAAGTGGTAACATGGGGCGATGAGATACACATGAAAGTCATTCTACCGGCAAAACCAGAGGCGAGACAAAATTGACAAAAGCTCCGTATTTATCCTCCTGTTGTTAGTTTGTTACAGTAGAAAGTTATAGTGCGATGTTAGGTTTGATTCTGAATGTGTATTGCTATCATACAACAGCCACTAACTAGTCAGTAAAGCTAAAGGGCTAGCTAGTAGTAACCGTAACTTTACAGTAGGTAGCTAGTTTACATTAGCTAATTTACTTGTAGTTACATCAGAATAGGGCTTGGCAATCTTACCCCAACATTGTCATCATGATACGAACAGGAGTGCAGCAGATGGCCAGGGGACTGTGCCAAATAATGGGACGTGAAATCTCAAAGGGAAATTTCAACACCAACATCAGACAACAAATGACTCCAAGAGGGACTTTCCAGCTTCCCTGGTCCTCTATCAACAGTGTCCGAACCATGGCGGTAGGTCCAGAAACACACACACAGTCACACACATTTAGCTAGCTACAAACAGCCATAACATTAGTGTAGCCTACTGTCAAGGGCAATGTGAGTGAGAACATGTGAGTCATGATTCATCTTACCTAAACATTTGTCATGGTTCCCTTTTCCCTAACGTTACTGCCGATAGAAACAGTATTTTTTCCCCACAATGTGCATTGTGAACTGTGCTGTAATGTATTTCATTCTGGATGTTTCTGCCGTGTCATGCTGTTATGTTGTCATACAGTGGGACCCCCTGTACTCAGTCAGATAATACTGTAACAAAGTATGGATGAGAGTGTAATAGTAGTGTTTGTCCACTAGGTGCTGCCCTGGCCTTTCTCTTTCCAGCCACGGGACTTCAGCCTGCCCAACTCGTCCTGGGGCTCCGACATGAGGCGTCTGTATGAGCACTATAACAGCCAGTGTGAGGTAGAGACAGATGACGGAGAGAAGAAGTGGGGGGTCTGGAGAAGACTGCCCAGCTATAACCGCTCCCTCAAGTACGCCACAGGTACAGTAAGGAAGGGTTTCTGCCACATATGGATGGTGTGTGTGTGTGTGTGTGTGTGTGTGTGTGTGTGTGTGTGTGTGTGTGTGTGTGTGTGTGTGTACGAAAATTACTAAAATGTAATGTAAAAATGTAACGTGTTTGTATAACCCTGTCTCTCATGTCCTGGGCATAGTGTCTGAGTAAGATGTTGTGTGTAACTCTGTGTTTCTCTTTCCAAGGTTGGGTGTATCTGAGTAAGATGTTGTCTATATGTGTGTTTCTCCTTCCAAGGTGGGGTGTATTTGAGTAAGATCATTCAGTCGAAGGCGCGTCTGTTCACACGGAACATCAGGGAGTACGGGGGGACGTTCGAGTACGTCGTGTTTGTCAACAAGCAGGAGCAGAAGTGTGTGTGTGTGTTCCAGGCTGGCCACCTACTGGAGGGAGTGTCACCCACCCTCACGTGTTGGTTGTGTTTTAGACGTGTGTCATTAGACTTTCAGTCATTCTGAAGTGTTCTCTCAGTCTTAGTATGTTTCTCTCTTTTCCCTCATCCTTCTCTCTCTCTCTCTCTCACTCTCCTTCTCCCTCTCTTTCTCTCTCACTCTCTTTCTCTCTCCTCCCTCTCTCTCTCTCCTTCTCCCTCGCTCTCTCTCCTTCTTCTCTCAGGGCTGTTTCTGTCAATCACAATGGGACACCTATTAGGAGGATGATGGATAGGCCAACTCATCGACCAACCAGACGCTACAAACACACATCAGAAACAGCACTGACTTCCTAGGGGGTGTGTTTGTCTGCACACAAATGTTTGGGTGTATATCAGTACCTGAGTGTGGGAGTGTGTATCCTTGAGTGTGTGCACGCATGCATGTGTGTGTGTGTGTGTGGTTCTGACTGTCAGATCCAGTAATCTTCTTAACTCTAGCAGTTTGCCTGAGACACCTGATGCCTTGCGCTCCACTGACATAGCATACAGATACTGTATATCATAGACACAACCGGTTGTGGATATTTTACCTCTCTTTCTCCACTGTTACACACTCCTGGACAACCAGCTCCAGTCAGAGTGAAGGACATAACCTCTGGTATATTATATTTAGGTCGAGGCTGTGGATACAACTTTTCTGAACCCTTCTTCCCGACAGCTAAAGGTCCCGACACTTCTGCATGTGCAGGATTCTCTACTTTACGCACCTCCCTTCACATTTCTCAGTCAATTGTGAATGATAATCGTCATGTTTTACCAGTGAAACGTCCATGCAGCATCTGCATACCTGTGTCTAGTTTCAATCATAGCACATATTTTGCCTAGTGGCACGTGCTGTTGAGTTTTGGCCACATGAGAGAAAAATGTGCCCATTTGCACAATCATTCTAAAATCTCATAGGAAATGAGGTGGTGTTTTTGTCTTACAGTAATTTTATACTACACTATTATATTGGGTTCTGTTATGTAGAATACCATCATTGTGTGATCTGGCAGACATTGATTCAGCTTTGATCTAACTTTATTAAACGCGCACCATTCACCAGAGTAGCTTGTTCTGTAGTAGAACAGAGACTGTGTGTAAAGAAGCTTCGGGACCTTTAGCTGTCGGAATGAGGGGTCTAGAAAAGTTGGATCCACAGCCACTCTGATATATTTAATAGATAGTTTATTTTTTGTATTTTATTTATATAATTCGGAATAATTTATTAGGCCTTTTACAGTTTGAGGTTTGAGTCATTGCTGATATGTTATTTTGTGACCAGTATGACCTCTTGAATAAAGCCTTACCTCTTGGGTACTGTAGATGGTTTTTCTACGGTATCTGGCTCAATGTGGGATACCTTTTCCATTCTCACTGGTCCATGTGTTATAAACAACCTTCAGACAGACTGATGTCATACAGACCCTTTTTTTTTTTTTTTTCATCTGTTGACCTCTCTCTACGAATCTACATCTCCCTCTCACCTCTTCTTCCTTCCTCTCTCTGTTCCTGTCTGTCTCCCTCTTTCCTTTTCTTTATTTGTCAGTCTATCTTGTCTCTGACCCCTCCCTCTTTGTGAATGATCCCCTTCCAGTAAGAAATGAATGACAGTCAGCATTACCGTAAAAACTGACACATTGTCCACATCACAGAGTTCAGAGGATTCTGTCAGCATAAACCCAGCAGACCACATAGCCTTAACCAGCACTCTCACTACTGAGACTGGCTCTGAGGACAAAACATAGTCACTATGGTCCCAATCTGGCCCTTTCAAAATGCTACTTTATTAGACTCTTAGGGTATCGTAGGCACCCATAACACATAGTAGGCATGGTAACGAACTCATAATAGTAGGAATGGTAACGAACTCATAATAGTAGGCATGGTAACGAACTCATAATACTAGGCATGGTAACGAACTGATACTAGTAGGCATGGTAACTAACTGATACCAATAGGCATGGTAACTAACTGATACTAGTAGGCATGGTAACTAACTGATAGTAGCAGTCATGGTAACTAACTGATAGTAGCTGTCATGGTAATGAACTGATAGTAGCAGTCATGGTAACTAACTGATACTAGTAGGCATGGTAATTAGCTGATACTAGTAGGCATGGTAACTAACTGATAGTAGCAGGCATGGTAACTAACTGATAGTAGTAGACATGGTAATGAACTGATACTAGTAGGCATGGTAACTAACTGATACTAGTAAGCATGGTAACTAACTGATACTAGTAGGCATGGTAACTAACTGATACTAGTAGGCATGGTAACTAACTGATACTAGTAGGCATGGTAACTAACTGATACTAGTAGGCATGGTAACTAACTGATACTAGTAGGCATGGTAACTAACTGATACTAGTAGGCATGGTAATGACCTGATACTAGTAGGCATGGTAACTAACTGATACTAGTAGGCATGTTAACGAACTGATACTAGTAGGCATGGTAACTAACTGATACTAGTAGGCATGGTAACTAACTGATAATACTAGGCATGGTAACTAACTGATACGAGTAGGCATGGTAACTAACTGATACTAGTAAGCATGGTAACTAACTGATACTAGTAGGCATGGTAACTAACTGATACTAGTAGGCATGGTAACTAACTGATACTAGTAGGCATGGTAACTAACTGATACTAGTAGGCATGGTAACTAACTGATACTAGTAGGCATGGTAACTAACTGATAATACTAGGCATGGTAACTAACTGATACTAGTAGGCATGGTAACTAACTGATAATACTAGGCATGGTAACTAACTGATAATATTAGGCATGGTAACTAACTGATAATACTAGGCATGGTAACTAACTGATACTAGTAAGCATGGTAACTAACTGATACTAGTAGGCATGGTAACTAACTGATAATACTAGGCATGGTAACTAACTGATAATACTAGGCATGGTAACTAACTGATACTAGTAAGCATGGTAACTAACTGATACTAGTAGGCATGGTAACTAACTGATAATACTAGGCATGGTAACTAACTGATACTAGTAAGCATGGTAACTAACTGATAATACTAGGCATGGTAACTAACTGATAATACTAGGCATGATAACTAACTGATAGTAGTAGGCATGGTAACTAGCTGATACTAGTAAGCATGGTAACTAACTGATAATACTAGGCATGGTAACTAACTGATACTAGTAAGCATGGTAACTAACTGATACTAGTAGACATGGTAACTAACTGATAATACTAGGCATGGTAACTAACTGATAATACTAGGCATGGTAACTAACTGATACTAGTAAGCATGGTAACTAACTGATACTAGTAAGCATGGTAACTAACTGATAATACTAGGCATGGTAACTAACTTATACTAGTAGGCATGGTAACTAGCTGATACTAGTAGGCATGGTAACTAGCTGATACTAGTAGGCATGGTAACTAACTGATAATACTAGGCATGGTAACTAACTGATACTAGTAGGCATGGTAACTAACTGATAATACTAGGCATGGTAACTAACTGATACTAGTAAGCATGGTAACTAACTGATACTAGTAAGCATGGTAACTATCTGATACTAGTAGGCATGGTAACTAACTGATACTAGTAGGCATGGTAACTAACTGATACTAGTAAGCATGGTAACTAACTGATAATACTAGGCATGATAACTAACTGATAGTAGTAGGCATGGTAACTAGCTGATACTAGTAAGCATGGTAACTAACTGATAATACTAGGCATGGTAACTAACTGATACTAGTAAGCATGGTAACTAACTGATAATACTAGGCATGGTAACTAACTGATACTAGTAGGCATGGTAACTAACTGATAATACTAGGCATGGTAACTAACTGATACTAGTAAGCATGGTAACTATCTGATACTAGTAGGCATGGTAACTAACTGATACTAGTAGGCATGGTAACTAACTGATACTAGTAAGCATGGTAACTAACTGATAATACTAGGCATGATAACTAACTGATAGTAGTAGGCATGGTAACTAGCTGATACTAGTAAGCATGGTAACTAACTGATAATACTAGGCATGGTAACTAACTGATACTAGTAAACATGGTAACTAACTGATACTAGTAGACATGGTAACTAACTGATACTAGTAAGCATGGTAACTAACTGATAATACTAGGCATGGTAACTAACTGATAATACTGGGCATGGTAACTAACTGATACTAGTAAGCATGGTAACTAACTGATAATACTAGGCATGGTAACTAACTGATACTAGTAGGCATGGTAACTAGCTGATACTAGTAGACATGGTAACTAGCTGATTCTAGTAAGCATGGTAACTAACTGATACTAGTAGGCATGGTAACTAGCTGATACTAGTAAGCATGGTAACTAACTGATAATACTAGGCATGGTAACTAACTGATACTAGTAAGCATGGTAACTAACTGATACTAGTAGACATGGTAACTAACTGATAATACTAGGCATGGTAACTAACTGATAATACTAGGCATGGTAACTAACTGATACTATTAGGCATGGTAACTAACTGATAATACTAGGCATGGTAACTAACTGATAATACTAGGCATGGTAACTAACTGATAATACTAGGCATGGTAACTAACTGATAATACTAGGCATGGTAACTAACTGATAATACTAGGCATGGTAACTAACTGATAAAACTAGGCATGGTAACTAACTGATACTAGTAAGCATGGTAACTAACTGATAATACTAGGCATGGTAACTAACTGATAATACTAGGCATGGTAACTAACTGATAATACTAGGCATGGTAACTAACTTATAATACTAGGCATGGTAACTAACTGATAATACTAGGCATGGTAACTAACTGATAATACTAGGCATGGTAACTAACTGATACTAGTAAGCATGGTAACTAACTGATAATACTAGGCATGGTAACTAACTGATAATACTAGGCATGGTAACTAACTGATAATACTAGGCATGGTAACTAACTGATAATACTAGGCATGGTAACTAACTGATAATACTAGGCATGGTAACTAACTGATAATACTAGGCATGGTAACTAATGGATAATACTAGGCATGGTAACTAACTGATAATACTAGGCATGGTAACTTACTTATAATACTAGGCATGGTAACTAACTGATAATACTAGGCATGGTAACTAACTGATAATACTAGGCATGGTAACTAACTGATACTAGTAAGCATGGTAACTAACTGATAATACTAGGCATGGTAACTAACTGATAATACTAGGCATGGTAACTAACTGATAATACTAGGCATGGTAACTAACTGATAATACTAGGCATGGTAACTAACTGATAATACTAGGCATGGTAACTAATGGATAATACTAGGCATGGTAACTAACTGATACTAGTAAGCATGGTAACTAACTGATAATACTGGGCATGGTAACTAACTGATACTAGTAAGCATGGTAACTAACTGATACTAGTAGGCATGGTAACTAACTGATACTAGTAAGCATGGTAACTAACTGATAATACTGGGCATGGTAACTGATACTAGGGATTATTTTAGGGCTCCCGAGTGGCGCAGCGGTCTAAGACGCTGCATCTCAGTGCAAGAGGCGTTACTGCAGTACCTTGTTCGATTCCAGGCTGCATCACATCCAGCCGTGATTGGGAGTCCCATAACGCTGGCGCACAATTGGCCCACCATTGTTCGGGTTTGGCAGGGGTAAGGAAGTCATTGCAAATAAGAATTTGTTCTTAACTGACTTGCCTAGTTAAATAAAGGTTCAATTTTTAAAAATACTAGTAGGAATGGTAACTAACTCATACTAGTAGGCATGGTAATGAACTGATACTAGTAGGCCTGGTAACTAACTGATAATACTAGGCATGATAGCTAACTGAAAATAATATGTCTGGTAACTAACTGATACTAGTGGCCCATTTCTCTGGAGTTTCTGATATAATTAGTGTTTCACAGGAACCCTACAGTGTCCCTCCTCATGAAATACATGCACACAGTTTACTGGTGTGGTTTTGAAGTATTTAGCTGTGTGTGTGTGTGTGTGTGGTTAGGTGTGAACTCTCCCATCCCCCTTCCCTTAGGCCCCTCGAGTTTCTGTCCTCATATTGGAGAGAGATGGCTGCAGAGCAGCTGTGTGTGTGTGTGTGTGTGTGTGTGTGTGTGTGTGTGTGTGTGTGCGTGCGTGCGTGCGTGCGTGCGTGCGTGCGTGCGTGGAAGACACAGCCAGAGCGGCGGTAGGGAGAGCCTGAGACTCAGGTGTGGTCAGATGGGCTTTGAGGAGCGAGGGTGCAGTGGAACTGAGGTGGACAACTTTCTAGTCATTTCATTTTGTTAAAACCACCTAAACACACATACATTGTATGTCCAGAGAGTAGTATAGCTTTCTTTCACTGTGAGAGATTAGATTTTTGTTTTATTTCATCTCATATTTGATTGCCATAATCTGTAGCCCTGGCATATTGTCAGTTATGTATTGATCTGATTTATCTCTTTACAGATTGATGGCCTTGCTCACACAAATGCCATATCATATAGACTAAATAATAAGCAGATCACCTCACCTCACTGAGACAGTTAAGCCTGTAACTCTGGTCCAGCCGAAGGAAACCGACAGTTGCTAAACCGCGCGGCTGTAATTAAAAAAGGATAGCACTGACGCACCTTTCTTGCGCAATCAAATGTGCAAAAGCGCAACAGTCGCTCTACCCCAGAGCTTCAAACGCAGAGGTCGAGATTTCCACGGTCATCTTCTTGAGACCACACCAAAATGAACGGGAACACACTGTTCATCCCGGGTGAAACGTGAGTAGCCTGAACTGAACTGAAAATGAAGTTGGCTGATGTTACCTTTACCTGAAGACAAGGCGGAATAGGGAGAGGGACAACAGAGAATGACAAAGACGTTCTCAGAGTAAATTAGTTGAGTACCTATAACAGAGATGATAGTGCATGTTGTAAAGCGCATGCGCAGGTTACCACTTTTGCTTTAGTTTAGGACGGTTGGTTACAATTTGCTCCCAACTATTGTAGCTATTTATAGCCCACAAAAAAAACATTAAACTGCTTAAATCAGCTTTATCTGATATGACCTGAGTTAGAACCATCAACAACAAGCAGGTTAAGTAACTGTAGTGGTTAAATACAGTCATTTGTTTACACCGGATAATTCAGTACGTTGTAGATTATGTAACGGGTAAACCCGGCCTTGGTAACCCTTTACCATTCACACTGCTGGAGACTACATGCGCTTATATTAATGACCTAATTAAAACCGAAAAGGAAAGCACTAAAATTAAATTAAACGTTTTATAATTAGTCTATAATGACACATTTTCTTTCTTCATATTTCCATTGGCCGTATCATATATCAAGCTACTGAAGAAAAAAACTCCAGACAAACATATAGGCCTAGCCTATAGGCCTAAACGTTTTGCGTTTTGCTTGCCTGCCCTCATATTTATTTAGGTAAAATTCGTTGGTTGGGCTATGTTTTAACCGGGCACTACAGAATAAAGACCGACCCTCTGCAGCAAACAAACGGCCGTGAGTTATTACATAAGTCTTGGTGACATAACCTCTGAGCGCGAGCTCGGGACGACAGCCAGGGCGCAAAGAGCAAGCGGGTTGAAACCGGAGTAGCCTGAACTGCTTGTACAAGGAAGTTCGTTGCAAAAATGAAGTTGGCTGATATTATCCTCACGTGAAGACAAGACGGAATATGGAGAGAGAGTGACAACAGAGAATGACAAAGACGTTGTCAGAGTAAATGAGCGTACTGACTCTAACAGAGATGGTAGTGCATGTTTTAAAGCGCATGCGCCGTCCCTGCCTATAGAACAGCAGGTAGTTCTATATATTTAGAAATAAAGATCCAAAGTTTTTAAAGTTATTTATGGTGCATTGTGCATAGCAAAACGCGCGGTAGAATAGACAATAAAAAGGGGTGTGTAGACACGCTTGTCCCAGGAGTGTGAAGTGGCGTAGTGTGTGTCAGAGCCAGGTGCAAGCACACGCAGTTTGTTTTGACGGGGGGAGTTATGGAATATGAGGAGCCGGAATCACCCGAACACATCACTACAGAAGAACCAATCAAAAGAGGTGAGATATATTATCTTGATTATTGATAGGTTAGGCCTAGTGTATTCATGTGTAGGCTAGGCCTAGTCTATTCAGTCATTTACATTTCACAAATGTCAATTATTTGCAGATGCAACTTATTGTTTTAGCTATACATTGTGGATTGGGTGAAATGAAAAGGTCACAGATTTGCATTATAAATTAATGCACATTTAAAGGTGAATGCATGTGTGTGTGTGTGTGTGTGTGTGTGTGTGTGTGTGTGTGTGTGTGTGTGTGTGTGTGTGTGTGTGTGTGTGTGTGTGTGTGTGTGTGTGTGTGTGTGTGTGTGTGTGTGCTTGTGTGCGTGGATCCACATGTATGCACACACACAGACACACCTGTTTGCCAGTCTAGAGCATTGACTATTGTGTAGCAATACCTAGGGATGACAGAAGTGCTGTATGAGTGTTGGTATACAGTCACTGCCCCCTTCTCCCTCTCCTCCCCTATCACCCTGTCCCCTCCTTTAAGAGAGCCTCATTCTAATGCTTATCTCTCCCTTCTCTCCTCCCGTTTCTCTCTATCTTTATCTCCTTCTCTCTTTTTATCTCTTATCTATCCCTGTCACTATGTCTCTCTCTTACACATTAGTTGTCTCGTTCTCTCTCTCTTACCCCCCTCACTCTGTCCTTGTCAGATCACCAAGGCTTCCTCCCTCCAAGTTCTTTCTCTGCCTTCCCCCTCACATCCTCCACTTTCTCATCCTGCCTCGTTCACTCTCCCTCCTCCCATCTTCCCTATCCCTCACTCTTTTTCTTCTTACCCCATTCACTCTCCTCCCCTTCTTCCCTCCCTCCCCCCTCTCTCATTAACTCACCTCTCTTCTGTTGTCCACCTGATGGTGTAACTCTTGCTCCTTGAGGGTAAATATGGCAGTAATCCTCTATAAAACCAGGGATTAGCTCTTAGCTGTGTGGGCCTGTTTTGGGCTTGCTGCATTTCCCAGCAATACACAGTCTAAAATCAAACCATGGCTTTCAACTTAGATTCCTTCAGTCTCTATCACACGTACTCCATACGTCATTCATGAAATGACGTCATCCACCAGGCCTAAACCACAGGTGTCAAACTCATTCTATGGTGGCCGAGTGTCTGCGGGTTTTAACTCCTCCCTTGTACTTGATTAATCAATGAAGGTCACTGATTAGTTAGAAGCTCCACTCACCTGGTTGTCTACTCTAGGTCTTAATTGGACGCAAATTGAAATTCGATAACAAGAACCAGCAGACACTGGGCTCTCCATGGAGTGAGATGGACACCATAGCTAAATATAGGCTACAGACTCAGATGGATATTTTCATCTTTATTCCCTACATTTAACCAGGTCTGGCTGAGAGGGTGCACTGATACAAATATCCTGCAATGATGCCGCAGTTGTCCTCTAGATACTTATCTGGCTTTAGAACATATTAAAACCCTTTCTCACGGTGCCGTGACACTGCATATTACTCTCTCCGTTACTCATTGACAGGACATCATGATAGCTATACACTTCTGCACCAGAGAGCTACTCTCTTCTATACTGTGTACATACATGCACGTACACACAAACACGCACACTCTCACACACACGTGAATGCACCAGCAGTCACTCCCTTATTACATCACAGTGTGTGTGGGGAGCTGATAATGTGTAACATGCAGCGGTTATATCTGTGCGTGTTCTTCTGTCACTCTCCAGCCTGCAGCTGCTATATCTCCATACAGAGTAGGATAGAGAGACGGGGAGAAGAGAAACCCTTGAAACCGCTTTTGATTAAATAGCGCCGTCTAAATCTTAGCAAGACTTCCATTGTTAGATAAAGTATTGATTGAAAAAGACAGAATGCTGCTGTTTGATTGGATTGAGAGAGCAAGGGAGATAGACAGATACGGAGAGAAAGAGAGCGATAGAGAGAGATAAGATGGGGCGGGTTGGTATTGATGCTGACAGACCAGTCTTTCTGAAAAGTAGAGCACATTGAGGAGTTAGAAGAAGATAGCGGTTTCCATTGCCTTCATGTTGGTCTTGTGTAACATGGCCTCTTTGTCCCCACACTGTGGCTTGGGCTGATACTCAGTGGCATGGGTCAGGTGTCACTGCAGTTCTCACTGGAATCAGATCATTAGCACTTAGGTTTAGGATTTAGGTTAGTTTGGAATCACATGAAATTGACTCATGATCTGACAGCATGACGTTCTTAGTCCACTGAAGGTTGAAAAGCGACTCAAATCCTTACTTTTTGCGTACAATCGCAAACGGCTGTGTGTCTGCGTTTTCTGAGTCTAGGTGTGTATGTTTTCTGTGTGTGTGTGTCAACTGCTCTGCTTTCACCAGACCTCAGTGTTCTGCTTATGAAGCAAACGTGATTTGATGAGGAGGGGAAACGGAGGGAAGCAGTGAAAGCCGCAGCAGACCTTCTCTACCCCAGACACAAAGACCCAGGCTACCTCTGCCTCTGTCTGCCTCCACCCAGCGATGCTTATCTCCCCTGCCCTCTCTCAACACACACGCACACCCACTAAAAATACACACCTCAGCTTGGAAACAACCCCCACACACACATACACACACCCAGTCTAATATGAACTTTCTCACAATTGTGGTCAGAAAGCTAGACTCCCACCTTCCTCCACTATAACTGTGTCTGTCTCTTACTCACCAAGGTGTGTGTGTCTGCGTGTGCCTGAGAGAGAGTTCAAACTCCATCCACACTCTGCTTGTGTCAGCTCCTACTCTCCCAACTGTCTCTTTTTCAAGGCTCTTCCACACCAATTCATTTCATACAACAGACACTATAAACACATCAGGCCCTGTGTGCAGAGGCCCAGCATCATCCTGGAATAGATTCAGTTCTCCTCTGTTGTGTCAGAGAGACATTGACTCAGTCCTCCTCGGTTGTGTCAGAGAGACATAGACTCAGTCCTCCTCTGATGTGTCAGAGAGACATAGACTCAGTCCTCCTCTGTTGTGTCAGAGAGATATAGACTCAGTCCTCCTCTGATGTCAGAGAGACATAGACTCAGTCCTCCTTTGTTGTGTCAGAGACACATAGACTCAGTCCTCCTCGGTTGTGTAGACTCAGTCCTCCTCTGATGTGTCATAGAGACATAGACTCAGTCCTCCTCTGATGTGTCATAGAGACATAGACTCAGTCCTCCTCTGATGTGTCAGAGAGACATAGACTCAGTCCTCCTCTGTTGTGTCAGAGAGACATAGACTCAGTCCTCCTCTGATGTCAGAGAGACATAGACTCAGTCCTCCTTTGTTGTGTCAGAGACACATAGACTCAGTCCTCCTCGGTTGTGTAGACTCAGTCCTCCTCTGATGTGTCATAGAGACATAGACTCAGTCCTCCCCTGTTGGGTCAGAGAGACATAGACTCAGTCCTCCTCTGTTGTGTAGACTCAGTCCTCCTCTGATGTGTCATAGAGAAATAGACCCAGTCCTCCTCTGTTGTGTCAGAGAGACATAGACTCAGTCCTCCTCTGATGTCAGAGAGACATAGACTCAGTCCTCCTTTGTTGTGTCAGAGACACATAGACTCAGTCCTCCTCGGTTGTGTAGACTCAGTCCTCCTCTGATGTGTCATAGAGACATAGACTCAGTCCTCCTCTGATGTGTCATAGAGACATAGACTCAGTCCTCCTCTGATGTGTCAGAGAGACATAGACTCAGTCCTCCTCTGTTGTGTCAGAGAGACATAGACTCAGTCCTCCTCTGTTGTGTCAGAGAGACATAGACTCAGTCCTCCTCTGTTGTGTCAGAGACACATAGACTCAGTCCTCCTCGGTTGTGTAGACTCAGTCCTCCTCTGATGTGTCATAGAGACATAGACTCAGTCCTCCTCTGTTGTGTCAGAGAGACATAGACTCAGTCCTCCTCTGTTGTGTCAGAGAGACATAGACTCAGTCCTCCTCTGTTGTGTCAGAGAGACATAGACTCAGTCCTCCTCTGTTGTGTCAGAGAGACATAGACTCAGTCCTCCTCTGTTGTGTCAGAGAGACATAGACTCAGTCCTCCTCTGTTGTGTCAGAGAGACATAGACTCAGTCCTCCTCTGTTGTGTCAGAGAGACATAGACTCAGTCCTCCTCTGTTGTGTCAGAGAGACATAGACTCAGTCCTCCTCTGTTGTGTCAGAGAGACATAGACTCAGTCCTCCTCTGTTGTGTCAGAGAGACATAGACTCAGTCCTCCTCTGTTGTGTCAGAGAGACATAGACTCAGTCCTCCTCTGTTATTTTTACATTTGAAATGTAACCTTTATTTAACTAGGCAAGTCAGTTAAGAACAAACTATTATTTACAATGACGGCCTACACCGGCCAAGCCCGGACGACGCTGGGCCAATTGTGCGCCGCCCTATGGGACTCCCAATCACGGCCGGTTGTGATACAGCCTGGAATCGAACCAGGGTGTCTGTAGTAAAGCCTCAAGCACTGAGATGCAGTGCCTTAGACCGCTGCTCCTCTCGGGAACCCTATTGTTATTGCCAGAGAGACATAGACTCAGTCCTCCTCTGTCAGTGTCACGTCCTGACCATAGAGAGCCCTTATTTTCAATGGTAGAGTAGGTCAGGGCGTGACTGGGGGGTTAGTCTAGTTTATTATTTCTATGTGGGGTTCTAGGTTGTTTTTTCTATGTTGGTGATTTTGTATGATTCCCAATTAGAGGCAGCTGGTATCGTTGTCTCTACATGGGGATCATATTTAAGTAGCATTTTTCCCACCTGTGTTTTATGGGATATTGTTTTGAGTTAGTGCACATAGCATCTCTGTAGTCACGGCTCGTTGTTAGTTTATTGTTTATTTGTTTTTGTCTTTGCTAAGTTTCACTTTATCATTAAATTATGTGGAACTCAACATCCGCTGCGCCTTGGTCCGATATTTATTCCAGCGAACGTGACAGTCGGAGAGACTGAGATGAGCCCAGTTGGGAGTGAGTGGGATGATAAGGGACATGGGGCTGAAGCTACAGTAGAGCATTGAACTAAGATGTGAGAGAGGAAGTGTGTCTTGTGTTCAAGCAGAATTTAACTTCTATTTTCTTTGCTACAGGAGACACTGTGTCCAAGAAGACTCATTTGAGTAAGTGTTTGTGTTTGTGTGTGTTTGTTTCTGTGTCAATATGCTTGTCTGTACATGCCCATATGTTATGTGTGTGCTAGTTATATGAGCATGCAGTGTGGTTATGCCAGGATCGCTAGTATTTGCACACATTTGCACCTGTGCTGAAACACACACACACACACACACACACACACACACACACACACACACACACACACACACACACACACACACACACACACACACACACACACACACACACACACACACACACACACACACACACACACACACACACACACACACACACAGGTTTCTCTGTGGTGCCAACATCAACATTATAGCTCTGTTATGCACCTGTGGTACTTTGTGTAGACAGTATTCTCCTTTTTGATGGATTTAGGTTTGGAGATAAACTCTATATTGGTATTCTGGCATCTGGATGCAGATAGTATCAGATAGCATCTCCTTCACATGTGGTGGTGTTTCTGGGCTGTTTCTGCTCCTGACTACAACACACCTGTTACTTTTGAGTGTAGGGAGAAAATTGAAAAATGCCTGGTCGGTTTTCATGATACTAGTTTTCACTTTGAATAATAATCATACGGATGATGGAATGTGTATCATCAGAAAGCTCTCTCTTTATTGGCTGTTTCAGATGTCTGTCTATACTCAATTGGCTAGTTAGGCTGTCACTCTGTGCTGTTGGTACAGTCCTATCCTCTTGACGTGTTAGAGAAGTACAGTATATGTCCTTTCATGCCAATAAAACTTTTTTGTATTTCAATGTATATTTGAGGGAGATAGAACGGTGGGTACAGAGAGTGGTTAAGGCTTTGAGGGTGACTAGGTGAGTGGGTTACGCACAACAAAGAACGGGAAAAAAGTACCGTAAGAAAAGAGAGAGAGCGAAAGGGGAAAGGCCTCTGTATTTCACACGCACCCATACACTGTGTGACTGACAGAGCGCTTGAGCAGTGACTAGCGGAGACTCTGAGGCCTAAACATGCTGTAGGTGCACTAAGATAGTCACTCTGCAAGAGAAAGGACAGACAGCAAGAGAAGAGAGGAAAGAGATCAAGAGAGTGACAGTGACAATTTGACAGTGATTGTGAATTGAGGGTGAGGGTGACAACAAGAAAGAGAGAGAGAAATAGAGTTTGTGAAAGTGGGACAAGAAGACTGAGAAGTGGAGTGAAGATGATGCGAGGTAGGAGTGATGGCCTTGATTTAATGTGTGTTACTCTGTACAGTACCGTATCTGTGTGTGTGTGAGAGAGAGAGTGTATACTGTACTGTAGCCTACATTTGAAGTATGTTTGTTTGGCTTTTTTTCGTCCCCCATTCTCCTTCCGTATTCCTCCAACTCTTCAAGTACAGCAACAGCAACGTATCCGCTCACAGTCATATTCATTTCTAAACTCAAAACATGATCATGTAAATATATTTTTCAGAATGATGATAGTGCATTGTGTTTCAGCCTGTTGGCATGTCCAACATCCTCACCAGATTCTGGTCCTGTTTCTTTCCAAAACCTCCAACAACTTGACTCTGTAGCTGCTCTTCAAGTTTACATTTGACATTTGAGTCATTTAGCTGATGGTTTTATCCAGAGCCACTTACAGGAGAAATGAGGGTTAAGTGTCTTGCTCCAGGGACAGGTTTTTCAGGGGGGTCAGGGGCTCGGGGATTCCAACAAGAGGTTAAGTGTCTTGCTCCAGGGACAGGTTTTTCAGGGGGTTCAGGGGCTCGGGGATTCCAACAAGAGGTTAAGTGTCTTGCTCCAGGGACAGGTTTTTCAGGGGGTTCAGGGGTTCGGGGATTCCAACAAGAGGTTAAGTGTCTTGCTCCAGGGACAGGTTTTTCAGGGGGTTCAGGGGCTCGGGGATTCCAACAAGAGGTTAAGTGTCTTGCTCCAGGGACAGGTTTTTCAGGGGGTTCAGGGGCTCGGGGATTCCAACAAGAGGTTAGGAGCCCAACTCATAACCGCTAGACTACCTGCCCCCCCAAGTGTCTGCTGATTTTTGTTCTAGTTCTTCTAGAAGCATAATGGAGTCAAGATAGAACCGTTTCGTCTGATTCTACAGGGCTGTAGAAGTGATATAATGTAACCATCTATTTTGATAATACTCTTGAAAATAATGTATATATTTCAAAACATCTTGCACAGCATTATCACTTATTGTAAAAATACACAAGTGATGTAGTTATAAAATGTCAAGGTGGAAGTTGGGCCTAATCAGTCTTCAAAATATTTGATAGTTTTTGTCTAAATATGTAAATGGTTAACTATGACTACTTGTTTAGGTTGTTTTGAAACCAAATGAGGGATCTTTGAAGCCTCTCATTGGTTAGTAAGTGGGCACTAGGACATTTAAGTGTCATTACTGTGGTCGTGGATACTGTCCTGATATGACTAAGTATTTTACCTGCTTATGTTTCAAAGACTTAAATTACAGCAACACATTTCCATGTTCTCTCACTACCACTCACACAGTCTGTGATGTGACACACGAGAACTACCACTCACACAGTCTGTGATGTGACACACGAGAACTACCACTCACACAGTCTGTGATGTGACACACGAGAACTACCACTCACACAGTCTGTGATGTGACACACGAGAACTACCACTCACACAGTCTGTGATGTGACACACGAGAACTACCACTCACACAGTCTGTGATGTGACACACGAGAACTACCACTCACACAGTCTGTGATGTGACACACGAGAACTACCACTCACACAGTCTGTGATGTGACACACGAGAACTACCACTCACACAGTCTGTGATGTGACACACGAGAACTACCACACACAGTATGTGATGTGACACACGAGAACTACCACTCACACAGTCTGTGATGTGACACACGAGAACTACCACACACAGTATGTGATGTGACACACGAGAACTACCACTCACACAGTCTGTGATGTGACACACGAGAACTACCACTCACACAGTCTGTGATGTGACACACGAGAACTACCACACACAGTCTGTGATGTGACACACGAGAACTACCACACACAGTCTGTGATGTGACACACGAGAACTACCACTCACACAGTCTGTGATGTGACACACGAGAACTACCACACACAGTATGTGATGTGACACACGAGAACTACCACTCACACAGTCTGTGATGTGACACACGAGAACTACCACTCACACAGTCTGTGATGTGACACACGAGAACTACCACTCATACAGTCTGTGATGTGACACACGAGTACTACCACTCACACAGTCTGTGATGTGACACACGAGAACTACTACTCACACAGTATGTGATGTGACACACGAGAACTACCACTCACACAGTCTGTGATGTGACACACGAGAACTACCACTCACACAGTCTGTGATGTGACACACGAGAACTACCACTCACACAGTCTGTGATGTGACACACGAGAGAGGAACAGGGACTGTGTAGGCAGAAGGGGAGAGAGGAACAGGGACTGTGTAGGCAGAAGGGGAGAGAGGGATAGGGAGTTTGGCATGAGACCGTACTGTGTTGTGAGATGGTCCTCTCAGAGCATCCTCTGCACCAGTTTCTATTCACGCATCTATATGGCGCCATAGGGACTGTGTAGACACACACACACACACACACACACACACCGTAGCACAGCTGCCCCTCTGTGGTTGGCGCCTCAGTGTGTGTGTGTGGTAGTGTGATATACACTGAGTGTAGAAAACATTACCAGGTGAAAGCTACCAACCCTTATGTCACTTGTTAAATCCACTTCTATCAGTGTAGATTGAGGGGAGGAGACAGGTTAAAGAAGGAGTTTTAAGCCCTGAGACATGGATTGTGTGTGTGTGCCATTCGGAGGGCGAATGGGCAAGTTAAAATATTTAATTGCCATTGAACAGAGTATGGTTGTAGGTGCCTGGGGCACCGGTTTGTGTCAAGAACTGCAATGCTGCTGGGTTTTTCACACAACAGTTTCCCGTGTGTATCAAGAATGGACCACCACCCCAAGGACATCCAGACAACTTGGCACAACTTTGGGTAGCATTGGAGTCAATATGGGCCAGCATCCCTGTGGAATGCATTCGACACCTTGTAGAGTCTATGCGCCGACAAATTGAGGCTGTTCTGACGGCAAAGGGGGTGCAACTCAATGTCAGGAAGGTGTTCTGAATGATTTGTACACTC
Organism: Salvelinus alpinus; assembly: GCF_045679555.1. NCBI lineage: Eukaryota > Metazoa > Chordata > Actinopteri > Salmoniformes > Salmonidae > Salvelinus > Salvelinus alpinus. The sequence continues at coordinate 2,369,430 of NC_092089.1, read as the reverse complement.
AGTGCATATCTCCTGTGTGTTTGTCACTGAATATAACATGATGCAGATGTCATTTCTAATATTACACACACTGGGTTCTAATTTTAATGTCAAGAAAGGAGAGTTTTCACCTTAGCTCCTAAACCCTGTTAGAATAATTAACACAACTGTAGACTGTTTTACAATGATGACATTACTTAAATACAACAGTGAACATTTCTGCATTTCAAATCATTTTTCTCTGAGAGTGGCCCACCACCATAGTCATAGGCTTGGTTCAGGCGGCGTTCTCCGTTCACAAACAAGAGTCTGCTGATGCTTCTGGGGGATTCCTGTTCAGATTCCTGTTCTCTTACTTCAAAAGACTTTCCTTACGCATACATACAGCTGCACACACATACACACTTCCAAAGCACCTCACTTTACTTCAAAGAGTTGATACCAAAATCTGAAGTAACACATTCACCCCCAAACCTGAGAAATGAAAGAGAGCAGTCACACAGTCACACGGTCACACACCCATCACCATTACTTGGTTTACCTCACAACTCATTATTGTTCCCCTTGGACTCAGTCTGGGGTTCAAAACAGCCTTTCTAAAATGCTTATGTTGAAATACGTAAGATGTCTTTATTATTGATGGTGAAGATTTCTGTTTTTTTTACTCACTAGAGCCACAGTTCTACTAACCAGACAGCATGGTATTACTCACAAATGACACTTTCCAAAATAACTATTCAGAGGCTCCACTCAAAACAAATTCAGTGTGATGCGTATCATTTCATTTAAGATGTAGTCTTCAAGCTTGTCATGTAGAGAATTCTCATGGCAATACTGTAAAAAAAACAGTGTTATTTATCTAGGATTATCTTGCATAAAAATGTTCTATCTCTCAAAGCGCTTTCAATTGTATAGCTCCCACATCCACTTTCAATATAGCACCCACCTGGGCGGTGCACAACTTCCATTTTGAGGCATACTGTCCCCACATCAGCTATCACCGCTCAATAACCTACCAATAACAAATACCTTACATTAAATGGGTCTCAAACGGCACAAGAAACTTCAAAATATACGTTAAATTAAATGTGTCTTAAATTCCAGAGATTCCTTTACTAATTAAGTTATATTAGTATTATAAATATGTTATAGCACATTTACAAAAGTTTTAATTGTAAAGCATTAAGAGCATATTAAGGTTAAGTGTGATGGATACGTATTTGATATTTACAGCATATATAATTCAGAGTCTCAGATGTTTCATTTAAAGTAATTTCATTCTAATTATGATATTTGCTTCTATATTTTGTCATGTTTCATATTAAGGTTTTTCAAATGTGGAATTGATTCATTTATAGCAAATTGTTGAAATCTACCAAGAAGTAAGTAACATTAAGGATCAATAATCACCCTAAATACATTTATAGCTATTTTATTCTTTGATCATATTTAACCAACATTTCTGATTCCCTTTGGAACATCTTTATTGTCATATTTGTCCAGATACTGCTTGTCAGTAATAAGAAATAAAAAATCATATCAAGTAATCGTTATCTAGACCAACATTTTTTGACAGAAAAACACGAGTTATTTTTGTTTGAAACATGTCAGTGTGCCGTCAATTAGATTGGAGATTTTATTTCAAAGTATTCACACAATGTTCCAATGTTATCTCAAGTAAATCTCTTACTCTCTAAGGATAACCGTATGCCCTGTGTTCTCTTTGTCATGCATCTGTATGTTGGAGGGTGTAATTCTGCGGGGTGTTTCCGGTGGAGGAAAGTTGAGGTTTTTTGTCCGTTTACAGAGCAAAATGCAGAATGCTGACAGGGGACTTTATACAAAGACAAGGGAAAGGTGCTGAATGGCACTCGCTGCTCATGTCAGAGATATTCAACCCCTTATGAAAGACAATGGACATTTTATATAAAAGGCCCTTTTTTATTAGGCTGCATAGCCTCTGATAGTGGCTTTCTACTGCCCTTCTGCATTAGCTCAATGAACCTTGTCGCGGAAACCATCACAACCTCACTGTATTTGATTTGACTCTCGCTTTATGTATAATACAGTGCCTTCAGAAAGTATTCACACCACATTTTGTTGTGTTACAGCCTAAATTCTAAATTGATTAAAGTAAGATGTCCTACATACAATACCCCATAAAGTCAAAGTGTAATTGTGTTTTTTGACATTTTTACAAATTAATTAAAAATGAAAATCTGAAATGTCTAGAGTCAAGTATACAACCCCTTTGTTATGGCAAGCCTAAATAAGTTAATGAGTAAATATTTGCTTAACAAGTCACATAATAAGTTGCATGGACTCACTCTGTGTACAATAATAGTGTTTAACATGATTTTTGAATAACTACCTCATCTCTGTACCCCACACACATAATTATCTGTAAGGTCCCTCAGCCGAGCAGTGAATTTCAAATACGGATTCCACCACAAAGACCAGAAAGGTTTTCCAAGTATTGACTCATGGGTGTGAATACTTACAGTTGAAGTCTGAAGTTTACGTACACTTAGGTTGCAGTCATTAAAACTTGTTTTTCAACCGCTCCAGAATTTTTTTGTTAACAAACTATAGTTTTGGTAAGTACGTTAGGACATCTACTTTGTGCATGACACAAGTAATTTTTCCAACAATTGTTTACAGACAGATTATTTCACTTATAATTCACTGTATCATAATTCCAGTGGATCAGAAGTTTACATACACTAAGTTGACTGTGCCTTTAAACAGCTTGGAAAATTCCAGAAAATGATGTCATGGCTTTAGAAGCTTCTGATCGGCTAATTGACATCATTTGAGTCAATTGGAGGTGTACCTGTGGATGTGTTTCAAGGCCTACCTTCAAACTCAGTGCCTCTGCTTGACATCATGGGAAAATCAAAAGAAATCAGCCAAGACCTTAGAAAAAAATTGTAGACCTCCACAAGTCTGGTTTATCCTTGGGAGCAATTTCCAGATGCCTGAAGGTACCACATTCATCTGTACAAACAATTGTATGCAAGTATAAACACCATGGGACCACGCCGCCGCCATGCCGCTCAGGAAGGAGTCTCCTAGAGATTAACGTACTTTGGTGCAAAAAGTGCAAATCAATCCCAGAATTGATTTGCACTTGTGATGATGCTGAAGGAAACAGGTACAAAAGTATCTATATCCACAGTAAAACGAGTCCTATATCGACATAACCTGAAAGGCCGCCCAGCAAGGAAGAAGCCACTGCTCCAAAACCGCCATAAAAAAGCCAGACTACGGTTTACAACTGCACATGGGGACAAAGATTGTACTTTTTTGAGAAATGTCCTCTGGTCTGATGAAACAAAAATAGAACTGTTTGGCCATAATGACCATCATTATGTTTGGCGGAAAAAGGAGGAGGCTTGCAAGCTGAAAAACACCATCCCAACCGTGAAGCACGTGGGTGGCAGCCTCATGTTGTGGGGGTGCTTTGCTGCAGGAGGGACTTCACAAAATAGATTGCGTCATGAGCAAGGAAAATTCTGTGGATATATTGAAGCAACATCTCAAGACATCAGTCAGGAAGTTAAAGCTTGGTCACAGATGGGTCTTCCAAATGGACAATGACCCCAAGCATACTTCCAAAGTTGTGGCAAAATGGCTTAAGGACAACAAAGTCAAGGTATTGGAGTGGCCATCACAAAGCCCTGACCTCAATCCTATAGAACATTTGTGGGCAGAACTGAAAAAGTGTTTGCGAGCAAGGAGGCCTACAAACCTGACTCAGTTACACTAGCTCTGTCAGGAGGAATGGGCCAAAATTCACCCAACTTATTGTGGGAAGCTTGTGGAAGGCTAACTGAAACGTTTGACCAAAGTTAAACAATTTAAAGGCAATGCTACCAAATACTAATTGAGTGTATGTAAACTTCTGACCCACTGGGAAAGTGATGAAAGAAATAAAAGCTGAAATAAATAATTCTCTCTACTATTATTCTGATATTTCACATTCTTAAAATAAAGTGGTGATCCTAACTGACCTAAGACAGGGAATTTTTACTAGGATTCAATGTCATGAAGTTTGAAAAACTGAGTTTAAATGTATTTGGCTAAGGTGTATGTAAACTTCCGACTTCAACTGTATGTAAATTAGATATTTCTGTATTGCATTTTCCCAAAAATTGCAAGAATTTCTAAAAGCATATTTTCACGTTGTCAATATGGGGTATTGTGTGTCGATGTGTGAAAATAAATTATATTTAATCCATTTTGAATTTAGATTGTAACACAACCAAATGTGGAATAAGTCGAGGGTTATTAATTAATTAATTTTTATTTAACCTTTATTTAACTAGGCAAGTCAGTTAAGAACAAATTCTTATTTACAATGACGGCCAACCAAACGACAAAAGGCCTCCTACAGGGATGGGGCCTGGGATTAAAAATAAGTAAGTAATAAATAAAATATGAATATAGGACAAAACACACGTCACGACAAGAGACAACACAACACTATTGTGGGAGGGACTTCACAATACCACCACTGGTGCTATCAACAGATGTGAAGGAGGCTGGGTAAATGACGGCTCTGATGAAGTTGGAGCCAGGTTAGCTGTTAGCCAGGTTAGCTGTTAGCCAGGTTAGCAGTTAGCCAGGTTAGCTGTTAGCCATGTTAGCTGTTGATCTTAACTAGATGGATAGGCCTGCCTGGGGTAGAGATGCCTGTAACAGTTAAAGATAGGGCTGCTGTGCACATCATAGAAGATCACTGACTGGTCTTGGTGATGGAGATCTATAGATATATTTGAGAGAGAGATTTATCTAGAGGCCTGTGGTCTGTATAGGTGGAGAGATATGAGAATAAAGGACACATAGAGGAAATAGACCAATATCAGCAATGTGGCTTCAGAATAAGATGAAGAAAGAGAATAGAGAGATAGAGGGTGAGTTTGAGAGATAGGGACCAAGATGGAAACACAGTTTGCTGTGGCAGTTGCAAATTATTCCTACGTGTTTTAAATCATCAATGATCTAATGTGGAGATGAGTCCACATCCCACACCATATGTTGTCTATGGTATTGCTGATCCTCATACAGCCCTGCAGTACATACTGGTCCTCAATCCCAAATGAATGGAAAAGATAGAAACATACATGTGTGTATGTGCGTCAACAGTGAAAGGTTGTGGGTCAGGTTGGTTTCCTGTTGTTTGAGGTTGAGAATCAGAACTGAGAGAGCAAAAAACAGAGACCACTGACACTCTCTCTCTCTCTCTTGCTCTCTCTCTCTTTAGCTCTCTCTCTATACCGTTTTGCAGGCAGTCACTCTACTTGTTCTATATACCCACCCATCCATTCTGTCTATCCACTTTCCCATTAACATTCTCACACAATTAGTCAGTCTTCATGAAGTGTTGTTCAGTTGTTTTACTGCACATAGACAATACCATGCATGCAGTCTTTAGGGTTATAGTTTGTTACTCTTTTCAGATGTGCAGTATAGTGTGTATTCTATCAGATGTGCAGTATAGTGTGTATTCTATCAGATGTGCAGTATAGTGTGTATTCTATTAGATGTGCAGTATAGTGTGTATTCTATCAGATGTGCAGGAGGTTTCTCAGTTTCACCGCTGACTGCCCTCTTACGGCCTCTGGGAGATTCCTGTGGCACCTGAAAAGAGGGCACAAACACTTGACACACTGACACACACACACACACACACATATTTCACACAATTAATTGCTGTACTGTAAACACAAGGGATTGTCTCACCTCTTGACAAACTAACTTACACACACCATCACAAAGAAAGACAAACACTCTTCCCGAACTCTAAAATCACGATGGAATAGCGTATTTATTTTCATAAGTTCTGAATGTAATAATGTATGATTTGTTGAATGATGAGGAGGTGGGGGGGAGGAGGATGGACATTCCTGGCAGTGTCAACCAAGATGAAAGACTCTATTACTGGCAGCACTATCCTTTATGAGACAGATAGAGAGAGAGGGATGGAGAGAGTGAGAGGTGAGATGAAAGAAGGATAGTCAGAGCAAAAGAGAAGCCAGTTAACCACTTGAAAGACTGAGGTTGACACCTTCACCTCCTCCTCCTCTCTCCATTCGCAAATATTCCCCCTCTACTGTTGTCTCTTCTGTCTGTCGCTGTGTATTTGATGTCATTCGGTTCATTTTTAACAATGTAAGAAATGCTAATGAGAGGAAAACAGAATATTCATTCTTTCACTCTGATTGCAACGTTTGATGACAACCAAGCAAATTGTCTCTTTTTTAACAAGCCCGTATTATTGTAGCAAAGCTGCAATATGTGTGTTTGTGTGTGTGTTCATGTGAAGTGTTGTTGATTTGTTAGGGGAATGGTCAAACCTCAATGGGATAGATATACTGACATACCTGCTGAACACACACAACGCAGGTGTCACGTAATCAGGTGTCACGTACACAGACCAAAAACCCGTTTTCCACTCCATATTTGTGTGGTCAACCAACTTTCTCAGTCTGATTTTGTGTTAATGTTACCTCTCTGCAGTCTAGGTTTCTCTTTCCCCTTCCTGCCCTCAATTCTCTTTACCATCATCTATATTTCACTTTCTCTTCTCCCCCTAAGTCTCCCTAAGGCTCCATTATCTCCTTGATAGACAGTTCTGAATGGGCTCACACTGTAGTTCTGAAAGATCTGTGTTTGGACATTGGCTACATTGGCTCTGCTGGCCAACGTAGTCCACAGGTGTTTGTGTTACTGTGAACTGTCATGTGTGTGTGTGTGTGTTAACTGTAATGTGTGTGTTAACTGTATTATGTTACTGTTAACTGTAATGTGTGTGAACTGTAATGTGTGTGTTATTGTGTGTGTAGCTCAGATTGAGGTGATTCCCTGTAAGATCTGTGGTGATAAATCATCAGGAGTTCACTATGGAGTCATCACCTGCGAGGGCTGCAAGGTGAGACTGCAGCACTACACACCTGATTTCACTCTGACCAAGCAGACATAACAAACCGTGTGGTCAGATGACTTATTTCCAGGGGTTTCATTGGTTATGTCAATGGTCCTCTCTCCCCCTCAGGGTTTTTTCCGGCGTAGCCAGCTGCCGTCCGTGTCCTACTCCTGTTCCAGACAGAGTAACTGTCCTATAGACAGAGCCAGCCGCAACCGCTGCCAGAGCTGCCGACTGCAGAAGTGTGTGACCCAGGGCATGAGCCGGGATGGTGAGACGACACGCATGCACACATAACAAAAAAAAAAAGATGTCTCCTGGTAAAATAAAGGTTGAATAAATACACACTTTTCAAATCACTTTACTTAAAAATATATATTTTATTTAACCTTTATTTAACTTTATATGAGGGTAATTCAACTCAACTCCACCGCAAACTGTTTTTGTTTCCCCAGCGGTGAAGTTTGGTCGGATGTCGAAACGTCAGCGTGAGTCTCTGCGTGCCGAGGTGGAGAGACACCGTCAGCAGCAGCAGCATCTCCAGGCAGAGGCCCAGCCCGCCCTGCCCTACACCAGCAAGGCATGCCGTTTCCGGACACCCCACCTGCTCCAGGCCCCGGCTCCGGCCTACTCCTTCCCTGGAGAGCCAGAGCTGCCACCCTGCCCGACAGATGTGCGCCCCTACCTGGTGTGCTCCCCAGGCGAGTCCCAGGCTCCAGGTCTGGCCTACCAGGGCTCCTGTGTGTCTCCTGGCAGTGGGCACTCAGACAAAAGAGGTAAGGGAGTGGACACATACACACACTCGAAACACATAATCAGACTAGCACTGTTTAATATCTATTACCCCTTCCTCCTTCTCACTCCCTCTTCTTCAGGGTTCGACTCCCGTCAGCCATCTCCTGACCAGACGATAGGGATGGGAATTAGATCGTATAACCCAGAAGACCCCTACTGCCCTTACCGCCCCTCCCTGCTTCACATAGAGGAGCTGTGTGACAGTATCGTGCGGTCCCATAGGGACACCAGTCAGTTCAGACTGGAGGAACTGCAGGCTCTGAGATGGAAGTTGTTCAGCAGAGAGGAGCTCCATGCCTACCAGAGCAAGGTACTGTACCAACACATCACTGGTCTCTTATAAATCATCAGTCACTCGTCAGTAGTAAATAACAGTTTCACTAATAAGTTAAAAGAAGTCTGACCCCTGAAATCAAGTTTTTCATTTTATTTTTTATTTTACCTTTATTTAACTAGTCAGTTAAGAACAAATTCTTATTTTCAATGACGGCCTAGGAACAGTGGGTAACGACAGATTTTTACCTAGTCAGCTCGGGGACTTGATCTTGCAACCTTTCAGTTACTAGTACAACGCTCTAACCACTAGGCTATCTGCCGCCCCAGATGTGAAGAAATCTGGTCTCTCTCTTCTCCTTCTCACTTCTTTTTGGAATTCCCTCTCCCCTCACATCTCTCTTTTTCTCTTGTCTCCCTCCCTCCCTCTCCTCCCTGTCTCCAGTCAGTAGATGAGATGTGGCAGCACTGTGCCGTGAGGCTGACTGAAGCGGTACAGTACGTTGTGGAGTTCGCCAAACGCATCCCAGGGTTCCGTGGGCTTGGACAGAACGACCAGATCACCCTGCTCAAGACTGGTGAGCCGAATCCACCTGTCAATCACTATTTACTCTACTGTCCTCTCTCAAGAAAAGTCTTCCTGTAAGAAGTGCACATTGCCATTATTAAATATTCTTTCCCCTCTCTCTCTCTCCCTCCCTCCATCTCTCTCTCTCAGGTTCGATGGAGGTGGTTCTGGTCAGAATGAGCAGGTGTTTTAACACAGAGAACAGCACCGTCTTCTTCGATGGGAAGTTTGGCAGCACTGAACTTTTCAAGTCTCTGGGTTAGTCCATTGGTTCCTAGTCTTAGCTGTTGAATGGATGCTACACTGCCCTCCATAATTATTGGGACAGTGAAGGATTTTTTATTCTTATGGCTCTGCTCCAAAAGTTTGGATTTGAAATCAAACAATGACTGAGGTTAAAGTGCAGACTGTCCGCTTTAATTTGAGGGTACATACCACCCCCCCCCCATTTTAGGGGACCAAAATGATTGGGACGAATTCACTTATGTGTATTAAAATAGTAAAAAGTTAAGTATTTGGTCCCATATTCATTGCACACAATGACTACATCAAGCATTTGACTCAAAACATTTATTGGATGCATTTGCTGTTTGTTTTGGTTGTTTTTCAGATTATTTTGTGCCCAATAGAAATTAATGGTAAATAATGCTTTGTGTCATTTTGGAGTCACTTTTATTGTAAAGAATAGAATATGTTTGCTAATACTTCTACATTAATGTGGAAGCTGTATGATATTTGTGTGTCTAACCATCTGAACTTTAACTTCAAATACAAACTTTTGGAGTATAGAGCCAAAATATTTTTTTAAATCCTTCACTGTCCCAATAATTACGGAGGACACGATCTCATATTAACTTCACCAATTGGTTCCTAGTCTTAGTGGTGCTAACTATGCTAACTGTGTTGTTGCAGGCTGTGGTGATCTGATGGTGGCGGTGTTTGACTTCGCTCACAGTGTGTGTGCCCTGAGACTGACTGAGCAGCAGATGGCTCTCTTCAGCTCACTGGTGCTCATTAACCCAGGTAAGACACACAAATGCACACACATTCTGTAAAATGATACTGCAGATAATCTTAGTACAATAAAGTCACAGATCCGTAAAGTCACATATCCGTAAAGTCATAGAACGTAATAAACTGATTAATGGTATAAAATTATCTATTTTATCTCTTTTAATCTTTTTTTGTGTGTATTTTTGTTTGTGTGTGTGTGTAGATCGCCCCTGTCTTGAGGATAGAGGCAGAGTACATAGAATGAGGAGAGACTTGGAGGTATGCCTCAGCCACATGCTACGCAGAGACAACCAGGAGAGCCTTCAGCACAAGGTAACACACAGGCACTTGCACATATACACACGCGCACACACACTCACGCATTCAAGTTTGACGGAGTAGTGAGTGGAGAGCGTTACCAGTGGTGTAAAGTACTTAAGTAAAAATACTTTAAAATACAACTTAAGTAGTTTTTTGGGGTATCTGTACTTTACTTTACTATTTATATTTTTGTCAACTTTTACTTTTACTTCACTACATTCCTAAAAAAAATAATGTACTTTTTACTCCATACATTTTCCCTGATACTCAAAAGTACTCATTACATTTTGACAGGAAAATGTTCCAATTCACACACTTATCAAGAGAACATCCCTGGTCATCCCTACTGCCACCACTGGTGTTTACCTTCTATGACATCACTGGACAGTGTGTAGAACTGTCATTGACTAGCTCTGTGTGTGTGTTGTCCCCAGCTCTACCAGAAGGTGTCAGTGTTGCAGTCTCTGTGCAGTCTTCATGTGGAGAAGCTGCACTGGTTCAGCCAGCGCTACCCGCTCATCGTCCACTCTGTCTTCCCTCCTCTATACAAGGAGCTGTTCACCTCCGACCTGCCTTCTGTGGACTCCCTGTGAACTCCCTCTGAACTGTACCGTACATGTTGACAGATAATTAGACAAAGAAACATGCATACAGTAGTAGACAGACACAAACACACAAACATAGACACTTAAGAGACACACAGACACATACACAGACACACAAACTTAGAGACACAGACACATGAGAATGCATTGATAACATGACATGAAATTACTTTGAATGCTTCACTTGTTGAATAAATATATTTTTGTCATTTCAGAGAGCAATGATTTGATTTGATGAAATTATTTCAGTAGCCCATTAGTGATTGGACATTGAAGTGATTTTCATGCAAAAAAATGTTTTATAGATTTTTGTTTTGTTTTTCCTTTTTGAGAGTGTTATTTCGTCCTTGAGATTATGTATGTTATTTTGACTCAGGGCGGCTGTTGTGACTGTATCCAGACCAGTTTCTAGCTGGTATAAATGACCATATTTAGATGATCACTATGAAATCTAATGGGTGTTTTCTGAGTTGTTTTTAAATGTGTGACTTTACAGAGTTGGCTAACCCATCAGACTGAGTACCTGAGCTATAGCCCATGGGCCCCACGGTTCAGGACCCAAACACACAGTCAAGTATATAGCTAGTCTTCTCAATGAACTGTGTGTGGATCGAATTTGACCAACAATCCTATGTGTCTCTATCGAGCTTTAAGAGGCTGTGTGTTGCATAAAAACAGAGTCAGAAATCCTAGACAGGCAGAAATGTAAATATGAATCATCTAGAACATAAACTTGGATGCTGGGTAATATTGCTGTAGGCCTACAGTATGTAGGCATTTGAATGACTAACTTTGGGCATGACTGTTATTGTAAACAGATTTTACAAACATTACCGGTGTGTTTCTTTAACATTCTCTGTTAGGAGACAAACTAAGTGTTACCATGGTGATTCCCATGGCTTCCAATAAACTGCTGATATGATTTCAAAAAGGACTGGTGTTCCTGTATTGTCTGTTTTCCCAATGTACAAAATAGGATGCAATAATTGTAATGTAATAATCTGTAATAATTGCATACCAGGAAGGGAAAGAGCTTGAAGAAACATAGCAGGGGAGAGCTCAGTGCATGCAGCTGCACACTGGTAGAATTGACATGTTTTAACGACACATCTATGACAAAACACACACAGACATTCCTGCTTTGAGCCATCCTCAACGGTGTGTGTGTTTTATTCATAGACTATCCAATGAGCTGAGTGTGTTCTATCGACATCTGTGTGTATTTGTGTGTGAGAGAGCGTGGTGAAAGCAAAGTAGACCCCAGCACACTGCTAAATGCAGTGTGGTCTAGCTGGTGGTCTAGCTGTTCCGGACGACTGTGTGATAACGCTTTCGGTAGCCGATGTGAGCAAGACCTTTAAACAGGTCAACATTCACAAAGCCACTGGGCCAGATGGATTACCAGGATGTGTACTCAAAGCAGAACACCATAGTCCCTGTGCCCAAGGAAGCGAAGGTAACCTGCCTAAATGATTACCGCCCCGTAGCACTCACATCGGTAGCCATGAAGTGCTTTGAAAGGCTGGTCATGGCTCACATCAACACCATTATCCCAGAAACCATAGACCCACTCCAATTCGCATACTGCCCCAACAGATCCACAGATGATGCAATCTTAATCTCACTCAACACTGCCCTTTCCCACCTGGACAAAAGGAGCACCTATGTCAGAATGCTGTTCATTGACTACAGCTCAGCGTTCAACACCATAGTGCCCACAAAGCTCATCACTAAGCTAAAGACCCTGGGACTAAACACCTCCCTCTGCAACTGGATCCTGGACTTCCTGACGGGCCGCCCCCAGGTGGTAAGGGTAGGCAACAACACGCCTGCCATGCTGATCCTCAACACTGGGGCCCCTCAGAGGTGTGTACTTAGTCCCCTCCTGTTCTCCCTGTTCACCCACGACTGCGTGGCCAAACACGACTCCAACACCATAATTAGGTTCGCTGACGACATAACAGTGGTAGGCCTGATTACCGACAACAATGAGACGGCCTATAGGGAGGAGGTCAGAGACAACAACCTCTTCCTCGATGTGAGAAAGACAAAGGAGCTGATCGTGGACTACAAGAAAATGCGTGTTGAACAGGCCCCCATTAACATCGACGGGGCTGTAGTGGAGCGGGTCGAGTGTTTCAAGTTCCTTGGTGTCCACATCAACAAACTATCATGGTACAAACATACCAAGACAGTCGTGAAGAGGGCACGACAAAACCTTTTCCCCCTCAGGAGACTGAAAAGATTTGACATGGGTCCCCAGATCCTCAAACGGTTCTACAGATGCACCATCGAGAGCATACTGACTGGTTTTATCACCGGCTGGTATGGCAACTGCTCGGCATCTGACCACAAGGCACAACAGAGGGTAGTGCGTACGGCCCATTACATCACTGGGGCCAAGCTTCCTGCCAGGACCTCTATACCAGGCTTTGTCAGAGGAAGGCCCTAAAAATTGTCAAAGACTCCACCCTAGTCATAGACTGTTCTCTCTGCTACCGCATGGCAAGTGGTAAGTCTAGGTTCAAACGGCTTCTTAACAGCTTCTACCCCCAATCCATAAGACTGCTGAACAATTAATCAAATGGCCACCCGGACTATTTGCATTGACATCTACCCCCCTTTGTTTTTACACTGCTGCTACTGTTTATTATCTTTGCAAAGTCACTGTACCCCTACCTACATGTATAAATTACCTTGACTAACCTGTACCCTCACACATTGACTTGGTACCGGTCCACCCTGTATATAGCCTCGTCATTGTTATTTTATTGTGTTACTTTTTATTTATTTTTACTTTCGTTTATTTAGTAAATATTTTCTTAACTCTTATTTTTTCTTTAATTGCATTGTTGGTTAAGGGCTTGTGAGTAAGCATTTCACGGTGTTGTATTACGCACATGTGACAAATAAAATGTGTGCACGACAGGTGGGGGCGAAGGACAGTCTACTGGTGTGTACTATAGCTAGCTACCGTTGTCGCCCCTGCCTCTTCTTCAGTGGGGTTGATCGGTGGTTGGGATCCAACATTATGGTACATTACAGCCACCTACTGTACTGGAGTGCCCCTGCCTCCAGTCAGCTTAAAAATGTACCAATAGAAGTATAAAGAAGGGTTCCTGCAGATGCGAGGAATGCCCACTTGTAGGAACGCCCTTGAATTGCGGGCTGCATTTGCACCTTTCTCCACTAGGAGAAAGTTTCCATTGCGTTTCCATTGAACTATCTTGTGTCGATAAAAACTGCTGGACGTAATGACGTCACACCTAAAAAAAACGTTTCCGCAAAACCTAGTGTTGAATAAAAAAATATAGTGGTAGAAGTGTTTCCATTACCCATTTAAGCAAATTGCGCATTAACAAATTGGCCCTCCCACATACCTGTTTCATGTCTCAGGTAGCCTGCGAAAGCCAGCATGGATACTATTATTCTAGGTGTAACAAACATCTAGAGTAGAGAATTCACAGCATGTTAATTAAAGGTGCAATATGCAGAAGTCGCTCCGCAATTTCCTGGTTGAAGCCGGTATACAAAACCAGAAGCAAAAATGTAACTTAAAACCTCTTTAGGATCTTTCCTTTTTTTTTTTTTTTTTTCGCCTAAAATGACATACCCAAATCTAACTGCCTGTCTCAGGCATTGAAGCAAGGATATGCATATTCTTGATACCATTTAAAAGGAAAAAATTTGAAGTTTGTGGAAATGTTAAATGAAAGTAAGAGAATATAACACATTAAATCTGGTAAAAGAAAATACAAAGAAAAAAACAACAGTTTTTTGTATTTTTTTTGTACCGTCATCTTTGAAATGCAAGAGAAAAGCCATAATGTATTATTCCAGCCCAGGCACAATTTAGATTTTGGCCAGCAGTGGATGTGCAAAGTTTTAGACTGATCCAATGAACCACTGCATTTCTGTTAAAAATTTTGCATCAAGGCTGCCCAAATGTGCCTAATTGGTTTATTAATAACTTTTGAAGTTCATAACTGTGCACTCTCCTCAAACAATAGCATGGTATTATTTTACTGTAATAGCTACTGTAAATTGAAAGCAAGTCTAAGAAGCGGAAGATCTGTTCTATGTGCGCTATTTCTATGAAGCTCTTTCTTAAACTTCTTCAGGATCGGTGGGTCCCCCACGGGCCAGTTGAGCTAACGTAGGCTAATGCGATTAGCATGAGGTTGTAAGTAACAAGAACATTTCCCAGGACATAGACATATCTGATATTGGCAGAAGGCTTAAATTCTTGTTAATCTAACTGTACTGTCCAATGAGAATAACAGATCTATTAGTCACATTTCTAGCAACGCCTCCTCTCTTTCACGTGGACGAAACGTTCTATGACTCTGCCATACAGTACACACTTTTATTTTTTGTTGTCCTAGGCTACCTGGCTAAAATGCTTGCTCGCTAGCCTAACTTGCTCTCATGGGAAACGATGAGCCAGCTGGTTAACATTAGCCTTCTACATCTAGCTACATATTGAACTTACATCCTCTCAGGCAAGAGACACAATACATTTTATGGTTGGATCAGAATCGCTGTCATAATCATTGGCCAGTATGGAGAATTAAGTAAAACCACATTAAGTAAAGTCCAAATCCCTGTTTTCATCCATGGCTAATTTAGGAAAGGGACAATTCTAGCTAGCTAGTCACTGGAGGACAAAAACACAACAAGATTCAAGTTGTTTCTGTCAATGACATTTGGCTCTGGATGTGACATGATGTGATGTGATTGGACTGCAGCCAAATCCAAACTGGCTTCCTTGACACTTTTTTGGGTGTGCCAGGACCATTCACAATTGAGCTCACTAGGTTTAGTTCAACACTGATTGGCTACTATTTTATAAGTGTTTTATCAAGGGAGACCAAATGCTTGCTAGCTTCCCTTGCATTCGATATTACACATACAGAGAGGCGCTGTTTCGCACGATCAGTTGCTTTCCATAGTGTGATACATTCAACCTCTTGCGAAATGAAGGACAATTATTTATTTTGTTTTTGGTCAATTTTGGGGGGGGAAGACTGGCTTCCATCCATGAATACATAGCACTGCTGACTAATGGTGGGACAATACCCTCCCTCTTTTCCCTCCAATCAGAAAACAACCATATATGTATTTATGCTATCTCACAGCTCTCACACACTCATTCTCTGTTTCATACCACTCCAAAAGGACATAACGGTTTGAAAAGAAGGGACTCCAGCTGTCGTTTGTCGAGTCGTTTCCTGAACTTGGTGTGGCTTTGGAACAACTTTGCGAAACACAGGGAAAGAGAATGGGGGGTCAAAGACGGCAAAACAGAGGGAGTTGAAACAGTCCAGTGAAAGAGGACAAGGATAACTCCCGTGTCAGTACTCAAAATGGGTTGGTCTTGGGCTCTAGCCTGCTGGTGTGCATTAGTGCTGGTGTGCGCGTTTGAAGGTTTGTAGCCTACAAGGTTTTTGCATGTAGTCATCAGTTCTTTCTGTCGTTGTTTTATGTCCTGGTATGTGTTTATGGCTCCCCTTCTGTTTGTGCATGGTCTGTTAGAAGTGCGCAGAAGAGGCCATTTTTATGCACTATCAAGATCATGAAGAAAAACATTATTTGTTGGACGTGATACATTCCATTCCACCAGTTTAGTGTGGAACAACTTTGTCCAAGTCTACTAACAGTATAATTATTATTCTAGATGTAACAAAAATCTAGACTAAAGAATTCACACCATGTTAATTAAAGGTGCAATATGCAGAAGTTGCTCCGCAATTTCCTGCTTGATAAAATTCAAATAGTTAGCCTAATTTCAGTTTGTGACAAAACAAGCAATGTATAGTGTATCATTGTACCATCTAAACCGCTATGAAATTCCTTTTCAATAACCAAAAAATATTTGTATTTTCAGCTGTTTGAAGCTGGTATACAAAACCAGAAGCAAAAATGTAACTTAAGAAATGGGAATCATAGAAATAGTACACATAGAACAGATCTTCTGCTTCTTAGACTTGCTTTCAATGCGAATAACAGATCTATAAGTCACATTTCTATGTGAATTGGGTCACCCAAAAAGTTACATATTAGCTTTAAGTATTCTGATTTCATGATTTCCAAAAATCTAGGTGGTAGACAACAGTACTGACATCACATGGTCAGAGTGCTATGGCTTATTTATTAACTAGTATGTGTGGGCGTGTGTGTTTACATTCTCTCATCCCTTCCACAGATAACAGATCCCTTCCTGACCTGTTACAGAGAGAGGCCTCCTTTGACATAGAGGATTTCCTGCAAAGTTAGTGTGACATGTACTGTATATATACGTGTGTGTATGTGTGTGTGTGTGTGACTGTGTGTGTGTGTGTGTGTGTGACTGTGTGTGTGTGTTTCAATGCCCTCACAGTGCTGTGTGTATATCTGTCTTCCAGGGGAGATTCAGCTGGAGCCTGAAATGACCCAGAGGGAGATCACTCTGCACCTGGACAAAGACTTTACACCTGGAGTTCGGCCAATGGCTGGGCCTCGCTCGTTTGGGGATTCCCACCCCAGTATCCTCTTCCCCCCCGGCCGGCCCTCCCCTAAGAACCTCCAGGCCATCTGTCTCCATAGCAGCCATTGTCCCTGGTACCCTGCCTACTCCCTCCCCCGGAATGGTGGAGGCCACTTTCGTCGTTGAGCTGAAGCAGTCAACCGGGTAGAGTCCTGGTACAGCGCATGTTGCCATGGGAACGGGACACCGCAGGTCCAGGAAGTGACGTTGTGCTGTGTTACACAGGCGGTGAGTGTTTCTGTGGCAACATTGGATTCTGTCCTGGTCCATTCTGTCCTTTCGTGTTGTGTTCAGTTCTGTTTAGGTCCATTCACTCCTAGTGTACCAACAGAACCACCTTCTACGTGCACAGATGCAGTAGTGATGAGGACAGAGGATGTCTAGGGAAGATGAGACAGTAGTAGTGATGAGGACAGAGGATGTCCAGGGAAGATGAGACTCAGTAGAAGGAAAGCCCATACAGACACAACAGATCAGCCTTGGAGTCTATCTGTATAGCTGTGTAGCTGTGTAGAGGGGAAGGCATTTATGAGTCAGGCCCACTAAAGCTGTACCTTCACCATTTTAGGACTTCTTTTATCTCTATTTTTCATGTGTGAATTGATGTTTGTGTATGTCACTTACAGTGGGAACAGATCCTGTCCACATTCTGTACTGATGAGTTCTTAGTGAAGACACGCCACCAGCACTGCTGCCAGAAGGAGGGCGGGGCCAGACTGAGCTGTTTCCATAGGGAAAACCCAAACCCCACCTACCTGCCGACCACCCCCATACCTGAACCTGGCTCCACCTTTAACCCCAACACTTGTCACAAGTAAGGGAGGGAGAGAGAGGTTTACTTTAGTTTTAGGGCAGGGCTGTTATGGTGACGGTATTACCGCCACACTGGTGGTTAAGAGTCATGACCGCAGTCAAATTCCACGTGACCGTTTAGTCACGGTAACTAGGCTTCTCCAAAACTGCGCTCTGATGGTCATTAGTAGAGTACCAAACTTGCTAACAGTCAGTTGCTAATGTGCTGGTACTCAGCACCTTACTGTCTCGCTAATCACTCTGACATCAATAGAAATGTAATTGAAAATCGAATCAAACACTTCGTGAGAACCCATGAGCTCATGTTGCGCAACATTTCTATAGGCTATTCAATTGCTGGAATTTTTTGGGCCTCTTTTAAAAAGAGGATCCCATCAGCTTTCTATAGGCCAGGCCTACTATATTTATTTCTCAACTTTCCTAATATTAAGCACATTGCTTCGCTTTACAACAGGAGTATAGCCTACGTGGCTGCATGAATATTAACCATGGGAAATGCGCCCTCCATTTGCTATTTAAGTGTATTTACATCAAATCAAACTAAATTTGCCACATGCGCTGAATACAACAAGTGTTGACTTTACCATGAAATGCTTACTTACAAGCCCTTAACCAACAGTGCAGTTGAAGAAGAGTTAAGAAAATATTTAC
This sequence comes from Salvelinus alpinus, assembly GCF_045679555.1. NCBI lineage: Eukaryota > Metazoa > Chordata > Actinopteri > Salmoniformes > Salmonidae > Salvelinus > Salvelinus alpinus. The sequence goes on along the minus strand of NC_092089.1, from coordinate 2,350,978 downwards.
CAAGTAGACTAAAATAAAAAGTAATAATAAAAGGTAACACAATAAGAATAACAATAATGAGGTTATATACAGGGGGCACCGGTACCGAGTCAGTGTGCGAGGGTACAGGTTAGTTGAGGTAATTTGTACATGTACAGTCGAAGTGGGAAGTTTACATACACTTAGGTTGGAGTCATTAAAACTCGTTTTCAACCGCTCCAGAAATGTCTTGTTAACAAACTATAGTTTGGGCAAGTCCGTTAGGACATCTACTTTGTGCATGACACAAGTAATCTTTCCAACAATTGTTTACAGAGAGATTATTTCACTTAGAATTCACTGTATCACAATTCCAGTTGGTCAGAAGTTTACATACACTAAGTTCACTGTGCCTTTAAACAGCTTGGAAAATTCCAGAAAATTATGTCATGGCTTTAGAAGCTTCTGATCGGCTAATTGACATAATTTGAGTCAATTGGAGGTGTACCTGTGGATGTATTTCAAGGCCTACCTTCAAACTCAGTGCCTCTTTGCTTGACATCATGGGAAAATCAAAAGAAATCAGCCAAGACCTCAGAAAACAAAATGGTAGACCTCCACAAGTCTGGTTCATCCTTGAGAGCAATTTCCAAAAGCCTGAAGGTACCACGTTCATCTGTATAAACAAGAGTACGCAAGTATAAACACCATGGAACCACGCAGCCATCATACCGCTCAGGAAGGAGACGCGATCTTTCTCCTAGAGATTAACGTATTTTGGTGCAAAAAGTGCAAATCAATCCCAAAACAACAGCAAAGGACCATAGGACATATTCCAGTCTGTGCTAGCAAAACAGTCCTGTAGTGTAGCATCCGCGTCATCTGACCACTTCCATATTGAGCGAGTCACTGGTACTTCCTGCTTTAGTTTTTGCTTGTAAGCAGGACTCAGGAAGATAGAATTATGGTCAGATTTGCCAAATGGAGGGTGGGAGAGAGCTTTGTATGCATCTCTGTGTGTGCAGTAAAGGTGGTCTATGATTTTTTTTCTCTCTGGTTGCACATGTGACATGCTGGTAAAAATTTGGTAAAACTGATTTAAGTTTGCCTGCATTAAAGTCCCCGACCACTAGGAGCGCCACTTCTGGGTGAGCATTTTCTTCTTTGCTTATGGCCTTATAGAGTTGATTGAGAGCGGTCTTAGTGCCAGCTTCGTTCTGTGGTGTTAAGTAGACAGTTACGTATAATATAGATGATAACTCTCTTGGTAGATAGTGTGGTCTACAGCTTATCATAAGGTACTCTACCTCAGGTGAGAAATACCTCGAGACTTCTTTCATATTAGACATTGCGCACCAGCTGTTATTGACAAATAGACACACACCGTCACCCCTCGTCTTACCAGAGGTAGCGTCTCTGTTCTGCCGGTGCATGGAAAATCAGGCTAGCTCTATATTGTCCATATTGTCGTTCAGCCACGTCTCGGTGAAACATAAGATGCTACAGCTTTTAAGGTCCCGTTGGTAGGATAATCTTAATTGTAGGTTATCAATTTTATTTTCCAATGATTGCACGTTAGCAAGAAGAACAGATGGCAGTGTGAGTTTACTCGCTCGCCTACGGATTCTCAGAAGGATGCCCGATCTGCAGCCCCTTTTCCTGCGTCTTTTCTTCACACAAAAGGCTGGGATCTGGTCCTGTTCCAATAAAAGCAAGATATCCTTCTCGTCGGACTCGTTAAAGGAAGAAGTTTATTCCAGTCCGCGGTGAGTAATCGCTGTTCTGTCCAGAAGTTATTTTCGGTCATAAGAGATGGTAGCAGCAACATTATGTACACAATAAGTAAAAAAATAAGTTACACAAAGTGCAAAAAAACTTACAAAAAGGCACAATTGGTCGGGAGAATGTAAAACATCAGCCATGTTCTTCGGCGCCATCTTCATAGCGTATGTATTACATGTATTTTTCCCCCTGCACCTATTCTGACAGCTGCATGATAATAATCAAAACTAATTTCACACATATATTATTTAGTATTAGTGATGCACCGATATAACATTTTTGTCCGATACCAATATTCAATATTGATACCAATAACCGATATTACATTTTTTTGCTGCCTTTTAAGCATTCTAGTATAGTTAAATAGTTAACACACACACATGGACGCAGCGGTCTAAGGCTCTGCATCTCAGTGCAAGAGGCGTCTCTACAGTCCATGGTTCGAATCCAGGCTGTATCACATCCGGCCCTGATTGGGAGTCCCATAGGGCGGCGCAAAATTGGCCCAGCGTTGTCCAAGCCGTCATTGTAAATAAGAATTTGTTCTTAACTGACTTTCCTAGTTAAATAAAGGTTACACACACACACCCCACACTGACCAAAAAGTTATTTTGTTGGCATTTATGTATGTCCCCACTACCAGTAAAACATAATCAAAACCTATTTCTTTCACTTATTTGCTGTGCTGTTTCGTTGTTAATTTGTTCAGTCGTTTCATTCTCAACCAGGATTTCTATGGAACGCCGTTTGGGTCTTTGCGTGTCAAAAAAGACACACGTCTAATAACTCTATTTGACGTGTCAAATAACACAAAATAATCTGTTTCAGTAGCTATAGTTTCCTAGCTAACTATATAGCTAGGTGGCATCTAAAATAACCCTAATTTATGAGACAGTTCTTATTTGATTAATGCTGGTCAGACCCATCTATGTGAAGCTAGCCACAATAAGGATTAGCCACAATAGTGGACTTTGCGGTTAGCCTTCAAAATAAAGTATGGCATAATTCTATTTGTATTCATTTGCATCACTGTCAATGACATACCTTTATTTTGAAGGCAAACCGCAGATTCCACTATTGTGCCTAATCCTAATTGTGGCTAGCTTCACAACACAACCCAGTCAGGTCGAGCATCACTAGCCAGATGAAACTAGCTGGCTTCTTATAACGTTCAATTGCAATAGGCGAACAACAAGTGTCAACCTAGCTAATACTTACAGGGATTCCTAAATCATTGCTAAGAATAATGAATATGACAGCAGTTTTTACTGGTCATTGTGTTCAGGCTGGTTGAATTGGTGCTATTTACGTACCAAGTTAAGCTAGCTACCCCAGAAGTTGCGGTCGAACAAATGCTTTATGCTTTATTACCAATGCGGTATTGTAAACACATCGTTCGTGGCCGGTGTTTGCTTGTTTGCAGACTTTTTTGTCCAGCTTTGACAGTGCTACTATATAATTTTTGACACACAAAGACTCAAACTGCGTTCCGTTGTATGTATGTCTTCAAGCTAATAGCAGTGACGATATTACTGTGTAACTCTGGTAGGGCAACGTCAGAAAAATAGCGCACTTGGTAGTGTTAACTGGTGCTCGACCAGACGGCAAAAGCCAACATCACCAACGACAGAGAACGGTTGATTGTCAAGGGCAATGAATTCCATTATCTTGGCTTTAATGGATTTCACCTTTGAGTTGTCTTGGTGAAATGTTTACTTGTTGACTGCTCAATGCACACAGCATACATTGTGGGCTAGTTTAGGAATGCTGTGTTGCACATATAGCGCAAAATGTTACGTGGCATCATTACGTCATGTACCTTTTTTATATAGGTATGCACGCCAGCTTTGACATCGGTTTTGCACATTTGGCGTTAAACTAGACATCTGCTGATACCGATGTTGGCATTTTTAGCTAATATCGTCCGATTCCGATATGTTCACGATATATCGAGCATCCCTATTTAGTATATGTAAAGACAAGATTAAACTAGTCTAATGGGTGACAATATTATAATTTGTTAATGATGCCCAGTATGTGCAGTAAGGCAAGAAACAGCGCATGCTTTTTTTGGTGCAACTTTTTCAAATCATAGTCGCACACGTCATGTAGCCTAGCCCATAGGCCTATATGTTTTGACAAGGTTTGTATCATAACTAATGTGGCCAAATAACTCCAAACGCAGCCTGCAGACCTAGAACCCCTGGGACATGGTAAGAGAGCACATAGCCTACAGACCTAGAACCCCTGGGACACGGTAAGAGAGCACATAGCCTACAGGCCTAGAACCCCTGGGACACGGTAAGAGAGCACATAGCCTACAGACCTAGAACCCCTGGGACACGGTAAGAGAGCACATAGCCTACAGACCTAGAACCCCTGGGACACGGTAAGAGAGCACATAGCCTACAGACCTAGAACCCCTGGGAAACGGTAAGAGAGCACATAGCCTACAGACCTAGAACCCCTGGGACACGGTAAGAGAGCACATAGCCTACAGACCTAGAACCCCTGGGACACGGTAAGAGAGCACATAGCCTACAGACCTAGAACCCCTGGGAAACGGTAAGAGAGCACATAGCCTACAGACCTAGAACCCCTGGGACACGGTAAGAGAGCACATAGTCTACAGGCCTAGAACCCCTGGGACACGGTAAGAGAGCACATAGTCTACAGGCCTAGAACCCCTGGGACACGGTAAGAGAGCACATAGCCTACAGGCCTAGAACCCCTGGGACACGGTAAGAGAGCACATAGCCTACAGACCTAGAACCCCTGGGACACGGTAAGAGAGCACATAGCCTACAGACCTAGAACCCCTGGGACACGGTAAGAGAGCACATAGCCTACAGACCTAGAACCCCTGGGAAACGGTAAGAGAGCACATAGCCTACAGACCTAGAACCCCTGGGACACGGTAAGAGAGCACATAGCCTACAGACCTAGAACCCCTGGGAAACGGTAAGAGAGCACATAGCCTACAGACCTAGAACCCCTGGGACACGGTAAGAGAGCACATAGCCTACAGACCTAGAACCCCTGGGACACGGTAAGAGAGCACATAGCCTACAGACCTAGAACCCCTGGGAAACGGTAAGAGAGCACATAGCCTACAGACCTAGAACCCCTGGGACACGGTAAGAGAGCACATAGCCTACAGACCTAGAACCCCTGGGACACGGTAAGAGAGCACATAGCCTACAGACCTAGAACCCCTGGGAAACGGTAAGAGAGCACATAGCCTACAGACCTAGAACCCCTGGGACACGGTAAGAGAGCACATAGCCTACAGACCTAGAACCCCTGGGACACGGTAAGAGAGCACATAGCCTACAGACCTAGAACCCCTGGGAAACGGTAAGAGAGCACATAGCCTACAGACCTAGAACCCCTGGGACACGGTAAGAGAGCACATAGCCTACAGACCTAGAACCCCTGGGAAACGGTAAGAGAGCACATAGCCTACAGACCTAGAACCCCTGGGAAACGGTAAGAGAGCACATAGCCTACAGACCTAGAACTCCTGGGACACGGTAAGAGAGCACATAGCCTACAGACCTAGAACCCCTGGGACACGGTAAGAGAGCACATAGCCTACAGACCTAGAACTCCTGGGACACGGTAAGAGAGCACATAGCCTACAGACCTAGAACTCCTGGGACACGGTAAGAGAGCACATAGCCTACAGACCTAGAACTCCTGGGACACGGTAAGAGAGCACATAGCCTACAGACCTAGAACTCCTGGGACACGGTAAGAGAGCACATAGCCTACAGACCTAGAACCCCTGGGAAACGGTAAGAGAGCACATAGCCTACAGACCTAGAACCCCTGGGAAACGGTAAGAGAGCACATAGCCTACAGACCTAGAACTCCTGGGACACGGTAAGAGAGCACATAGCCTACAGACCTAGAACCCCTGGGACACGGTAAGAGAGCACATAGCCTACAGACCTAGAACTCCTGGGACACGGTAAGAGAGCACATAGCCTACAGACCTAGAACTCCTGGGACACGGTAAGAGAGCACATAGCCTACAGGTCTAGTGAAACATGTGTTCTTATAAACCCAGTCATTGCACAGTTGGGTGTGAAAACATAGTTTTGAATGGCCACTATATAAAAGAGGATCACAGCTTTCTTGTGCTGATATATTTATGTCTCAATTCTTAAAATGAAGCACATTCATCTGCTTTACAACCGGTGTAGCCTAACTGGCATACATAGGCAGTGCGTGAGTTTCATATTTGGGGAAGATAAAATGCACCTTTTATAGTAAAGCATTACATGCATATAATGCGGTTTCTTATGTAAAATAGCCTACTATTGGAAATGTGATGAGTAGATTGGATGGTCATAATTTAGGCCAATAATGCATGGCTGAGCGTGTATAGCATAGAGCTTCTCAAATTGGGGTAAAAAAAACTTTTTTTCTTCACATTTTCAAACAGTCGATTTATATTTTCCAACAGGGCTATACATTTCGGTGTTTTTTTTTTTCTCTCCTGAGTAGCCTCGTTTCACTGCCAAAAATCAAATTAAACCATCTATTGTTCAGCGAAATAACAACACAATCTCAAATACAGGTAGCCTAGTCAAATAATTAACATCCAATCACATTAACTGTTAAAACAAATGCAAATAGTTTTGTCCATTAAAATAACATAAAATTGTTCAGAAATACAGTGCAGACATTAATATTGTAATTGACTATTGTAGCTGGAAACTGCACATTTTGGGGGGAATATCTACATAGGCCTACAGGGGCCCATTATCAGCAATCATCACTCCTGTGTTCCAATGGCACGTTGTGTTAGCTAATCCAAGTTTATCATTAAAAAAGGCTAATTGATCATTAGAAAACCCATTTGCAATTATGTTAGCACAGCTGAAAACTGTTCTGATTAAAGAAGCAATAAAACTGGCCTTCTTTAGACTAGTTGAGTATCTGGAGCATCAGCATTTGTGGGTTCATTTACAGGCTCAAAATGGCCATAAACAAAACTTTCTTCTGAAACTCATCAGTCTATTCTTGTTCTGAGAAATGAATGCTAATAACAATGTCTACACTGTATTTCTGATACATTTTATGTTATTTTAAATGGACAGAAATGTGCTTTTCTTTCAAAAACAGGGACATTTATGTGACCCCACACTTTTGAACAGTAGTGTATACTGGGAGTAGTGCCTTACCTCAGCCACAGTGTGTTATATGTGCAGTACAATCTTACAACTCAATGAAACCTTCACTCAAAACAGGCCAATTTGAAAAACAAGCCACAGGAGTTTTTTGAGCGAGTATTAAGACGACTTTCGAGTAGTAAGACATGCATAAAAGCAACAGATACCATTAATAAGAAGGGGCTAGAAGCGTCTTATGTGGTGATCTACCGAGTGGCTAGGACAGGCAAGCCCCATACTATTGTGCAGGACTTATTTCTTTCTGCTCCTGCGGATATGGCTGGGACAATGCTGGGGGAAAAGGCCAAAAAAACTATACAGACAATGCCTTCATCAAACAACACTGTTTCATGACATTTCAGTGACATGGCAGGAGATGTTTTGAAACAATTACTGCTTCGCATACAAGCCAGTGAATTCTATGCATTATAGCTGGTTCAGTCAACAGACGTGTCGGGCCTGGCACAGCTCCTGGTATATGTCCGTTACATTTATGGGGAGTCAATTAAGGAAGACATCCTCTTCTGGAAACCAGGACAGGATATTTTTAAAGTACTGGACAGCTTTGTGACATCAAATGGACTTTGGTGGTCAAGATGTGTTGGTATCTGTACTGATGGTGCAAAATCCATGACTGGGAGACATAGTGGACTGGTAATGTGCAGTTTTTTATTTTTTTTACTTAACTAGGCAAGTCAGTTAAAAACAAATTCTTATTTACAATGACGGCCTAGGAACAGTGTTCAGGGGCAGAAGGACAGATTTTTACCTTGTCAGCTCAGGGATTCGATCTAGCAACCTTTCGGTTACTGGCCCAACACTAACCACTAGGCTACCTGCCGCCCCGATGCTGATGCCACTTGGGTACACTGCAGCATCCACCGAGAGGCTCTTGCTGCCAAGGGAATGCCTGACAGCTTGAAATACATTTTAGACACTACAGTGAAAATGGTTAACTTTGTTCAAGCAAGGCCTCTGAAATCTTGTGTATTTTCTGCACTATGCAATGATATGAGCAGTGACCATGTAGCGCTTTTACAACATACAGAAGTGTGCTAGTTATCAGGGGGAAAGTATTGACACGTTTTTTTAAATTGAGGGACAAGCTTAAAGTTTTCTTTACTGACCATCATTTTCACTTGTCTGACTGCTTGCATGATGGCGAGTTTCTCACACAACTGGCCTATCTGAGTGATGTTTTTTCTCACCTGAATGATTTGAATCTAGGATTACAGGCACTCTCCGCAACTATATTCAATGTGCGGGACAAAATTGAGGCTATGATTTAGAAGTTGGAGCTCTTTTCTGTCTGCATTAACAAGGACAACACACAGGTCTTTCCATCATTGTATCATTTTTTTGTGTGTAAATGAACTCAAGCTTACGGACGATATCAAATGTGATATAGCGAAGCACCTGAGTGAGTTGGGTGCACAATTATGCAGGTACTTTCCCGAAACGGATGACACAAACAACTGTATTTGTTATCCCTTTCATGCCCTGCCTCCAGTCCACTTACTGTTATCTGAACATGAGAGCCTCATCGAAATTGCAACAAGTGGTTCTGTGAAAATTGAATTTAAATCAGAAGCCACTGCCAGATTTCTGAATTGGGCTGCACTCAGATTATCCTGCCTTGTCACTGATGCCCTTTGCAACCATGTACCTATGTGAGAGTGAATTCTCAGCCCTCACTAGCATGAAAACTAAATACAGGCACAGACTGTGTGTGGGAAATGATTTAAGACTGAGACTCTCTCCAATACAACCCAACATTGCAGAGTTATGTGCATCCTTTCAAGCACACTCTTCTCATTAACCTGTGGTGAGTTATTCACAATTTTCGACTAACAAATAAGGTTTGTATGTAAGATGGTTAAATAAAGAGCAAAATGATTGATTATTATTATATTATTATTTGTGCCCTGGTGTTATAAGAGCTCTTTGTCACTTCCCACGAGCCGGGTTGTGACAAAAACTCACACTCATTCTTATGTTTAATAAATGTATCGTATAGTGTATGTGCGGCAGGTTTACGATGATGGCAAAAAAACAACATTTGAGAGTGCGCTGACACTGGTGCTAGAGGGGGTACGCTGCTGGAGGTTGAATGTTTGAAGGTGTTAGTGTAACAGTATAGCTTCTGTCCCTCTCCTCGCCCCTTCCTGGGCTCGAACCAGGGACCCTCTGCACACATCGACAACAGCCACACTCGAAGCATCATTACCCATCGCTCCACAAAAGCCACAGCCTTGCAGGGCAAGGGGAACAACTACTTCAAGGTCTCAGAGCGAGTGACGTAACCGATTGAAACGCTATTAGCGCGCAGCCCACTAACTAGCTAGCCATTTCACATCGGTTACATTAGCAGTTGATGCTATTCTTCAATAAGACAAACCCCAAAGCAAATCAGGGGGAGGAAAATAGGTTTATTCAAAGAGAACAAATCATGGGGGGAGGTAGATGTTCATTTTCCCCCTGTCCTCAGTGATGCTCCTACAGTGATCCTCTCCTGTGGTTCTTTCCACAGAACAAAGGGGCAGCATGTAGTTTTATATCCGAGCCCTAGCCTGTGGTTGACCAATTAGAATTCCTTGCAATAAAACTAAGCCAATGGTCGAATAACAAGTATCCTATTTCAGGCTCACTGTATAGACAAATTCCTCCCATTTCTCTGACCCATTGCTCATTAATTTCCTATCACAGAAAAAACACTATTTCCATTGATCGTCCTCTTGACCTCTCGTACTCTGCGTTGTGTATTTATCTTCAACATATTCTTACAAAGGGGTACGGGACTATAAAAAGTTTGGGAACCTACTGGCGTAGAGTATGTCTAGGCTATATCAGTTAGGCCTACATTTCTTCTTTCTTTGAATGGGAAAAATGTGACCTTTTATAAACACATTTCATGCCATTCTACTACACTTTATATATGACTGGAGACATTAGCAGAATCTTTTTTTAATGGGACAAATAAAGGGTAGCATATTCTGCTGACATTGACAAAAATATCAATTAAAAAACGACATTGTCCATGTAATAGGCCTACGAGAAGGGGAGACAAATAGAATATGACATCCATCTAAACTGGAGTAAATTATTGTCCAAAAACAAACTTTAAAGTAGTACTGAAAAATTGTGAATATGCGCAATGTGCACTCACCAAGAATATTGCTGTTGCTCGAGGCTGGTGCCAATAAAATAGGCTATACTGTTGTTCGCTCAATTCAATTGAGAATTTTGATAACTAAAAGACAGATTAGTCCTTTCATTGTCTTCTCTTTACAGCGATAACCATTTGCTTTCCAAACTATGTTTTCCCGCAATTGTATTTTGAAATATTGCGATACGCCTGGCTTGGCCTCTACTTTTCACAGAGAGTCGCAACTCAACAATAATCTGCCCAAATTGCGCGTTGCCTTTCCTTAGGCAAGTCTATTTAAAACAATCCACAACAAAATAAATATCCTCTGTGGCCAAATCATGCTTTAGTAGCCTATTTTGAGCGATTTAATGTATTTCTGTATAGACAGGAGTAGGCTAATTAGGCTATATAATTTTGGCAATTTTATTCAATTTACTTTAGGAAAAGCTTCTCCTAGCCTTATGGACGCGCCGCCTATGCTTGGATTTTAAAAACATACAGTAACTGCACATAACCTCCATTCACTATTGAAGTGCAGGCTACTGTCATGACGTTGGCCTGTGGGTAAGGTTTATGACCCCCCCCATAAATACCTTTCTCCCTTCCCTCTCTCTTGACTCTACAGAGGGACTCTTGAATAGCCTTTGTTAAACATAGAGAGTCTGGGAACATCAAACAAGTGGAGGGAAAGGAACCATATTTCGGTAATAGAACCAGTTGAAAATATGCGTTGGTACTTAATGAATATGATGTCAGTTCGGTTGTCATCTGAGACATTAGGACTGATGACAGGATGACCTAAACTGTATCTGGGAAAGTCTACACATTATAGTTATCAGATTCACATGGAATTGTTGTGCAATTAAAATGTTTAAATATAAAATTATTTGTGAAAAGATTAAATGTTATTTATTTTTATTTTTTTATTTGTAATTTGACCCCCTTTTCTCCCCAATTTTTGTGGTATCCAATTGTTAGTAATTACTATAGTCTCATCGCTACAACTCCTGTACGGGCTCGGGAGAGACGAAGGTCGAAAGCCATGCGTCCTCCGAAACACAACCCAACCAAGCCGCACTGCTTCTTAACACAGCGCGCCTCCAACCCGGAAGCCAGCCGCACCATGTGTCGGAGGAAACACCGTGCACCTGGCTCCCTTGCACCTGGCTCCCTTGGTTAGCGCACACCACAGGAGTCGCTGGTGCGCGATGAGACAAGGATATCCCTACCGGCCAAACCCTCCCTAACCCGGACAACGCTAGGCCAATTGTGTGTCGCCCCACGGACCTCCCGGTCGCGGCCGGCTGCGACAGAGCCTGGGCGCGAACCCAGAGTTTCTGGTGGCGCAGGCTGGCGCTGCGATGCAGTGCCCTAGACCACTGCGCCACCCGGGAGGCCCGATTTAAATGTAATTTTAGCTTCCAAATGAGAGATTTGGGTTTTCATAAGGTTAGGGCTCTGCTCAATCAGTGGCCCGCCCCTATGAAGAGACATGCGTTATAAACTATGAAACACACCCTTCTCCCTCCACTATATAAGCCCTTGACGAAAATGTAACCTGCTGTTCCGTGTACATTAGGACTACGGTCCGATGTCAGAAGGATTCAGATAATAACTGCAGAACGAAGCCAACCTCAGCGTGAGCTTTGGTTGCGAATGGTATGAACTTTGAACTCTTATTCGCTATAGAAGTGATACCTCCTAGCCGTTGAGTTAGCAGCGGCCGCTGTAAACGTGGGCTTTAGAGAGGACAGACAGAGTATCCCGTCTACCAAACAACGACGACACTACAACGTATCCCGTTCACCACCAGAGACACTCGACAAAGGACTCTGTTGGGCAACACGGCCTTCCATCTACCACCAACCTCTTGAAGCGCAGCTCAGAGTAAATATTTATTACATTTTCCTTTTCCAAATGTGCGGTAATTTAGAATGCATAAGATTCTGTATTTACGATAGAGTAGCTGCCTACGGCTCGATAGAGACATCGCTTCTCCCTTTGTTCTTCAGTCTTCCCGCTCTTTCACTCAAACCCAACGCCCTTTTCTTTGTGTAACCAGCTGTCATATCTGTTCCGTCCGCTAGGGACGTTTTCCTTTATGACATAATTTGTAATCAAGGTATGATTCATTCTGTGTATATGTAATTCTGTGTGATTAGTTAGGTATTTAGTAAATAAATAATTAAAGCCAATTTTGTATTGCTGATTCAACTTGTTAGCCAGGGTTCGTGAAGATAACCAAGAATTTACAACTTTCAGATGAGACTGAAATAAGATGACGATTAATATTGACTGCTATTGATGTAAAATATTACTAGGTCTTTAAGAGTTTATTCGGAAGATAACAGCTCTATAAATATTATTTTGTGGTGCCCCGACTTTCTAGTTAATTACATTTACATGATTAGCTCAATCAGGTGATATTAATTACAGAGAAAGGATTTTATAGAATAGCATGTCATATCAATCCGGCATAGCCAAAGACACGACAGTACGTTCATCTCTAGGAGACAGAACACGTCTCCTACCTGAGCAGTATGACGGCTGCGTGGTCCCATGGTGTTTATATTTGCGTACTATTGTTTGTACAGATGAACGTGGTACCTTCAGGCATTTGGAAATTGCTCCCAAGGATGAACCAGACTTGTGGAGGTCTACAGTTATTTTTCTGAGGTCTTGGCTGATTTCTTTTGATTTACCCACGATGTCAAGCAAAGAGGCACTGAGGCGCGCCAAATTCAAATATATTACTATAAAAATCAATCTTTCATGAAATCACACAGGAAAGACACCAAATTAAAGCTACACATGTTGTGAATCCAGCCAACATGTCTGATTTCAAAAAGGATTTACGGGGAAAGCACACCAAACAATTATGTTAGCTCAGTACATAGCCACAGAAAAACACAGCCATTTTCCCAGCAAAAGATAGTAGTATCAAAAAGCAGAAATAGAGATACAATTAATCACTAACCTTTGATGATCTTCATCAGATGACACTCATAGGACATCATGTCACACAATACATTTATGTTTTGTTCGATAATGTGCATATTTATATCCACAAATCTCGGTTTACATTGGCGCCATGTTCAGAAATGCCTCTAAAATATCCGGAGTAATTGCAGAGAGCCACGTCAAATAACAGACATACTCATCATAAACTTTGATGAAAGATACATGTTTTACACAGAATTAAAGATACACTTGTTCTTAATGCAACCGCTGTGTCAGATTTAAAAAATACTTTACGTAAAAAGCACACCGTGCAATAATCTGAGACAGCGCTCAGATTTAACAACATTTGAACGTTCTGCTGCCTGCAACATCCTCCAGCATGACCGGTTTGGCGGTGGGTCAGTCATGGTGTGGGGTGGCATTTTTTTGTGGGGCCGCACAGCCCTCCATGTGCTCGCCAGAGGTAGCCTGACTGCCATTAGGTACCGAGATGAGATCCTCAGACCCCTTGTGAGACCATATGCTGACACATGCACATTTGTGGCCTGCTGGAGGTCATTTTGCAGGGCTCTGGCAGTGCTCCTCCTTGCACAAAGGCGGAGGTAGCGGTCCTGCTGCTGGGTTGTTGCCCTGCTACGGCCTCCTCCACGTCTCCTGATGTACTGGCCTGTCTCCTGGTAGCGCCTCCATGCTCTGGACACAACGCTGACAGACACAGCAAACCTTACATTTAACATTTAAGTCATTTAGCAGACGCTCTTATCCAGAGCGACTTACAAATTGGTGCATTCACCTTATGATATCCAGTGGAACAACCACTTTACAATAGTGCATCTAACTCTTTTAAGGGGGGGGGGGGGGGGGGTTAGAAGGATTACTTTATCCTATCCTAGGTATTCCTTAAAGAGGTGGGGTTTCAGGTGTCTCCGGAAGGTGGTGATTGACTCCGCTGACTTGGCGTCGTGAGGGAGTTTGTTCCACCATTGGGGTGCCAGAGCAGCGAACAGTTTTGACTGGGCTGAGCGGGAACTGTACTTCCTCAGAGGTAGGGAGGCGAGCAGGCCAGAGGTGGATGAATGCAGTGCCCTTGTTTGGGTGTAGGGCCTGATCAGAGCCTGAAGGTACGGAGGTGCCGTTCCCCTCACAGCTCCGTAGGCAAGCACCATGGTCTTGTAGCGGATGCGAGCTTCAACTGGAAGCCAGTGGAGAGAGCGGAGGAGCGGGGTGACGTGAGAGAACTTGGGAAGGTTGAACACCAGACGGGCTGCGGCGTTCTGGATGAGTTGTAGGGGTTTAATGGCACAGGCAGGGAGCCCAGCCAACAGCGAGTTGCAGTAATCCAGACGGGAGATGACAAGTGCCTGGATTAGGACCTGCGCCGCTTCCTGTGTGAGGCAGGGTCGTACTCTGCGAAACCTTCTTGCCACAGCTTGCATTGATGTGCCATCCTGGATGAGCTGCACTACCTGAGCCACTTGTGTGGGTTGTAGACTCCGTCTCATGCTACCACTAGTGAAAGCACCGCCAGCATTCAAAAGTGACCAAAACATCAGCCAGGAAGCATAGGAACTGAGAAGTGGTCTGTGGTCACCACCTGCAGAACCACTCCTTTATTGGGGGTGTCTTGCTAATTGCCTATAATTTCCACCTTTTGTCTATTCCATTTGCACAACAGCATGTGAAATTTATTGTCAATCAGTGTTGCTTCCTAAGTGGACAGTTTGATTTCACAGAAGTGTGATTGACTTAGAGTTACATTGTGTTGTTTAAGTGTTCCCTTTATTTTTTTGAGCAGTGTATATATATATTTTTATTTATTTTACTAATACACAGTTATGGTACGACCCATAACTTTCTAAGTGACCCCAAACTTTTGAACGGTAGTGTATAAATCAAAACAAGCACATAAATCAATCAAATGTATTTATAAAGCCCTTCTTACATCAGCTGATGTCACAAAGTGCTGTACAGAAACCCAGCCTAAAACTCCAAACAGCAAGCAATGCAGGTGTAGACGCACGGTGGTTAGGAAAAACTCCCTAGAAAGGCCAGAACCTAGGAAGAAACCTAGAGAGGAACCATGCTATGAGGGGTGACCAGTCCTCTTCTGGCTGTGCTGGGTGGAGATTATAACAGAACATGGCCAAATGTTCATAGATGACCAGAAGGGTCAAATAATAATAATCACAGTGGTTGTAGAGGGTGCAACAGGTCAGCACCTCAGGAGTAAATGTCAGTTGGCTTTTCATAGCCGATCATTCAGAGTATCTCTACCGCTCCTGCTGTCTCTAGAGAGTTGAAAACAGCAGGTCTGGGAAAAGGTAGCAGGTCCGGTAAACAGGTCAGGGTTCTCGTAGCCGCAGGCAGAACAGTTGAAATTGGACTAGCAGCATGGCCAGGTGGACTGGGGACAGCAAGGAGTCATCAGGACAGGTAGTCCTGAGGCATGGTCCTAGGGCTCAGGTCCTCCGAGAGAGAGAAAGAAAGAGAGAATTAGAGAGAGCATACTTAAATTCACACAGGACACCGGATAAGACAGGAGAAATACTCCAGATATAAGATTGACTCTAGCCACCCGACACATAAACTATTGCAGCATAAATACTGGATGCTGAGAGAGGAGGGGTCGGGAGACACTGTTGCCCCGTCCGACGATACCCCCGGACAGGGCCAAACAGGCAGGATATAACCCCACCCACTTTGCCAAAGCACAGCCCCAACACCACTAGAGGGATAACTTCAACCACCAACTTAACATCCTGAGACAAGGCCGAGTATAGCCCACAAAGATCTCCGCCACGGCACAACCCAAAGGGGCATTCATAATTCATAAAGGTCACGTTAACTGACTGATATTATCTCATAGAACACAACATATTAGATCTCCTAAGCCTTCATTTCTGTGCATATCCCAAAATCCCATTATTTCCCTATTAGAAATGGCCAACGAAGCAAAGACAGAAAATGCTAACTAATTTCTGTTTTTGAGGACTACAAGCTGGCTAGCTCTATATGCAACTGGATTTCCAGCAAAGTTGGTCATTGGTTGTTGAAATAACATAAATATTTTCCATGACAACATGTGGAGCCTTGAAAATAGAATTTGAATTATAAGTCTAAAACAAACATTTAGCTATTAGCTAGGCAAGTTGAGATATTTTAAAGCTTAGAGCCAGACTCAGTAAGTCTCATTTACATAATTTGTGATTATGAAGTGAGTTCGTAAATACATTTTGACTATCTACACTGATTTTTAGAGCACTCTCGTTTGAGTGTGCCAGAGCGGAGAATAACTGATGAATTTACAAACGCACAACACCCGTTGAATATGACAGGTGTCAGTAAAGTTTGGCAAAAAAACGATTAAGTTGTTGCTAGCAGCACAGTTAGTCACTCATGTTGCAATTGTGGTGGGAACCATTACTGTACAAAGTTAGAGGTGCGCTATTTGATAGATTCCCCGCGCCCCCTACCTCGGGCTTCCAGTGGGGAGACCTGAGGTCAACCTACCCCCGCCCATCCTCCCCATCTCGTACTTCTGAGTGGGAGACCTTCCCAGGCAGTAGCCTGCCTAGCTCACTCACAAACTAGAATCAGGGTGCCCACTCCGACAAGGTTAATTGACCAACAGTCCCACATGGTGACATGATATCATTGACGTGACTTGCAAATGAGCGATAGAAAACCGATCGTGCAAATGTCACCATTCTGAATTTTTTTGTGCGGGCGCTTGTGCCGCCCCCGGGCAACATGCCGCCATGGGCGGATGCCCATGTCACCTATACCTAAATCCGCCACTGGAACCATGAAGCCACGTCTTTGGTATGCCCAACAAGGGTGAAAGAGAATGAGGTGTCCGAAGTCAGGGCTATCCAGAGCATTTCATATGCAGCGGCTGTTAAAAGATTTGAGGGTTCGAATGGTGCTCCTGAAGAGTCCATGGTTGTGGATAGGCCTTCACTGAAGGCTGCAGGGGTTTCTTTTCAACAGCAGGACCCAGATATGTTAAAGGTTAAGAAGGTGGACTTTGTGGCCTTTATAGCCAATGTTGATTAACGGCACTGCCAAGGTGGAGAGAAGTCCAGGAAAATAGATTTCACTGTGGAAGCGGTGGAGACTTCTCGGTGATGGAGTTGCATGGAGTATAATCACAAGCCTTACTACCCTCTCAGGTCATCGAGCCTGAGAAGGGAGATATTCAGATTCGAAGGAAGGAAGGAAGAAAGAAGTGGGAGTTTAAGGATTTTGGTTTTATCAATGTGTTTTTTAAATTATTTTATTTTTGGGTGGATTAAGTTCGTTTTTCCTATCATGTATGGGTTTTATTTGTACCTTTTTTTTCAACCCCGTTCAGTTGGTTGCGGTATTACACATTTTTGGGTTGTAGTCTGCCATAAAACCCACAGAAGAATAAGAATAATTTAGTCACTAACGCACTTGCTAACATGAAAAAAATCTAACTGCTAGGGCGAGTAAAATGGTCAGAGTGAGGTGTTCTCTCATTTGTGTCTGGAAGTAGCTAGACAACTTTAGCCAGTTATTATGGGCGCTTGACTTTCGTTGTGAGGTCAGACCGCTCGGATTAACCCTACTCCTCTGCCATACCGTCCAGTGTGCGCTCTGAACGCACCGAGAGCGAAACGTTCTGAATTTACGAACGAACAACATGGACATCACCAGAACCAGGCTTTTTTTTAACCGTGATTTTGGGTCACCCCCGAATATTTTGCGCTGCTGCAATAGTGAAAAAACTGAATGCGCCACTTAGTCCATAGATCTGTGGTTACGTGAAACTTCCGAAGTCATCCAACAGTTATAATCAGGGGTGTAGTGCTGCCAGCGGTGCTCAGCGGAGCGACGCTCCACCACTTCTCAGAATGGTGCTATGTCTCGAAAGATCACATGATGATTAATTAGTATTCTACATAACACACCGAATATAATAGCATGATAATGTCAGGCTACTGTTATACCAAAAACACCATGTCATTTCTAATGACAATTTAGGATGACCGCTGATTATTTTTATTTCATCTGCTCTAAAATTCGACGAGTTAGGCCGGTTAGCCATCCTCACGTCATTCAAGAAGATCGAAATGCATATCCACATGAAAGTGACTGGGATGCGCAGCATGGACGTTTGACCTCTAAAACGTGAAGAATTGTCATTCACGATTAACAGTGATGATGGCCTAATTTATAATAAGGTAGGCCTAATTTGGTGTTTTATGAATTAAAAAATATAATATTTCCCTTTAGCCACTTACAGTATTGTGTAGGCATAGGCAATCATGCTATTTGGATGACGCATTGTCTGTATATTCTAAAATGATTTTATACAATAGGTTTCGTGTCGTTACCAACTTTAATTCAGAAATAATGGCTTAATAATAATTAAAAGATGGTGCTCCGGTAGGCTACCAACAAAAAAAATGGCACTATACCACTGGTTATAATACATATAAAGCAATTGCCATGTGTGGTCATCTGATAATTCCAGCACCGTTTTGATTGGGACAGTATCATTGTGCTGCTTTGAGACAAGCATGGGAACTCATCTTGATAAATCAATCTGTCAGATTTTTGTTTTCACTGAATCTCCGTTTGGATATTTGGTTACAATTATGCTTGGAAATGTTAGCTAAATTGAGGCTCATGATCATTAGTTTAGCAATTGAAAACCAAGCAGATCCTCTACACACACGCATTAAGCCTATAGCCTATCTGATGAGCTTTCCTGATGATTTCCTGAACTTTCCAATACTTTTCAGTTACTTTGCCTACTGATGCGAATACACATTTTTACACTTTTTCCATAGGCTATTCAAGTAATTTGACATATTTTAGTATTGTTTAAAAAGGTCGTAAGGACTACATTGTTTCAATAACAATATAACTGAAACCACGATTGGCTTTATTGACTTACTGAATGTATTCTCGTAATTGTCTACAGCAGGTCTACCTACACTATAACCTCATGTGGTTACTGATCACAATCAATTGAATTAATAATTCAATAGAAGTGTTGATTAATATATTTGGCAATGGGGAGAGCACAGTGCATGGAAGAAAACAGGAAGGGGTGATGGAAGCGCTGCAGATATATTGAAAACATTTGCCAAATTATATAATTAATCCTGTCTATTAATATAATAAATGAAATCACTGAAAATACTACACCATCGTAATTTAGCCGCAGAGGATCAATAGCTTTTTAAACATTTTAAATGCTGTAGATTGTGTTTTGTCACATTATGAGCGCATTGGCCTAGTCTACTGTCAGAAATCCAGCAATTGGGCAGTCAGCGCAGCAAATATAAAACAGCTGATTGTTGACTTGTGGCTGTCAATGAACAGCAGGCAGCAGCTAGAAGGTATTTAGCAAAGTTATTTAGCAATATTTCAAAATACAATTGCGGGAAAAATCTGTTTTAAATAGGTGAGTGCTACTGGAAAGTTGGTGGATGATCATTTCCTCCTCATATTGTAGGCCTAAAATCTGTGTATCCACTATTTTCATTGGCCTATACTAAGTGGTGTAAAGTACTTAAGTTAAAATACTTGAAAGTACTACTTAAGTAGTTTTTGGGGATATGTACTTTACTATTTACACTTCCATTCAAAAGTTTGGGGTCACTTAGAAATGTCCTTGTTTTTGAAAAAGCTAATTTTTTGTCCATTAAAATAACATCAAATTGATCAGAAATACAGTGTAGACATTGTTAATGTTGTAATTGACTATTGTAGCTGAAAACTGCACATTTTTGGGGGAATATCTACATAGGCCGTACAGAGGCCCATTATCAGCAATCATCACTCCTGTGTTCCAATGGCATGTTGTGTTAGCTAATCCAAGTTTATCATTTTAAAAGGCGTATTTGATCATTAGAAAACCCTTTTGCAATTATGTTAGCACAGCTGAAAACTGTGCTGATTTTAAAGAAGCAATAAAACTGGCCATCTTTAGACTCATTGAGTATCTGGAGCATCAGCATTTGTGGGTTCGATTACAGGCTCAAAAGGGCCGGAAACAAAGACTTTCTTCTGAAACTGTTCAGTCTATTCTTGTTCTGAGAAACAAAGGCTATTCCATGCGAGAAATTGCCAACAAACTGAAGATCTCGTACAACGCTGTGTACTACTCCCTTCACAGAACAGTGCAAACTCTCTTACCAGAATAGAAAGGAGTGGGAGGCCCCGGTGCACAACTGAACAAGAGGACAAGTACATTAGAGTTTCTAGTTTGAGAAACAGACGCCTCACAAGTCCTCAACTGGCAGTTTCATTAAATAGTACCCGCAAAACACCAGTCTTGACGTCAACAGTGAAGAGGCGACTCCGGGATGCTGGCCTTCTAGGCAGAGTTCCTCTGTCCAGTGTCTGTGTTCTTTTGCCCATCTTAATCTTTTCTTTTTATTGGCTAGTCTGAGATGGCTTTTTCTTTGCAACTCTGCAAAAACAAGCCAGAGCTCCCACCTCATCTGTTGAATACACGGAACAGGCCTATCAATTCCTCTAAGTTTGTTCAAGGCCGACACGTCCCACGCGCCAAAGAAAGGCAAAAATGTGGTACTCATGAGTACGCTGCATAGGGATGGGAGAATCTGAGGCCAGGAACATCAAAAACAGAAATCCTAATGGATTACAATGCCACAAAAGGTTGGGTGGACAATTTAGATAAGCTGGTGACTGGCTAGAGCTGCAAAAGAAGAACCCTACGCTGGCCTCTTGTGATATTCTTGGACATCTCGGCGTACCAATGCGTTTGTCATCTGGATGGCGTTAAACCCAGATTGGAACAGAGGGACGCTCCAGAGGAGACTGCTCTTTCTCAAGGTGCTGGGCAGGCATTGGTAAGACCTCAAATCCAGAGGAGGCAACATATCCCAAGGACCTCAGCTTCTGCAGCCACCGTGAGGAGGATTCAGGAGGAGGACGCTGGTGCCCCATCCGCCTGTCCCACAGAACCAACAACTCCAATACCGGAAGTAAGTGTGAGTGATGTTGTTGCATATGTGTGTGTCTGACTCTCCTACCTTGGCCTGCTGTAACTATATATGTGAGTGAGATGTCAGTAAAATTCCTGAACTAAGTGTTTTCATCCTTCTAGATTGCATCCTTCTAGATTGCATCCGGTAGCAACAAGACGAAGCGCTGTGATGTGGACAGAAAAACACAGTACACATGCATCAAGTGCAAGAAATACTTTTGCAACACACACACAATAAAACTCTGTCCCTCATTTGGTGTGTAGACCGGGCTTAATTTGTGTTCAATGGGACTCATTTTTCAAATTCTTCTTTCATCAATACATTTCGAGATATATTTGGGACTTACTGAGTCTGGCTTTAAAATAAAAAGGAAGACATTTTGTGGTTGGAATTGCAGTATGTATTTAGTTTGAGAGCCAGGCACCACACCCCAATAGGGATTTTCCCCACTTTAAGTTGAATGTAGACACATAATTGTTTGTATGGAAAAATTCTGAAATATTGTATTATAATATGCAAATGAGGCGATCTCATAAAATTTTACATATTTGTATATCCCTTAAACTCATTTTTCTGGACACTGGATTAAGTCAGCCTAAATATGTTGGTTTAATTTTGTTAAGACACTCCAGGACAGGACTAACTCAGAGCAGATTGTGGATAAATACTTTTAAAAAATCTTTCTAGCTGTAAAATACATTTTAGGCACATTTAAAAAAATAAAAATAAAATTGTATAGAATAAAATGTGTTGGTGTGTGGGAAGAGTCTGACTTTTGGGAAATTACAGTTAAAAACAAATATTGAATTTAAAAGACCAAATGCCAAACACATATTTAGGGCTAATCACCATCTCCTCAAAGTAAGATAGTACATAACCCTCAGGACTACCTGGCCTGATGACTCCTTGCTGTCCCCAGTCCACTTGATCGTGCTGCTGCTCCAGTTTCAACTGCTCTGCCTGTGGCTATGGAACACTGACCTGTTCACCAGACATGCTACCTCGTCCCAGACCTGCTGTTTTCGACTCTCTCTCTACCGCACTTGCTGTCTCTAACTCTGAATGAAAAGCCAAACTGACATTTACTCCTGAGGTGCTGCCCTGTTGCACCCTCTACAACCACTGTGATTATTATTATTTGACCTTGCTGGTCATCTATGAACATTTGAACATCTATGAACATGTACTGTTATAATCTCCACCCGGCACAACCAGAAGAGGAATGGCCACCCCTCAGAGCCTGGTTCCTCTCTAGGTTTCTTCCTAGGTTCCGGCCTTTCTAGGGAGTTTTTCCTAGCCACCGTTATTCTACATCTGCATTGCTTGCTGTTTGGGGTTTTAAAGAGGGCCAGTTTTATTGCTTCTTTAATTAGGACAACCGTTTTCAGCTGTGCTAACAGAATTGCAAAAAGGTTTTCTAATGATCAACTAGCCTTTTAAAATGATAAACTTGGATTATCAGCCGTTTCCAGCTACAGTAGTCATTTACAACATTAACAATGTATACACTGTATTTCTGATCAATTTGATGTTATTTTAATTGACAATTTTTTTTATTTTCTTTCAAAAACAAGGACATTTCTAAGTGAACCCAAACTTTTGAACGGTAGTATATGTTTAGTCCATTTTGAATACAGGCTGTAACACACCAAGTCAAGGGGTATGAATACTTTCTGAAGACACTGTACAGTCGAGGGTGAAAGCAACAGACTAACTGTCTGTTAGTGCACTTGTTCCTGCAGTCAGCAGTACTGGCTAGTTAACTATGTTTGTTCATATGGTTATGTAGCCATATAATTTATATGGTAATCAATTGCTGAGAGAGTGTGCTGTGAAAATTCATATTAATGTGATTGGCTCAGTGCTCTGTCACTCATGGGGACACTACGTCACCGCCAAGCCTAAGGGTAAAGCTTGAAAATTCAAGCCCCTTGGGTGCTGCCATAGAGTTACATTAGAAGGGCCCAGTCGCAATTCAATGGCTCAGACACGAGATGTATGTAGCAGGGTCTACAGTCAATCACGTATTACAAAAAGAAAACCAGCCCCGTCGCGGACACTGACGTCTTGCTCCCAGACAAATTAAACAACTTCTTTGCTCGCTTTGAGGACAATACAGTGCCACTGACACGGCCCGCTACCAAAACCTGCGGGCTCTCTTTCACCGTGGCCAACGTGAGTAAAACATTTAAACGTGTTAACCATCGCAAGGCGGCCGGACCAGACGGCCTCCCTAGCCGCGTCCTCAGAGCATGCACAGACCAGCTGGCTGGTGTGTTTACGGACATATTCAATCAATCCCTATCCCAGTCTGCTGTTCCAACGTGCTTCAAGAGGGCCACCATTGTTCCTGTTCCCAAGAAAGCTAAGGTAACTGAGCTAAACGACTATCGCCCCGTAGCACTCACTTCCGTCATCATGAAGTGCTTTGAGAGACTAGTCAAGGACCATATCACCTCCACCCTACCCAACACCCTAGACCCACTCCAATTTGCTTACCGCACCAATAGGTCCACAGACTATGCAATCACACTGCACACTGCCCTAACCCATCTGGAGAAGAGGAATACCTATGTGAGAATGCTGTTCATCGATTACAGCTCAGTATTTAACACCATAGTACCCTCCAAACTCATCATTAAGCTCGAGACCCTGGGTCTCAACCCCGCCCTGTGCAACTGGGTCCTGGACTTTCTGAAGGGCCACCCCTAGGTGGTGAGGGTAGGAAACAACATCTCCACCCCGCTGATCCTCAACATTGGGGCCCCACAAGGGTGCGTTCTCAGCCCTCTCCTGTACTCCCTGTTCACCCATGACTGCATGGCCATGCACGCCTCCAACTCAATCATTAAGTTTGCAGACGACACTACAGTGGTAGGCTTGATTACAAACAACGATGAGACAGCCTACATGTAGGAGGTGATGGCCCTTGGGGTGTGGGACCAGGAAAATAACTTCACACTCAACGTCAACAAAACAAAGGAGATGATCGTGGACTTCAGGAAACAGTAGAGGGAGCACCCCCCTATCCACATTGACGGGACAGTAGTGGAGAGGGTAGAAAGTTTTAAGTTCCTCGGCGTACACATCACGTGCAAACTGAAATGGTCCACCCATACAGACAGTGTGGTGAAGAAGGCGCAACAGCGCCTCTTCAACCTCAGGAGGCTGAAAAAAATTGGGCTTGTCACCGTAAACACTCACAAACTTCTACAGATGCACAATCAAGAGCATCCTGTCGGGCTGTATCACCGCCTGGTACGGCAACTGCTCCGCCCACAACCGCAAGGCTCTCCAGAGGGTAGTGAGGTCTGCACAACGCATCACCGGGGCAAACTACCTGCCCTCCAGGACACCTACACCCCCCGATGTCACAGGAAGGCCAGAAAGATCATCAAGGACAACAACCACCCGAGCCACTGCCTGTTCACCCCGCTATCATCCAGAAGGCGAGGTCAGTACAGGTGCATCAAAACTGGGACCGAGAGACTGAAAAACAGCTTCTATCTCAAGGCCATCAGACTGTTAAACAACCATCACTAACATTGAGTGGCTGCTGCCAACAATCTGACTCAATCTCTAGCCACTTTAATAATTAAAAATTGGATGTAATAAATGTATCACTAGTCACTTTAAACAATGCCACTTTATATAATGTTTACATACCCTACAATACTCATCTCATATGTATATACTGTACTCTATACCATCTACTGCATCTTGCCTATGCCGCACATCCATCACTCATCCATGTATTTGTATGTACATATTCTTATTCATTCCTTTACACTTGTGTGTATAAGGTAGTTGTTGTGAAATTGTTAGATTACTTGTTAGATATTACTGCATGGTCGGAACTAAAAGCACAAGCATTTTGCTACACTCGCATTAACATCTGCTAACCATGTGTATGTGACCAATACAATTTGATTTGAAGGGCCCATCCAAGAAGGCTCAAGGTCATTGCCCACAGTTTATATCTACAGTAGCTTTGATTGGATGTCAACATCATACTTTCAAAATCTTAGCTAGCAGTCATCATCATGAATCAAGTTGACAATCTACTGGCAAATCCTTTTTAATCCTTGTCATATGAAGAGAAATAATGAAGAGAAATTATAGATACAATTTATCGGTGCTCATTGACCATTGGACATAAACATTACACAACAATTTGGAAATCTCAAATTCAACAATTAGTGATTTGGAAGGAATCAGTGGCTAACTGCAAACATTGCAAAGCAATCACTAGCCTGCTATTCAGGGGAGTGGCTGTGTGGTCCCAAGTATAAGATTAAGGGTCTCTTTTCCTAGTTAAAAATTATAAACATATGCATCGCACATGTATTTTTTTGCCCAACCAAGATTTACATGCTAAAATTGCCACTGGAGAGGAGACATGTCATACTCATCGTAGACGTCTCTAAAGCATAGGTACTGGTGCATCTGGCACCCAGGCTAGGGGACAGTAGGTTCGGGTGGGTTGTTTAGCAACAAAACCGATGAGCACTCAACTGCGGAGCAAAACAGGTGGAGTTGGCATAGAATCAAAGGGTTGTTGACAACATATACAGTTGAAGTCGGAAGTTTACATTCACCTTAGCCAAATACATTTAAACTCAGTTTTTCACAATTCCTGACATTGAATCCTCGTAAAAATTCCCTGTCTTAGGTCAGTTAGGATCACCACTTTATTTTAAGAATGTGAAATGTCAGAATAATAGTAGAGAATGATTTATTTCAGCTTTTATTTCTTTCATCACATTCCCAGGGGTCAGAAGTTTACATACACTCAATTAGTATTTGGTAGCATTGCCTTTAAATTGTATAACTTGGGTCAAACGTTTCAGTTAGCCTTCCACAAGCTTCCCACAATAAGTTGGGTGAATTTTGGCCCATTCCTCCTAACAGAGCTGGTGTAACTGAGTCAGGTTTGTAGGCCTCCTTGCTCGCACACATTTTCTATAGGATTGAGGTCAGGGCTTTGTGATGGCCACTCCAATACCTTGACTTTGTTGTCCTTAAGTCATTTTGCCACAACTTATGTATGCTTGGGGTCATTGTCCGTTTGGAAGACCCATTTGCGACCAAGCTTTAACTTCCTGACTGATGTCTTGAGATGTTGCTTCAATATATCCACAGACTTTTCCTGCCTCATGATGCCATCTATTTTGTGAAGTGCACCAGTCCCTTCTGCAGCAAAGCACCCCCACAACATGATGCTGTCACCCCCGTGCTTCACGGTTGGGATGGTGTTCTTCGGCTTGCAAGCCTCCCCCTTTTTCCTCCAAACATAACGATGGTCATTATTGCCAAACAGTTCTATTTTTGTTTCATCAGACCAGAGGACATTTCTCCCAAAATTACAATCTTTGTCCTCATGTGCAGTTGCAAACGGTAGGCTGGCTTTTTAATGGCGGTTTTGGAGCAGTGGCTTCTCCCTTGCTGAGCGGCCTTTCAGGTTATGTCGATATAGGACTCGTTTTACTGTGGATATAGATACTTTTGTAACTGTTTCCTCCAGCATCTTCACAGGGTCCTTTACTGTTGTTCTGGGATTGATTTGGACTTTTCGCACCAAAGTACGTTCATCTCTAGGAGACAGAACGCGTCTCCATCCTGAGCGGTATGACGGCGGCGTGGTCCCATGGTGTTTATACATGCATACTATTGTTTGTACAGATGAACGTGGTACCTTCAGGTGTTTGGAAATTGCTCCCAGGGGCCTCCCACAATTTCTAGTGTTGAAAGATTCCAAGAGCATAGTGGTCTCCATCATTGGGAAATAGAAAACATTTAGAACTTCCCAGACTCTGCCTAGAGCTGGCCGTCCGACCAAACTAAGCAACTGGGAAAGAATGACGGGGAGGTGACCAAAAACCCAATGACAGCACTGCATAATGACCACTGACAGAACTACAGAGTTCATTGGTTGAGATGGGAGAGCCTGCCAGAAGGACAAGAGTCTCTACAGCACTTCACTAATCTGGGTTTTATGGGAGTGGCCAGATGGAAGCCACTCCTGATTAAAAAAAGGCACATGACACCAGGCCTGGAGTTTGCAAAAATGCAAGTGAAATACAGAGCATAAATCACACGGCAAAGGCAAAAATTTAACTTTACTCTTTGACCTGAATGCAAAGCGCTGTCTGGAGAACCAGGCACAGCTAGTTCATCACCAGTCTAACACCATCCCTACCGTGAAGCATTGTGGTGGCAGCATCATGCTATGGGGATGTTTTTCAGCCGCAGGGACAGAGGGACTGGTAAAGACAGACTGAACAATGAATGGAGCCAAATCCTTGATGAGAACCTACTTCAGAGTGCAAACGACCTTAGATTCGGGCGAAGATGTACATTCCAACAGGACAATGACCAAGTATACAGCCAAAGCAAAGCTGGAAAGGCTTCAGAATAATGTGAAATTCCTTGAGTGGCCCAGCCAAATCCCAGACTTTAATCCCATTGAAAATCTGTAGAAAAGACTACAATTGCTGTTCACAGCCTCTCCCCATCTAATTAAACAAACAGTTTGAGAAAATCCCCAAATCCAGATGTGCAAAACTGATACCTCATATCCAAGACGAAAAAACTGTAATTGCCTCCAAAGTTGCTTCTACAAAGTATTGACTCGGGTGTGTGAATACTTATGTAAATGGATTATTACACATTTTCACTTTGTCATTATGGGGCAGTGTGTAGATGGGTGAATTCAGTCTGCAACAACAAAATGTGGAATAAATCAAGGGGTAGAAATACTTTCTGAAGGCACTATAAATAAGATTCAGTTTGCAGCCCAATCGAAGCGCGGCTTAATCCCACAAACTCACCTTAGTATTTTGTGAATTCCGATATGTGAAAAATTGTCTTCAGTTGTCCATGCAAAATAAAACATGTTGCGGATATTATCTAGACTACGGAGGAAGGCGACAGTAATTTTATGTTGTCCCACTCACACGGAACCCAAACCGGCTTCGCGCATGCGCCATCGGGCATACATTTATTTTGTCCCCCTACACCAAACGCGATCACGACACACAGGTTAAAATATCAAAACAAACTCTGAACCAATGACATTAATTTGGGGACAGGTCGAAAAGCATTAAACATTTATGGCAATTTAGCTTGCACTTATTAGCTAATTTGTCCTATTTAGCTAGCTTGCTGTTGCTAGCTAATTTGTCCTGGGATATAATCATTAGGTTGTTATTTTACCTGAAATGCACAAGGTCCTCTACTCCGACAATTAATCCACACATAAAAACGGTCAACCGAATCGTTTCTAGTCATCTCTCCTCCTTCCAGGCTTTTTAATCGTTTAACTTATATGGTGGTTGGCATCTAAACTTTCATAGTATTACCACGACAACCGGCAACAGTTCGTCTTTCAATCACCCACATGGGTATAACCAATGAGGAGATGGCACATGGGTACCTGCTTCTATAAACCACTGAGGAGATGGGAGGCAGGACTTGCAGCGCGATCTGCGTCAGAAATAGGAATGACTTCTATTTTAGCCCTTGGCAACGCAGACGCTCATTGACGTGCGCGAGCAGTGTGGGTGCAATAATTGCATAACATAGATTTCAAAATTTATTTGGTCAGCCTACACCATCATGGTGTATGTGGCACTGCTCGTCACATTTCCCCAGTAAACTGACTGACAACGCCCGGAAAAGACACAGCGTATACGTTAAATGGTGATCTTCTTACACTTCACCCGACTTTGCTTATTCATTCTTCCATGGATATCTAACTCCGACTGAGACTTCTCTAATATATTTTTATCTGTACATTAATGGAATATGATATTTAATAATGATTAAAGTGTTAAGCCGGGGTGCAGTGCTTCCGAGGCCCATATGTTGCTAGTACCTGGGTTGAAAAATCTGATACTGGTGCATTCAATACTAGATCCTGGTGCATTACCTGCCATTAGCGTATATGAAACATCACACGAACTAGGTGTGATCAGTGATGATCATGACACCATATAGAGTACAGAAACAGCATTTTAGGGCAACGTTACACATTTAATGTGCAATGTGTTGAACCATAACTGTGTAGGTGTGTCCAAACTTTTGACTGATACTGTACAGTACCATTGAAAAGTTGGGACAACTTCTAATTCAAGGGTTTTTCTTTATTTGCACTATTTTCTACATTGTAGAATAGTGAAGACATCAAAACTATGAAATAACACATATGGAATCATGTAGTAACCAAAAAAAGAGTAATAAATCTAAATATATTTTAGATTCTTCAAAGTAGCCACTATTTGCCTTGATGACAGCTTTGCACTCTTGGCATTCTCTCAACCAGCTTCATTTTAAGGTAACCCAATGCATTTAATGAACATTGGTTTTACCAGAACTGTGCTATATATATATATATATATATATATATAATATATATATATATATATTTATATACCCAGATACAGATGATGCTTAGTCCTGCAATTGAATGCTTAGTCCTGCAATTGTCAATCAGGTTCTGGGAATCCGGAAAAGTTCTAAGTTCAAAGACAGAACACGAGGATAACAAATTCTAGTGCCAGGAGATGTTTCCTGCTCTTAGTCTTGGGGCTCCCAAGTGAAGCAGCGGTCTAAGGCACTGCATCTCAGTGCTAGAGGTGTCACTATAGACCCTGGTTCGATTCCAGGCTGTATCACAACCAGCCATGATTGGGAGTCCCACAGTGTTGTTAGGGTTTGGCTGGGGTAGGCCGTCATTGTAAATAAGAATTTGTTCTTAACTGACTTGCCTAGTTAAATAAATGTTTCTTTTTTAAAGTCATATTCACTAAGAACAAATCAGAAGCAAACGGGCCAAAACGGCGAGGCAGTGCCTGAACTTGTCCAATAACAAACGCTTGTTTTCATTTTCAGTTACAAAATGTTTTGCTACAGTGTGCACTAATGAATACAGCCTTTGTCTCTCTGTCCCCCCATCTCTCCAACATCAGTGCCTGCAGAAGTCTCTCCTGTAGGCCTCTGCTAGTGACTCCCTCCACTTCCTCTCCCCCCTCCTCTCCCTGGCCCCCTCCCCCCAATCTTCTTCTCCTCCTCTGGGTCAAAGTCAGAGTCACTCTCTCGCTGTCTCTCCTCCTCCTCTTCAGGATCATCATTGCACTGGCGTTTCCTCTTCCTCTGTTTCTCCTCCACTCTCTTTGCTCCCTCTCCTCCTGCCCACATCTCCCACTCAGTCATAAAGGTAAGCTCTACCTGCTGCCGAGGCTTCCTCTGTCCAACCTCCCCTCCCTCCTGCCCAGTCCTGCCATCTGTTTCCCTCCTCCCCCCCTGTCCCACAACTTCTGTGCCTCCATCAGGGTCCAGCCCTGAGTCTGGGCTGTGGTAGCGTCTGACGTGGTTCTTGAGGCTGACGTTGTGATTGAAGCTCTTGTCGCAGCGCTGGCATTGGAAGGGCCTCTCCCCAGTGTGGACGCGCAGGTGGGACTTCAGCTGGCTGAGCTGGGCAAAGGCACGCTGGCACACCTGACACACAGGGAAGGGCAACATGGACCATGTAAATACAATACTTTTAATTTTAATTACAGTAAATAGCCCTCTTCAAAATAAGTAATTGAAACAGACACTTCAGTTGAATGTAATTGAAACCCTGCCCCTCCCTCCAGACCTGGCACTTGAAGGGCTTGTCGTCACTGTGGGACAGTGCGTGCCTCTCCAGGAGGTGACCTTTGTTGAATTCCTTGTAACATGTGTGACAGATGTGTCTCTTGGACTCGTGCTCTCTGAGATGGCGATTCCGTATGAGGATGTTGTCAAAGCTCAGTGGGCACTCTGAGCAGCTGTAGCATCTGTGACCTTTTAATCTTTTGAATCTGTGGGTCTTCTCGTGGGTCAGCTTGTCCGGCCGCGTCCTGAAGGATTGGAGGCAGAACTTACAGGGAAACTTAAGGTCCTGACGGTGAAGCCTCCGGTGCTGCTTGAGGCCCAGTTCACTCGCACAACCCTGCCCACAGTCTGGACAGCGGACCATGAACTTGTGTTCACACTTATGGTGTTTCAGCCTGGTGGTGTACAGGACGCCACATTCAGGACAGAGGACCATGTGGTGTTTTTTAGAGTATTTGAATTTCTGCCGGATGCTGGCACTGTCCCCGGAGCCCAGTTCTCCAGCGACACCGCTGAACGACTCCTGGTCCTGCTGGTCTCTCTGGGGTGATGATAAAGGTGATCCATCAGAGTCTTCAGCAGACTCATCCAAACCAGTCTCCCCTGTAGGCTGCTGCAATTGCCTTCCTCTGCTTCTCCCTTTCCCACTACCCCTTCCCCTACCTCTTCCCCTGCCTCTCCCTCTCCCTCTACTACTCGTTGATTTCTCCTCTTCTGGGTCAAATTCAGAGTCACTCTCTCTCAGTCCCTCTTCCTCATCTTCTGGGTGAAATTCAGAGTCACTCTCTGTCTGTCTATCTTCCTCATCTGTCTCTTCACCCTCCATCTCACACACATCACCCTCCCCCTCAAACCCATCTGCAGCCACCTGCTTCTTCTCTTCTTTGTCTATCTGAGAGGTTGGGCTTTCAGAGTCCTCAGGCTCTATAGAGTATATTGTCACCTCAATAGAGGCCCGCTGCTCAGCACCATTCTCCTGTTGTTCACCACCTAGGGGCTTTCCCTTTCTCTCCTCTCCTTCCTCATTCTCCTGCGAGGACAGGCCATTGTCCTCCTGGCTTCGTGCACTGTCCATCTCACTGTCCAACACCACCTTAGTCACTTTCTTTCTCTGCTCTGTTCCTTTGTTCCCCTCATTTTTTCCCCTCACCAGGGACGTGCCACTTCCCCCTGGTCTTGGTGGCTGGTCTACAGTCACCTCCATCTCCAAAGAGCCAGTCAGATCCAGAGCCTCATCTCTGTTCTCCGATGGCAAGTCTCCATCTCGGTTCACAGATGGCAAGGATCCATCTGTGTCCTCAGACGGCAGGGCCACCTGCATGTCAACCTACTTAACGAAGGGAAACACCAGTATTATTGGAGTGCAGTCCTGTATTAAAAACATACAATAACTAGAGATACCACAGAATACAAACAACTGAAGTTAGTTAGTTACCTCACAATATCAACTGTTAATCCTTAAATACCCACCTGAATATTCTGTGGCTCTTCTCCATTTCCTTTGTGCATTGTCTGGACAGTAGATGCGTTGCTTGCCCATGTCCTGCGGTGGTTGCAGCTCTGGCAGTGTTGGGTCACAGAGAGGCACATCCTGTCTCCCTGCGTCTGGATCACACTCTCACGCCTGCACTGCTCACACCGCTGAAACAGCTGCAGCAGGCATTCGATGTTCACAATGATATCGTCTGGGGAGGGAGGGGTGGCAGCAGGTTGTGGAGGGGGGGCAGCTAACCTGGGTCAAAAAAATAAATAAAAGAGCGGGTGATTTCCTGCCACTATCGGCTCTTGCCAATTCATACTCATTAGCAATTTTATCTTCTAGGAACATGCGTTGATGAAACATTTCAATAAGAGTCCCCTTATTGGTCGGTATGTACAGTACTAAATAAAAATGCCTCTTTGGCACCTCCAATGTATTAAAGAGCACTGAACACTGATTGGTTATTTTTCTGCTGCTTATTAGAAAAACAAGATTTCAGTCTTGGAGGTGTGTTTCCTGACCGATTCCACGTTTGGTTAATGATGTTTGTCCCCCATGAGACACTGTAGACACAGAAGCCTATTTCACTTCCTCAAAATTCCCAGAATTGAATCTTAGTTAACTCAATAGATGTTTTTTCTGAGAATGTTAAAGTTGCGCAATTTTACATCTAACCAAAAAGGTGTTTGGTGCAGTATTTCTCAAGTAAAAAAACGTGGGGCACCAAGGACTGAGTTTGGGAAACCCTGTCAGAGCTGCTGGACAGGTCTGAGTGAGTCAGTGAGGACCAGAGGGGTGTGTGTGTGTTGAGCACAGTCTCAATGTCAACAGTGAAGAGGCGACTCCGGGATGCTGGCCTCTTCTAGGCAGAGTTCCTTTGTCCAGTGTCTGTGTTCTTTAGCCCATCTTAATCTTTTCTTTTTATTGGCCAGTCTGAGGCTTTTTCTTTGCAACTCTGCCTAGAAGGCCAGCATCCCGGAGTCGCCTCTTCGCTGCTGACGTTGAGACTGGTGATTTGTGGGTACTATTTAATGAAGCTGCCAGTTGAGGACTTGTGAGGCGTCTGTTTCTCAAACTAAACACTCTAATGTACTTGTCCTCTTGCTCAGTTGTGCACCTGGGCCTCCCACTCTTTCTATTCTGGTTAGAGCCAGTTTGCGCTGTTCTGTGAAGGGTGTAGTACACAAAAAAAGATGAACGGAGCAAAGTACAGAGAGAGATCCTTGATGAAAACCTGCTCCAGAGCACTCAGGACCCCAGACTGGGGTGAAAGTTCCCCTTCCAACAGGACAACGACCCTAAGCACACAGCCAAGACAACGCAGGAGTAGCTTCGGGACAAGTCTCTGAATGTCCTTGAGTGGCGCAGCCAGAGCCCATACTTGAACCCGATTGAACATCTCTGGAGAGAACTGAAAATAGCTGTGCAGCGACGCTCCCCATCCAACCTGACAGAGCTTGAGAGGATCTGCAAAGAAGAATGGGAGAAACTCCCTAAATACAGGTGTGCCAAGCTTGTAGCGTCATACCCAAGAAGACTTGAGGCTGTAATTGCTGCCAAAGGTGCTTCAACAAAGTACTGAGTAAAGGGTCTGAATACTTATGCAAATGTGATGTTTCAGTTTTTTTATTTGTAATACATTTTCAAAAATGTCTAAAAAACAGTTTTTGCTTTGTGGGGGTAGTGTGTAGATTGAGGGTAAAAACAAATGTAATCCATTTCAGAATAAGTCTGTAAGGTAACAAAATGTGGAAAAAGTAAAGGGGTCTGAATACTTTCCGAATGCAACGTATAATATGATATATTACATGATTTCATTAAATCCTGGAATTGGTCTGAGCTGGTGTTGCTTGTTTTATAACGCAATCTACAGCCGTGTCTGTTGCTCTACCCCCTTGAGGGGCCGCCTGGCCTGGGACTTGCAGCTGCTGCTGGTTGGCTGCTGGTGGGGGCCTTTCCTTTTTGATTGACGTGTAGCCTAGCATGTTTGTTGTACAAGCTCAACATCGCCAGGTCATGTCTAGCTAGCTAAGTTACAGTACAGTCAGGTTAAACATTTATAGAAAGTACAAGTCAGATGCGCTAAAACGCAAGGAGCGACAGAATAAGAAAAGTTTAATTTCATCCTGTGTTCCACCTACTTTTCGTCATTGTCCAATCCAACCACTGCTAGCTCTAGCCTGACATTGGCTAATGAGGCGGGTGTTGATAGAAGCATGGCCTCGCGCCCGTGGCAATGAAAAAAAAATAATAATAAACTGTTCGAACATGGACGTGTATGTGCACTACTTCGCACACACCATACATTTATTTCTAATGGATGCTGCATGTTCCTTGTGTAGAACTAAATTATTTTGGGGTACACTGGAGACCCTGTACTGCTTTCTGACTTCTAAATCAAATCACATTTTATTTGTCACATACACATGGTTAGCAGATGTTAATGCGACTGTAGCGAAATGCTTGTACTTCTAGTTCCGACAATGCAGTAATAACCAACGAGTAATCTAACCTAACAATTCCACA
Source organism: Salvelinus alpinus (assembly GCF_045679555.1). Lineage (NCBI taxonomy): Eukaryota > Metazoa > Chordata > Actinopteri > Salmoniformes > Salmonidae > Salvelinus > Salvelinus alpinus. The sequence goes on along the minus strand of NC_092089.1, from coordinate 2,316,313 downwards.
ACTAATACCTTATACACACAAGTGTAAAGGGATAAAGAATATGTACATAAAGATATATGAATGAGTGATGGTACAGTATATACATATGAGATGAGTAATGTAGGGTATGTAAACATAAAAGTGCATAGTTTAAAGTGGCTAGTGATACATGTATTACATAAAGATGGCAAGATGCAGTAGATGATAATATAATGTATATGTATATACTGTACTCTAAGTGGCTAGTGATACATTTTTTATCAATTTCCATCAATTTCCATTATTAAAGTGAGCTGGAGTTGAGTCAGTATGTTGGCAGCAGCCACTCGATGTTAGTGGTGGCTGTTTAACAGTCTGATGGCCTTGAGATAGAAGCTGTTTTTCAGTCTCTCGGTCCCTGCTTTGATGCACCTGTACTGACCTCGCCTTCTGGATGATAGCGGGGTGAACAGGCAGTGGCTCGGGTGGTTGTTGTCCTTGATGATCTTTCTGGCCTTCCTGTGACATCGGGTGGTGTAGGTGTCCTGGAGGGCAGGTAGTTTGCCCCCAGGGATGCGTTGTGCAGACCTCACTACCCTCTGGAGAGCCTTACGGTTGTGGGCGGAGCAGTTGCCGTACCAGGTGGTGATACAGCCCGACAGGATGCTCTCGATTGTGCATCTGTAGAAGTTTGTGAGTGCTTTTGGTGACAAGCCGAATTTCTTCAGCCTCCTGAGGTTGAAGAGGCGCTGCTGCGCCTTCTTCACAACGCTGTCTGTGTGGGTGGACCAATTCAGTTTGTCCGTGATGTGTACGCCGAGGAACTTAAAACTTACTACCCTCTCCACTACTGTCCCGTCGATGTGGATAGGGGGGGTGCTCCCTCTGCTGTTTCCTGAAGTCCACAATCATCTCCTTTGTTTTGTTGACGTTGAGTGTGAGGTTATTTTCCTGACACCACACTCCCGAGGGCCCTTCCAAGGTTTAAAATACTGGAGAAGGAACAGGAAAACATGCAGCTGGATCTCTCGCTGCTCTCAAGCTGAAGAGCCTACTGGCCACAAGGTGGGCCTCCAGGAAACAGGCCACAGAAGCGGTTATACAGAGCCTGCATGCGATCCTTGGACTCTGCTCTGAATAAATCACCATAACCATACTACACCAAATACTGCCTCTAAAGCTGATGACCTGCTCTCAAAGACCAGCACATTTGAGTTTAAATTCACGTTGGTGTTTTGGAACAGTTTACTAAAGAAGACGTACATCCTTCTCATCAGCAGTGCCAGTGCCATCAGCAGTGCCATCAGCAGTGCCAGTGCCATCAGCAGTGCCAGTGCCATCAGCAGTGCCATCAGCAGTGCCAGTGCCATGAGCAGTGCCAGTGCCATCAGCAGTGCCATCAGCAGTGCCATCAGCAGTGCCAGTGCAATCAGCAGTGCCAGTGCCATGAGCAGTGCCATCAGCAGTGCCAAGCAAAGTTTCAGCCGCCTGAAGCTCATCAAGAGATATTTGCGTGCATACATGAATAAGTCCAGACTATCCAACCTCACATTGCTTTGTAGTGAGTGGGACATAGTGACTAAGAAAGTATTCACACCCCTTGACTTTTCCCACATTTTGTTGTGTTACAGCCTGAATTTAAAATTGATTACATTTAGATGGCCTACACACAATACCCCATAATGTCAAAGTGGAGTTATGTTTTCGAAATGTTTACAAATTACAATGAATATCCCTTTGAGCATGGTAAAGTTATTAACTGAGGATGGATCAACAACATTGTAGTTATTCCACAATACTAACCTAATTGACAGAGTGAAGGAAGGAAGCCTGTACAGAATAAAAATATTCCAAAACATGCATCCTGTTTGCAACAAGGCACTAAAGGAATACTACAACAAATGTGTCAAAGCAATTAACTTTTTGTCTTGAATACAAAGTTATACACTGCTCAAAAAAATAAAGGGAACACTTAAACAACACAATGTAACTCCAAGTCAATCACACTTCTGTGAAATCAAACTGTCCACTTAGGAAGCAACACTGATTGACAATAAATTTCACATGCTGTTGTGCAAATGGAATAGACAAAAGGTGGAAATTATAGGCAATTAGCAAGACACCCCCAAAAAAGGAGTGATTCTGCAGGTGGTGACCACAGACCACTTCTCAGTTCCTATGCTTCCTGGCTGATGTTTTGGTCACTTTTGAATGCTGGCGGTGCTCTCACTCTAGTGGTAGCATGAGACGGAGTCTACAACCCACACAAGTGGCTCAGGTAGTGCAGTTCATCCAGGATGGCACATCAATGCGAGCTGTGGTAAAAAGGTTTGCTGTGTCTGTCAGCGTAGTGTCCAGAGCATGGAGGCGCTACCAGGAGACAGGCCAGTACATCAGGAGACGTGGAGGAGGCCGTAGGAGGGCAACAACCCAGCAGCAGGACCGCTACCTCCGCCTTTGTGCAAGGAGGTGCACTGCCAGCGCCCTGCAAAATGACCTCCAGCAGGCCACAAATGTGCATGTGTCTGCTCAAACGGTCAGAAACAGACTCCATGAGGGTGGTATGAGGGCCCGACGTCCACAGGTGGGGGTTGTGCTTACAGCCCAACACCGTGCAGGACGTTTGGCATTTGCCAGAGAACACCAAGATTGGCAAATTCGCCACTGGCGCCCTGTGCTCTTCACAGATGATAGCAGGTTCACACTGAGCACATGTGACAGACGTGACAGAGTCTGGAGACGCCGTGGAGAACGTTCTGCTGCCTGCAACATCCTCCAGCATGACCGGTTTGGCGATGGGTCAGTCATGGTGTGGGGTGGCATTTCTTTGTGGGGCCGCACAGCCCTCCATGTGCTCGCCAGAGGTAGCCTGACTGCCATTAGGTACCGAGATGAGATCCTCAGACCCCTTGTGAGACCATATGCTGACACATGCACATTTGTGGCCTGCTGGAGGTCATTTTGCAGGGCTCTGGCAGTGCACCTCCTTGCACAAAGGCGGAGGTTGCGGTCCTGCTGCTGGGTTGTTGCCCTCCTACGGCCTCCTCCACGTTTCCTGATGTAATAGCCTGTCTCCTGGTAGCGCCTCCATGCTCTGGACACTACGCTGACAGACACAGCAAACCTTTTTGCCACAGCTCGCATTGATGTGCTATCCTGGATGAACTGCACTACCTGAGCCACTTGTGTGGGTTGTAGACTCCGTCTCATGCTACCACTAGAGTGAGAGCACCGCCAGCATTCAAAAGTGACCAAAACATCAGCCAGGAAGCATAGGAACTGAGAAGTGGTCTGTGGTCACCACCTGCAGAATCACTCCTTTTTTGGGGGTGTCTTGCTAATTGCCTATAATTTCCACCTTTTGTCTATTCCATTTGCACAACAGCATGTGAAATGTATTGTCAATCAGTGTTGCTTCCTAAGTGGACAGTTTGATTTCACAGAAGTGTGATTGACTTGGAGTTACATTGTGTTGTTTAAGTGTTCCCTTTATTTTTTTGAGCAGTGTATTTGGGGCCAATATAACAAACGTTCCATATTTTTAAGTATAGTGGTGGCTGCATCATGTTATGGGTATGCTTGTAATCGTTAAGGACAGGGGAGTTTTTCAGGATAAAAAAGAAACGAAATAGTGTCCACAGCAAAATCCTAGAGGAAAACCTGGTTCAGTCTGCTTTCCACCAGACACTGGGAGATGAATTCACCTTTCAGCAGGACAATAACCTAAAACACAAGGCAAAATCTACACTGGAGTTGCTTACCAAGACGACAGTGAATGTTCCTGAGTGACCGAAGTACAGTTGACTTAAATCTACTTGAACATCTATGGCAAGACCTGAAGATGGCTGTCTAAGCAATGTTTAGCAATCAATTTGACAAAGCTTGAAGAATTTTTAAAAGAATAGTGAGCAAATGTTGCACAATAAAAGGTGTGGAAAGCTCTTAGACTTACCCAGAAAGACTCACAGCTGTAATCGCTGCCAACGGTGCTTCTACAAAGTATTGTCTCAGGGGTGTGAATACTTATGCAAATTTTATATTTCTGTAATTCATTTTTCAATAAATTTGAAAAAAACAACAACATGTTTTCACTTTGATTGTGGGGTATTGTGTGTAGATGGGTGAGGGAAAATATCTATTTAATCCATTTTGAATTCAGGGTTATTATTATTATATATTTAATTCAGGCAAAATTTGGAATAACTCAAGGCACTGCAGAAGTGGTTGGCAAGTTTGCCAACATGAAGGAGAGGAGGTTGACGTTTTTAAAACAGGACACTGATTTGTAAATAGTTTGTTCAAGTGTTGGGATAAGTTTTTAGTTCTATTGAACGCATGATAATGGAATTTAAAAAATGGACTAGATTACATCAGACTACAGCATGGATATTTTGGCTGAGCAGTGACAACCTGGTGAGTGAAACATCCTTTTTTATTGGTCTTTGGTTAAGATGAAACATGTTATTACAGGCCCTCTTCTTGCTCATCAACTCTTGACACCTATATGCAGGCTGTGTGCGTGTGTGACACTGCCTGCCTCGTGTTGCTTACGATGTGCCTGTTTTGTAGTTGTGACCTCCGTGTCTACTTTATCTTTGAATGTAGACCTATGTCTGCTAAACGAGAGCTTCATGCGTTGCGATGAATGGTTTTGATGATTCGCCGCTTTGGTGCTGCTGTCCATGGTGCTGATAACCTGCGGAGCTCTCCCGACCGCTGCGCTTTGTAGAGCGACGTGTGCTGAACTTGGTGCTGAAACATTGTATTGCGATTCACGGCCGACTGATAACCTGTTTTTTTATTTTTTTTGTGTCTGGCAAAGTGATACACTATCTGTATGTTTTATTGGAAATAGGCTTGCATGGCTCTATGTGATGATGGCCAATTTGTGTTTATGATAGCTGATATGGCCTCTTTTTTTACTTCTATGATTTGGTTAGAAGGGCCCCTTGAGAGCGCCCCGCCCCCTCTGTGCTGAGACTAGCTCCACGCCTGGTTCTGGGACAATAGATCCAAAATTCATACAACTACTGTACATAAAATATATATATTAATTCATACAACTACTGTACATAAAATATATATATTAATTCATACAACTACTGTACATAAAATACATATATTAATTCATACAACTACTGTACATAAAATATATATATTAAGCAAGGAGGCTAAAGCAACAGATCAGAACATTTATCTGAAAATGTTTCTAAACATATTTCTTCACATTTTAAGCGCAGCAATGTACCCACAGCAGTAGGCTATGCGCAAATGTGCACAACATGTACTGGCCTTTCTCTCAGCTTGTGTCCATTTGATCTGAACGGACCGTGCCTCGAGTATGTCAACAGAATCAAGCCTTTAGACGTTAATGTTAACTATCCTACATTATACTTGTCAAACATGACTGGTGTTTAGCCTAAAGGGTGAATTCGGGAAAGAGTGGATCATCATATAAACTGGCACAGCCTAATCCTTACGTATTTATTTCTTGGTCTGCATTTATTTCTTGGTCTGACATGAGAAAATCTAAACTATTGTTATGCCCTTGCAGAGAAAGTACACGATCAAAATCACATGACTTCATTGTTGTGACATCAGAGGGGGGCAGAGCAAATTTCAAACAGGAAGCTCACCCTGCAAAACACACAGTGACATAGCTTTCTTTCTGTTTTGATGTTGAGGTTATAAAATTGTCAAATATTGCACTGTACCAAATGTTGATTTAAATGTGCATTTTATGTAGTACTGCATGAAAATACATTAAGAAGTTGTCAATATTATGTTTCAATTTTGTAATTCAGTCTTTTGTTATTGTCCCGCTTTACCAACCATAGCTAGCTAAAGTAGGACGGCATGGAGTAGCTAAAGTGGGACAGTCATAGGCTTTTCCAATGGAGGAAAGATATCAAGTTTACATTAGGGTCCCCCTGTACTGGTTAGGCAGGGCTCTGGTTATTGTAGTACTATATCCTGTTCATTTTTTTTGTAGTATTGTTAATTGAGTTTATTCATTTTGGAAACTAGGACACCATTATTATAGTCCTAATTATACCCCAGTGGGCTAATAGCCCAACACATGATGCATTTCATGAATCTACACTTGTTTCATAATCACACAAAATGTTATTGTCATTGGGGTACAATTAGGACCATAATAATGGTGTCCCAGTTTATCTAAACCGCTGTCCAGGCTATCAAATGCGAGAAAAACATTTTTATTTGACTCAGTGTAGACAAAATGGGTGTGTCATGCATCCTGTTATTATATCAACAAAGAAAATGTGTGTGTGATTTTAGAAACATCTTGAGGATTTCAGAAATGTATCATGTGTTGGGCTTATATGTTGGATAGATGTCGAAAGACGGAAAATGCAATTAGTGTCCCACTTCCTCCTCGTACATTTTTTGTCTAGTTTTCTGGCGTTGTGAGCGGGATTTTGAGTAGTCGTTGGTTTGGACATTTTAGGTAGACCTGGCAACCCTGCTAAACTGGTAGACTGCAGAAAAAACACCAGAATTACCTGTCAAGCAAAAACAAAGCCACTTCGGCATCTGTAGGCATAGATTTCTCCTCCTTGAGGTTCCTCCATCTGGTAAAAGCTTCTCCGATATTAATCCGATTTCTGGATTTGTCCTTTAATTTTCTCCACTCAGAATCTCGATCGGGTTTCTTCTTAGGTGGTAAAAAGGGTGTAAAGATGATATTATTATTGGCCATGATTGGGCGCAATAGTGGCACTATTTAAAACTAAATCGAATGTATTAGGGACGGGTGTAACGTTGGCTTTCCTTACAAATCTCTGCGTTCCACCATTGTTTCCACCGCGGAAATGACCTAATATTTACGTCTTCCCGGGCCCCCTTTCTTCAGTAGGGTTTAAGGGCAGTTGGCATCCAAACAGCGCATTACCGCCGCCTACTGTGCTGGAGTGTGGGCCAGAGACAGAAAGGAACTAAATCCTACCTGCCAGCCCTGTTTCTCTTGGGACACTGTCTGAATCCAAAATTCCCCCGTTCCCTCGCCCCTCCATTTGCGAGTTCACACGTGCCTCCGACATTTATATAAGTGTCCCAAAACGGAGGGAGTGAAAATTATAGTTTCAAAATACTGGCAGTACTTACACCTTCCTGATGGATGCTGTATTGACCAAGCAGGCAATGGGAGACAACTGTGTAGGGTGCAAATATTAGGGGGTTTATTTTCCCAAACTTGAAATTGTTTACAAAGAGAAGACAAAAACCATAGTGCATAAAAAGTACTTAAAAGGTCTGTAAATAAATGAAAGTAAAAGTGTTCTAACAACTCAAACATAGATAAATGTATAACTGAGGTCTACACAGCAGAACCAACTTCTTCAAGGTTTATTAGCAGACTAGTTTCAATGTCACATGCACAATGAAATGTATTTCTTGCAAGCTCTAACCCCAACAATGCAGTAGTCAATAACAAATGTAATACTGAATATAACAAGGTAGAACAAAAACATGAGAAATAAGAACACGAAAAAGTAAGCAAGCAGTTCCAGTACCATATTTACAATGTGCAGGGTGTGTTGTTATGCGTTAATAACATTTAGACTACGTTACCCAGCAGGCTATGCTGGGCGGGAGAGGGTTAAAGAATGCCTTGCATGGCTAAACATGGAGTTTTCTAGCTGAAGTATATGTTCATTAAAATGAGTTAAACCTACGCCCCGGTTTGTCATTATATAAGGAACAAACATAACATGGTGTCAGATTGGTAGTCGCTATGACGAGACAGAGAAAAGAAAGGAGTAACTCTGCAAATTTCCGCTACGAAAATTGAACATTCTACCACAAGTCAAGTGACGTGAGGAGTCGAAGATGCTAGCTTGCAAGAGCGAGGACAACGAGCCGCAGCAGCGAGAGTGACAGCAGCGAGAGCGAGGCTGCATTGGAATCTGTTGACGAGCAAGTTGATGAGCAACATACTGTGAAGTAAGAGAAATTGACACGGTTCCTGTTCTCCGTCATGGATAGGCTTAGTCCTCCTACTCCTATGCAGTTAACAGGCAATTTAGCTGACAATTGGAAACGTTTCAAGCAGAGATTCAATATCTACCTAGCAGCCAGTGGTGCAGGGGGAGATGATGACAAATTGAAAGCTTCCATTTTTCTGCATGTTATTGGAGAGGATGCATTGGACATTTACAATAGCTTTCAGCAAGACGAGGCAAACTTGACATTGACTGTGCTAATGGCTAAATTTGAGGAGTACTTTGTACCAAGCCAGAACGTCATGTTTGAGAGATACAAGTTTTTCTCTCATGATCAGAAACAGGGAGTCAGTTTTGACCAGTATTTGGCTGAGCTGAACACACTGAGCAAAACGTGTGAATTTGAAAACCTGAAAGACTCACTAGTGAAAGACAGGATAGTCTGTGGCATACTTGATAATGGACTCAAGGAGAGTTTGCTGCGTGAGCAAGATTTAACTTTGGATAAAGCAGTGAATGTGTCGAGCAGCTGAAACCACCAGAGCACAAGCTAAAGAGCTGTGCAGGGATGAGACGTCAGTGCATGCAATAAAAAGAGAGGTCTACCACAAGACAATCCACATGATCTTCGAGCACATTCCAGGAGTGGAGACTATGATGGATAACATCATCGTCTGGGGGTCCACAAAAGAAGAACACGATGCGAGAGTGAGACAAATGCTGGACCTGACATGGAAAGTCAACCTAAAACTAAACAAGGACAAATGCGAGTTTGGTGTGAAAACACTTACATTCGTGGGAGATGTACTTTCAGAGGACGGCGTCAAACCAGACCCGAGGAAAACATCAGCCATCAACAACATGGAGCGCCCGAAGAACAAGGACGATGTGAGACACTTCATGGGCATGATCACCTACCTTGCAAAGTTCATACCTCAACTGTCAGCACAGTCCGCTCCACTCAGATGTCTTCTGGAACAGCACCATGAATGGGAATGGTCCCATGAACAGGAAAACTGCTTCAAAAACCTAAAGAAGACAATCACAGAAGAGCCAGTGCGCAGGTTCTATGATACAGAGAAAAGCACAAGGATTTCTGCAGACGCGTCACAGTTTGGCCTGGGAGCAGTTCTTCTGCAACAGCATGACGACACATGGCAACCCGTCGCTTATGCGTCCAGAGCCTTGACAGGCGCAGAGACAAGGTATGCACAAATAGAGAAAGAACTACTAGCAAGCACATACGCTTGCGAAAGGTTTCACCAATACGTCTACGGACGAGACTTCGAAGTAGAAACCGACCACAAACCATTGGTGTCAATCATGTCTAAGCCACTGAATGATTGTCCAATGAGAATCCAGAGAATGTTGATCAGACTGCAAAAGTATGATGTGAAGATGATCTATACCCCGGGAAAGTTCATGTTCGCCGCCGACACTCTTTCTCGAGCAGTCGACAAGAAGGAGAGCTTCGACACACAGAAAAACACAGATTCAGGCCTACGTCGATATGATCGTAGCATCACTTCCTGTGTCTTCTGAGAGAATGGAGCAGATCAAAAGAGAGACCGCAGCTGACCAAACAATGACAGAGTTGAAAGAAACAACACTGATAGGATGGCCTGCACAGAAAAACAACTGTCCAAGGAGAATACAGGACTACTGGATGTGCAGAGCAGAGCTCACCGTTGTGGATGACATAGTGTTCAAAGGCAACAAGATTGTCATTCCCATGACACTACGCAAAGAAATTCTACAGAAAATACACGAGGGCCACTTGGGTGAGGAAAAATGCAAACGACGAGCACGAGAAGTAATGTACTGGCCAAGAATGAATCAGGAAATCAGCCAGAACACTGCTTCATGTGAAGTGTGTTTGACCTACAGGCCAAAGCAGCAAGCAGAGCCGCTATTGCCTCATCCAGTACCCAACAGACCCTACTACAAAGTTGGAGTTGACCTTTTTGACTGCAATGGCAAAAGTCACATTGTTGTTACTGACTACTACTCAAACTACTCTGAAGTAGCAACACTGCCAACTACCTCCAGCAAAGCTGTAATCACCTACCTGAAATCAGTCTTTGCAAGACATGGGGTTGCGTCTGAACTGTACTCGGACAATGGCCCACAGTTTTCAAGTTCCGAATTCCGATCTTTCGCTGACGACTGGGGATTCCGACACAACACCTCCAGCCCCAACTACCCAAGGTCCAACGGCTTAGCAGAGAGTTCAATCAAAATTGTCAAAGGTCTGATGAAAAAGGCACATGATGGAAAGGAGGATTTCCTTAAAAATCTGATGATCTACCGCAGCGCAACGCTGCAGAACAGACTTTCACCTGCACAAATGTTGATGGGACGTCGCATCAGAACCAACCTACTGTTAGGAATTTTGTTAATAAATAGTTAAAACAAATTCTAGCTTTAGATAAAACTATAACTAATTGAACTGCACACCTGGTGAAAAGAGATTTGTGTTGTGGGTTATAACATAAGCAGAAAGGGTCATTAAACTATGGTTGAACTGACCCAACTTAGCCCTGAAATGTTTAGATAAGGCTGTGGGTAACTTTTTAGGTCTTCCATTATCTTGAGTTGTCTGCTAAAGTGATAATAAATTATAGTGAGCCTTCAGGATAATTGATTATATTGTGTGTCATGTGTGTGCGCTGTGAAGTTGGAATGAACTTTTGAACCTGTTTTCTATTTGTCAGGACAATGAGACTTATTCTGTAACCTATGACGTCATATCTTGTATATAAACCTGTTGTTTATGATCAAATGGTAGTGTAACGGACGTGAAATGGCTAGCTAGTTAGCGGGTACGCGCTAGTAGCGTTTCAATCAGTTACGTCACTTGCTCTGAAACCTAGAAGTAGTTTTGCCCCTTGCTCTGCAAGGGCCGTGGCTTTTGTGGAGCGATGGGTAACGACGCTTCGTGGCTGTCAGTTGTTGATGTGTGCAGAGGGTCCCTGGTTCGCGCCCGTGTCGGGGCGAGGGGACGGTTTAAAGTTATACTGTTACAGTAGCGTGCTCCGAGAATAAACACTATTATCTAATTTTAATAAGACTGTATCCTGTCTATTTTATGTTAATAAGTATCTTACAAATTCTTATAAATAGACAGATTGATTTTAATTAATGAGTATATTAGAGGAATTATTTAATTCCACTAACACCTACCCATCCATGAGGACTTGCTAACACCCAGAGGTGCTCACAACGTCAAACTCGCAAAGGAAAAACAGAAAGAAAAACAGCGACACGACAAAAGTGCAAGACACTTACCTGAACTGAAACCTGGAGATCATGTACGACTCCGAGACATCACTACAGGAACCTGGATGCAGCAAGGGTGTGTGCAGAGAGAAGTTGCACCGCGATCCTATGAGATCCAAACAGAGCATGGATCACAACTGAGACGAAACAGAGTGGATCTAAGGCTTCAGCCATTCACTCAAGGGACTGAGGATCATCAAATCAAATCAAATCAAATTTTATTAGTCACATACACATGGTTAGCAGATGTTAATGCGAGTGTAGCGAAATGCTTGTGCTTCTAGTTCCGACAATGCAGTAATAACCAACAAGTAATCTGACCTAACAATTCCACAACTACTACCTTACACACACACACAAGTGTAAAGGGATAAAGAATATGTACATAAAGATATATGAATGAGTGGTGGTACAGAACGGCATGGCAGATGCAGTAGATGGTATAGAGTACGGTATATACATATGAGATGAGTACTGTAGGGTATGTAAACATAAAGTGGCATAGTTTAAAGTGGCTAGTGGTACATGTATTACATAAAGATGGCAAGATGCAGTAGATGATATAGAGTACAGTATATACATATGAGATGGGTAATGTAGGGTATGTAAACATTATATTAAGTGGCATTGTTTAAAGTGGCTAGTGGTACATTTTTACATAATTTCCATCAATTCCCATTTTTAAAGTGGCTGGAGTTGAGTCAGTATGTTGGCAGCGGCCGCTAAATGTTAGTGGTGGCTGTTTAACAGTCTGATGGTCTTGAGATAGAAGCTGTTTTTCAGTCTCTCGGCCCCTGCTTTGATGCACCTGTACTGACCTCGCCTTCTGGATGATAGCGGGGTGAACAGGCAGTGGCTTGGGTGGTTGTTGTCCTTGATGATCTTTATGGCCTTCCTGTGACATCGGGTGGTGTAGGTGTCCTGGAGGGCAGGTAGTTTGCCCCTGGTGATGCGTTCTGCAGACCTCACTACCCTCTGGAGAGCCTTACGGTTGTGGGCGGAGCAGTTGCCGTACCAGGCGGTGATACAGCCCGACAGGATGCTCTCGATTGTGCATCTGTAGAAGTTTGTGAGTGCTTTATGTGACAAGCCGAATTTCTTCAGCCTCCTGAGGTTGAAGAGCCGCTGCTGCGCCTTCTTCACAACGCTGTCTGTGTGGGTGGACCAATTCAGTTTGTCCGTGATGTGTACACCGAGGAACTTAAAACTTTCCACCTTCTCCACTACTGACCCGTCGATGTGGATAGGGGGGTGCTCCCTCTGCTGTTTCCTGAAGTCCACAATCATCTCCTTTGTTTTGTTGACGTTGAGTGTGAGGTTATTTTCCTGACACCACACTCCGAGGGCCCTCACCTCCTCCCTGTAGGCCGTCTCGTCGTTGTTGGTAATCAAGCCTACCACTGTAGTGTCATCCGCAAACTTGATGATTGAGTTGGAGGCGTGCATGGCCACGCAGTCGTGGGTGAACAGGGAGTACAGGAGAGGGCTCAGAACGCACCCTTGTGGGGCCCCAGTGTTGAGGATCAGCGGGGTGGAGATGTTGTTACCTACCCTCACCACCTGGGGGCGGCCCGTCAGGAAGTCCAGGACCCAGTTGCACAGGGCGGGGTCGAGACCCAGGGTCTCGAGCTTGATGACGAGTTTGGAGGGTACTATGGTGTTAAATGCTGAGCTGTAATCGATGAACAGCATTCTCACATGGGTATTCCTCTTGTCCAGATGGGTTAGGGCAGTGTGCAGTGTGGTTGCGATTGCGTCGTCTGTGGACCTATTGGGTCGGTAAGCAAATTGGAGTGGGTCTAGGGTGTCCGGTAGGGTGGAGGTGATATGGTCCTTGACTAGTCTCTCAAAGCACTTCATGATGACGGAAGTGAGTGCTACGGGGCGGTAGTCGTTTAGCTCAGTTACCTTAGCTTTCTTGGGAACAGGAACAATGGTGGCCCTCTTGAAGCATGTGGGAACAGCAGACTGGGATAAGGATTGATTGAATATGTCCGTAAACACACCAGCCAGCTGGTCTGCGCATGCTCTGAGGACGCGGCTGGGAATGCCGTCTGGGCCTGCAGCCTTGCGAGGGTTAACACGTTTAAATGTTTTACTCACCTCGGCTGCAGTGAAGGAGAGCCCGCAGGTTTTGGTAGGGGGCCGTGTCAGTGGCACTGTATTGTCCTCAAAGCGGGCAAAAAAGTTGTTTAGCCTGTCTGGGAGCAAGACATCCTGGTCCGCGACGGGGCTGGTTTTCTTTTTGTAATCCGTGATTGACTGTAGACCCTGCCACATACCTCTTGTGTCTGAGCTGTTGAATTGCGACTCGATTTTGTCTCTGTACTGGGACTTAGCCTGTTTGATTGCCTTGCGGAGAGAATAGCTACACTGTTTGTATTCGGTCATGCTTCCGGTCACCTTGCCCTGGTTAAAAGCAGTGGTTCGCGCTTTCAGTTTCACGCGAATGCTGCCGTCAATCCACGGTTTCTGGTTTGGGAATGTTTTAATCGTTGCTGTGGGTACGACATCGTCAATGCACTTCCTAATGAACTCGCTCACCGAATCAGCATATTCGTCAATATTGTTGTTGGACGCGATGCGGAACATATTCCAATCCGCGTGATCGAAGCAGTCTTGAAGCGTGGATTCAGATTGGTCGGACCAGCGTTGAACAGACCTGAGCGCGGGAGCTTGTTGTTTGAGTTTCTGTTTGTAGGCTGGAATCAACAAAATGGAGTCGTGGTCAGCTTTTCCGAAAGGGGGGCGGGGGAGGGCCTTATATGCGTCGCGGAAATTAGTATAACAATGATCTAGGGTTTTCCCAGCCCTGGTAGCACAATCGATATGCTGATAGAATTTAGGGAGTTTTGTTTTTAGATTAGCCTTGTTAAAATCCCCAGCTACGATGAATGCAGCCTCAGGGTGTGTGGTTTCCAGTTTACAAAGAGTCAGATAAAGTTCGTTCAGGGCCATCGATGTGTCTGCTTGGGGGGGAATATATACGGCTGTGATTATGATTGAAGAGAATTCCCTTGGTAGATAATGCGGTCGACATTTGATTGTGAGGAGTTCTAGATCAGGTGAACAGAATGACTTGAGTTCCTGTGTGTTGTTATGATGATCACACCACTTCTCGTTAATCATAAGGCATACCCCCCCGCCCCTCTTCTTACCGGAAAGATGTTTGTTTCTGTCGGCGCGATGCATGAAGAAACCAGCTGGCTGCACCGACTCCGTTAGCGTCCCTTGAGTTAGCCATGTTTCCGTGAAGCAGAGCACGTTGCAATCCCTGATGTCTCTCTGGAATGCTACCCGTGCTCGGATTTCATCAACCTTATTGTCAAGAGACTGGACATTGGCGAGTAGTATGCTAGGGAGTGGAGCGCGATGTGCCCGTCTCCGAAGCCTGACCACGAGACCGCCTCGTTTGCCCCTTTTTCGGCGTCGCACAGGGTCGCCGGCTGGGATCAGATCCATTGTATTGGGTGGAAGGCAAAACACTGGATCCGTTTCGGGAAAGTCATATTCCTGGTAGGAACGATGATGAGTTGACGTTAATCGTATATTCAGTAGTTCCTCCCGACTGTATGTAATGAAACCTAAGATTACCTGGGGTACCGATGTAAGAAATAACACATAAAAAAACAGAATACTGCATATTTTCCAAGGAACGCGAAGCGAGGCGGCCATCTCTTTTCGGCGCCGGAAGTATACAGGAGTCATCAGGAGGATACTGCTGAAGTGTCAAATGCCTTTAGAAATGGACAATTCAGTCAGAACACCCTGACTGACAATGAACGCTGTCCAACTGTTTCAGGAAGCACTTCAGCAGAACGACCAAAAAGGACTGTCAGAGCCCCTGAAAGGCTTATTGAGAATTGCAAAAACATTTTTTTTACAAAAATACAAAAAAGGGGCACCTGGACTGAATGTTTTGTTAATGTGAAAAGAAATAGAGCCACAATAGAGTATTGTTGGACAGACTATATATTATTTAAAAAAAATAATAATAAAAAAATTTGGGGGAAAGAAATGTGTGTTATTGAAAATTGCATGTTATGCAGGTTGAGTAAACAAATGTGATGTGACGTGTAGTTACATAGAAAAGTAGTTTTCTTTTAAAGGAAAGAAGATGTGTTATGTGTTAATAATATTTAGACTACGTTACCCAGCAGGCTATGCTGGCGCGGGAGAGGGTTAAAGAATGCCTTGCATTGCTAAACATGGAGTTTTCTAGCTGAAGTATATGTTCATTAAAAGTAGTTAAACCTACTCCCCGGTTTGTCATTATATAAGGAACAAACATAACACAGAGATACAGTAGTGATAGGTAGATGTGTATAGGGTTAAGGTGACAAGGTATCAGGATATAAGAAACAGTCGCAGCAGCGCATATGATGATTGTACTGTATGTGAGCGGGTGTGCGTAGTCAGTATAAATGTATATGCATATTATGTGTGTGTGTGTGAGTGAATGGAATGAGTGAGTGTGTAGGGCCCTCTGAGTGTGCAAAAATCAAATACAAGGGACAACTCAGTCTGTGTAGCCATTTAGTTATTTAGCAGTCTTATGGCTTGGGGATAGAAGCTGTTCAGGAGCCTGTTGGTGTCAGACTTGATGCACCGGCACAGCTTGCCATGTGGAAACAGAGAGAACAGTCTATGACTTGGGTGGCTGTAGTCTAACCTATAAGGTGTATTGCCACCACCTACTGTGCGGGGTAGTAAAGTATCCCCCAAAAACGTTTTGGATTAAAATATTCATACTAACTACCAAAAACAAAATTAACACTATTTCTTCTGTTAAAATCACAGTCAAAATCTGATCCCTACACAGGCTCAGGAGCCTGGGAGGGCCGTACTTCTTCCGTCTTTCAGCCTCAGAACCTTTTCTGCCACAGCCACAATGATGTCCAATTTCCTGATTTATTTGACACTTGAAACTCCAAGAGTTAGTTGAGCACACAGAATATAAAAGAGAATGGCCAGTTCCAAATATGAGGTAGGTAGGCTACAAAGATACACATTAAAAAATCAAGGATCTATTCCCAACATTTTTTGCAGAAACATGATTTTAAGCATAAATATCATTAACGTAATTAGTTTTAAATATATGCATTTTAAATAGAAAACTCTAGCATATCATGTTAAACTAGGGAAATCCAGTTAAAATGATATGCTACCGACGCCCCTCTATTTCAGGATAATCGGAAGGTCCAATTAGCAGCAGGCCCTCTAACAAGCTGGCCACAATGCTGCAGATAAGGCACCAGAAACGTGCTGCAAGATCTCAAATGGTAAAACGCATCAATAATTATTAGATTAAGATGTCACAAATATAAATCAAAGGTGTGCACTTAACTTAGAATTAGTGTATGCAACAATTCAATAAAGGTGTATCTTTGATATTTAAAATGAAAACCATGTGGTCATTATTTGATTGGACACTAAATGTCTGGTGCAAATAATGTTAAAGTGCAAAGGATAGGGAGATTTAGCTATGGCTACATGTGGGCGTCACAGACACCTTCCTAATAGTGCAAATGCTTTTTTTTAGGCTGGATCATGTTGTTGAATTGTATGTTTTAATTCTGTAATGTATAGATTGTTGCTGCCTTCTTGGCCAGGTCTCCCTTGAAAAAAAAGAGACTCTGGGTCTCAATGGGCTTTTCCTGGTTAAATAAAGGTGAAATAAAAAAATAAAACAAGCAGCATTCGCCACTCCGTTTAGCTAACGGAATTGCTGCAGATCCGATTTTTCTGGAACCCTCTTCCCGACAGCTAAAGGTCCCGAAGCTTCTGTGCATGTGTGGGATTCTCTACTTTATGTACAGACTGTTAATGGTATGGGCAAGTATGAGCTACGGACAAACGAAAAAATGGCATTTTATCGATGGCAATTTGAATGCACTGATAATGAGATACTGTGATGAATGAGGCAGGTAGCCTAGTGGTTAGAGCGTTGGACTAGTAACTGAAAGGGTGCAAGATCGAATCCCTGAGCTGACATGGTACAAATCTGTCGTTCTGCCCCTGAACAAGGCAGTTAACCCACTGTTCCTAGGCTGTCATTGAAAATAAGAATTTGTTCTTAACTGACTTGCTTGGTTAAATAAAGGTTTTTAAAAAAGCCCCATCCTAAGCCCCATTGTTGTGTCATTCATCCGCCACCATCACCTCATGTTTCAGCATGATAATGCACAGCCCAATGTTGCAAGGATCTGTACACAATTCCTGGAAGCTGAAAATGTCCCTGTTTTTCCATGGCCTGCATACTCACCAGACATGTCACCCGTTTGATTATGTTTGGGATGCTCTGGATCGATATGTATGACAGCGCGTTCCAGTTACCGCCAATATCCAGCAACTTCGCACAGCCATTCAAGAGGAGTGGAACAGGCCACAATCAACAGCCTGATCAACTCTATGCGAAGGAGATGTGTCGCGCTGCATGAGGAAAATGGTGGTCACACCAGATACTCACTGTTTTTCTGATCCACACCCCTACCTTTTAAAGGTATGTGACCATCAGATGCAAGTCTGTATTTTCAGTCATGTGAAATCCATATATTAGGGCCTAATTCATTTCAATTTGCTGATTTCCTTATGAAATCATATTTTTGCCAATGCAAGTCAGTTAAGAACAAATTCTTATTTACAATGACGGCCTACCGGAGAACAATGCCTTGTTCAGGGGCAATACTCGAAACTAAAGCCTGGTTTAGACAGATGGGTGCTGTGTTTAGATGAGTTTCGCTTGGATCCCAACCCATAGGGCCCGCAAACTCAACTCTGGACCTCAATCAGGGACAGATGTAGACCTGGGAAACCAGGTGGGTGCAATTCATTATCAGGTAGAACAGAACTAGCAGGTTCCAGACCTTGTAGAGTAAGAGTTGAATACCCCTGCCATAGGGGGTGGAAGGGAATAAGTAGGTATATGTGCTAGCTAAACAGGCCCTTAGAGAGGTAGTGGATGTGGCGGTGCCAATGGGCGAGGCTAAGCGAATGATTTGGACAGTGGTGACAGGAGTAGTGGAACAGAGACGCTAAAGGCAGGCATCTATTCTAAGTAAAGAGGAAAGTCGGGGAGGGGAGGAAGAGACAGATGAGGCCATTTTTACAAGGCTAGGACACAGACGGCTGAATACGTCATGACTATTTTATAGCCTTTATTTAACCAGGTAGGCAAGTTGAGAACAAGTTCTCATTTACAACTGCGACCTGGCCAAGATAAAGCAAAGCAGTTCGACACATACAACAACACAGAGTTACACATGGAGTAAAACAAACATACAGTCAATAATACAGTAGAAAAATAAGTCTATATACAATGTGAGCAAATGAGGTGAGATAAGGGAGGTAAAGGCAAAAAAAGGCCATGGTGGCGAAGTAAATACAATATAGCAAGTAAAACACTGGAATGGTAGATTTGCAGTGGAAGAATGTGCCAAGTAGAAATAGAAATAATCGGGTGCAAAGGAGCAAAATAAATAAATACAGTAGGGGAAGAGGTAGTTGTTTGGGCTAAATTATAGATGGGCTATGTACAGGTGCAGTAATCTGTGAGCTGCTCTGACAGCTGGTGCTTAACTTATTTGGGGTAGGGGGCAGTATTTTCACGTCCGGATGAAAAGCATGCCCAGAGTAAACGGCCTGCTACTCAGCCATAAAAGCTAGAATATGCATATTATTAGTAGAGTTGGATAGAAAACACTCTGAAGTTTCTAAAACTGTTTGAATGATGTCTGTGAGTATAACAGAACTCATATGGCAGGCAACAACCTGAGAAAAAATCCAACCAGGAGGTGGGAAATCTGAGGTTGGTCGATTTTCAACTCAGCCCCTATTGAAGATACAGTGGGATATTGGTCATGTTGAACTTCCTAAGGCTTCCACTAGATGTCAACAGTCTTTAGAGCCTTGTCTGATGCTTCTACTGTGAAGTGGGGCCGAATGAGAGGGGATTGAGTAAGGTCTACCATGAGCTGAACATGCGCTGACCATGCGCGTTCATGTGAGAGCGAGCTCTGTTCCATCGCACTTCTGAAGACAAAGGAATTCTCCGGTTGGAACATTATTGAAGAATTATGTTAAAAACATCCTAAAGATTGATTCAATACTTCGTTTGTCATGTTTCTACGGACTGTAATATAACTTTTTTAACTTTTCGTACGTACTTTCCGCTGGACTTGCACGCGCGTCGTGAGTTTGGACAGTGTACTGAACGCTAGAACAACAAGGAGGAATTTGGACATAAATTATGGACATTATCGAACAAAACAAACATTTATTGTCGAACTGGGATTCCTGGGAGTGCATTCTGATGAAGATCATCAAAGGTAAGTGAATGTTTCTAATGTTATTTCTGACTTCTGTTGACTGCACAATATGGCGGATATCTTTTTGTATTGATTGGGCTCTGAGCGCCGACCTCAGGTTATTGCATGGTTTGCTATTTCCGTAAAGCTTTTTTGAAATCTGACACAGCGGTTGCATTAAGGAGAAGTGCATCTAAAGTTCCATGCATAACACTTGTATTATCATCAACATTTATAATGAGTATTTCTGTAAATTGATGTGGCTCTGCAAAATCACCGGATGTTTTGGAACTACTGAACGTAACGCGTCAATGTAAACTCAGATTTTTGGATATAAATATGAACTTCACCGAACAAAACATGCATGTATTGTGTAACATATAGTCCTATGAGTGTCATCTGATGAAGATCATCAAAGGTTAGTGATTAATTTTATCTATATTTCTGCTTTTTGTGAATCCTCTCTTTGGCTGGAAAAATGGCTGTTATTCTGTGAATAGGCACTCACAAAACATAATCGTTTGGTTTGCTTTCGTCGTAAAGCCTTTTTGAAATCGTACACTGTGGCTGGATTTACAACAAGTGTATCTTTAAAATGGTTTAAAATACATGTATGTTTGAGGAATTTGAATTATGGGATTTCTGTTGTTTTGAATGTGTCGCCCTGCAGTTTCACTGGCTGTTGACGAGGTGGGATGCTACCGTCCCACGTACCCTAGAGAGGTTAAAGCTAGTGAGGGAGATAAGTGTTTCCAGTTTCAGAGATGTTTGTAGTTCGTTCCAGTCATTGGCAGCAGAGAACTGGAAGGAGGAGGAAATTGGCTTTGGGGGTGACCAGAGAGCTGGAGCGCGTGCTACAGATGGGTGCTGCTATGGTGACCAGCGAGCTGAGATAAGGGGGGACTTTACCTAGCAGGGTCTTGTAAATGACATTGCCGAAGTCGAGGATCGGTAGGATGGTCAGTTTTACGAGGGTATGTTTGGCAGCATGAGTGAAGGATGCTTTGTTGCGAAATAGGAAGCCAATTCTAGATTTAACTTTGGATTGGAGATGTTTGATGTGAGTCTGGAAGGAGAGTTTACAGTCTAACCAGACACCTAGGTATTTGTAGTTGTCCACATATTCTAAGTCAGAACCGTCCAGAGTAGTGATGCTGGACGGGCGGGCAGGTGCAGGCAGCGATCGGTTGAAGAGCATGCATTTAGTTTTACTTGTATTTAAGAGCAGTTGGAGGCCACGGAAGGAGAGTTGTATGGCATTGAAGCTCGTCTGGAGGGTTGTTAACACAGTGTCCAAAGAAGGGACAGAAGTATACAGAATGGTGTCGTCTGCGTAGAGGTGGATCAGAGACTCACCAGCAGCAAGAGTGACATCATTGATGTATACAGAGAAGAGAGTCGGCCCAAGAATTAAACCCTGTGGCACCCCCATAGAGACTGCCAGAGGCCCGGACAACAGGCCCTCCGATTTGACACACTGAAATCAGAGAAGTAGTTGGTGAACCAGGCGAGGCAATCATTTGAGAAACCAAGGCTATTGAGTCTGCCGATGAGGATGTGGTGATTGACAGAGTCGAAAGCCTTGGCCAGGTCAATGAATACGGCTGCACAGTATTGTTTCTTATCGATGGCAGTTAAGATATAAATCAAATCAAATCAAATTTTATTAGTCACATACACATGGTTAGCAGATGTTAATGCGAGTGTAGCGAAATGCTTGTGCTTCTAGTTCCGACAATGCAGTAATAACCAACAAGTAATCTGACCTAACAATTCCACAACTAGTACCTTATACACACACAAGTGTAAAGGGATAAAGAATATGTACATAAAGATATATGAATGAGTGGTGGTACAGAACGGCATAGGCAAGATGCAGTAGATGGTATAGAGTACGGTATATACATATGAGATGAGTACTGTAGGGTATGTAAACATAAAGTGGCATAGTTTAAAGTGGCTAGTGGTACATGTATTACATAAAGATGGCAAGATGCAGTAGATGATATAGAGTACAGTATATACATATGAGATGGGTAATGTAGGGTATGTAAACATTATATTAAGTGGCATTGTTTAAAGTGGCTAGTGGTACATTTTTACATAATTTCCATCAATTCCCATTTTTAAAGTGGCTGGAGTTGAGTCAGTATGTTGGCAGCGGCCGCTAAATGTTAGTGGTGGCTGTTTAACAGTCTGATGGCCTTGAGATAGAAGCTGTTTTTCAGTCTCTCGGTCCCTGCTTTGATGCACCTGTACTGACCTCGCCTTCTGGATGATAGCGGGGTGAACAGGCAGTGGCTTGGGTGGTTGTTGTCCTTGATGATCTTTATGGCCTTCCTGTGACATCGGGTGGTGTAGGTGTCCTGGAGGGCAGGTAGTTTGCCCCCGGTGATGCGTTCTGCAGACCTCACTACCCTCTGGAGAGCCTTACGGTTGTGGGCGGAGCAGTTGCCGTACCAGGCGGTGATACAGCCCGACAGGATGCTCTCGATTGTGCATCTGTAGAAGTTTGTGAGTGCTTTTGGTGACAAGCCGAATTTCTTCAGCCTCCTGAGGTTGAAGAGGCGCTGCTGCGCCTTCTTCACGACGCTGTCTGTGTGGGTGGACCAATTCAGTTTGTCCGTGATGTGTTCACCGAGGAACTTAAAACTTTCCACCTTCTCCACTACTGACCCGTCGATGTGGATAGGGGGGTGCTCCCTCTGCTGTTTCCTGAAGTCCACAATCATCTCCTTTGTTTTGTTGACGTTGAGTGTGAGGTTATTTTCCTGACACCACACTCCGAGGGCCCTCACCTCCTCCCTGTAGGCCGTCTCGTCGTTGTTGGTAATCAAGCCTACCACTGTAGTGTCATCCGCAAACTTGATGATTGAGTTGGAGGCGTGCATGGCCACGCAGTCGTGGGTGAACAGGGAGTACAGGAGAGGGCTCAGAACGCACCCTTGTGGGGCCCCAGTGTTGAGGATCAGCGGGGTGGAGATGTTGTTACCTACCCTCACCACCTGGGGGCGGCCCGTCAGGAAGTCCAGGACCCAGTTGCACAGGGCGGGGTCGAGACCCAGGGTCTCGAGCTTGATGACGAGTTTGGAGGGTACTATGGTGTTAAATGCTGAGCTGTAATCGATGAACAGCATTCTCACATGGGTATTCCTCTTGTCCAGATGGGTTAGGGCAGTGTGCAGTGTGGTTGCGATTGCGTCGTCTGTGGACCTATTGGGTCGGTAAGCAAATTGGAGTGGGTCTAGGGTGTCCGGTAGGGTGGAGGTGATATGGTCCTTGACTAGTCTCTCAAAGCACTTCATGATGACGGAAGTGAGTGCTACGGGGCGGTAGTCGTTTAGCTCAGTTACCTTAGCTTTCTTGGGAACAGGAACAATGGTGGCCCTCTTGAAGCATGTGGGAACAGCAGACTGGGATAAGGATTGATTGAATATGTCCGTAAACACACCAGCCAGCTGGTCTGCGCATGCTCTGAGGACGCGGCTGGGAATGCCGTCTGGGCCTGCAGCCTTGCGAGGGTTAACACGTTTAAATGTTTTACTCACCTCGGCTGCAGTGAAGGAGAGCCCGCAGGTTTTGGTAGGGGGCCGTGTCAGTGGCACTGTATTGTCCTCAAAGCGGGCAAAAAAGTTGTTTAGCCTGTCTGGGAGCAAGACATCCTGGTCCGCGACGGGGCTGGTTTTCTTTTTGTAATCCGTGATTGACTGTAGACCCTGCCACATACCTCTTGTGTCTGAGCTGTTGAAGTAGTTTAGTAGTTTAGTTTAGGACCTTGAGCGTGGCTGAGGTGCACCCATGACCAGCTCTGAAACCAGATTGCATAGCGGAGAAGGTGCGGTGGGATTCAAAATGGTTGGTAATCTGTTTGTTGACTTGGCGTTCGAAGACCTTAGAAAGGCAGGGTAGGATAGATATGTCTGTAGCAGTTTGGGTCAAGAGTGTCCCCCCCTTTGAAGAGGGGGATGACCGCAGCTGCTTTCCAATCTTTGGGGATCTCAGACGACACGAAAGAGAGGTTGAACAGGCTAGAAATAGGGGTTGCAATAATTTTGGCAGATAATTTTCGAAAGAAAGGGTCCAGATTGTCTAGCCCGGCTGATTTGTAGGGGTCCAGATTTTGCAGCTCTTTCAGAACATCAGCTGACTGGATTTGGGAAAAGGAGAAATGGGGAAGGCTTGGGAGAGTTGCTGTGGGGTTGCAGGGCTGTTGACCGGGGTAGGGGTAGCCAGGTGGAAAGCATGGCCAGCCGTAGAAAAATGCTTATTGAAATTCTCAATTATAGTGGATTTATCGGTGGTGACAGAGTTTCCTATCCTCAGTGCAGTGGGCAGCTGGGAGGAGGTGTTCTTATTCTCCATGGACTTTAGTGTCCCAGAACTTTTTTGAGTTTGTGTTGCAGGAAGCAAATTTCTGCTTGAAAAAGCTAGCCTTGGCTTTTCTAACTGCCTGTGTATATTGGTTTCTAACTTCCCTGAAAAGTTGCATATCACGTGGGCTGTTCGATGCTAATGCAGAACGCCAAAGGATGTTTTTGTGTTGGTTAAGGGCAGTCAGGTCTGGAGAGAACCAAGGGCTATATCTGTTCCTGGTTCTAAATTTCTTGAATGGGGCATGCTTATTTAAGATGGTGAGGAAGGCATTTAAAAAAAAATAACCAGGCATCCTCTACTGATGGGATGAGGTCAATATCCTTCCAGGATACCCGGGCCAGGTCGATTAGAAAGGCCTGCTCGTTGAAGTGTTTCAGGGAGCGTTTGACAGTGATGAGTGGAAGTCGTTTGACCGCTGACCCATTATGGATGCAGGCAATGAGGCAGTGATCGCTGAGATTTTGGTTGAAAACAGCAGAGGTGTATTTAGAGGGCAAGTTGGTTAGGATGATATCTATGAGGGTGCCCGTGTTTATGGCTTTGGGGTGGTACCTAGTAGGTTCATTGATCATTTGTGTGAGATTGAGGGCATCAAGCTTAGATTGTAGGATGGCTGGGGTGTTAAGCATGTCCCAGTTTAGGTCACCTAACAGCACGAGCTCTGAAGATAGATGGGGGGCAATCAGTTCACATATGGTGTCCAGAGCACAGCTGGGGCAAAGGGTGGTCTATAGCAGGCGGCAACGGTGAGAGACTTGTTTTTAGAGAGGTGGATTTTTAAAAGTAGAAATTCAAATTGTTTGGGTACAGACCTGGATAGTAGGACAGAACTCTGCAGACTAACTCTGCAGAAGATTGCAACACCGCCCCCTTTGGCCGTTCTATCTTGTCTGAAAATGTTGTAGTTAGGGATGAAGATTTCAGAGTTTTTGGTGGTCTTCCTAAACCAGGATTCAAACAAGGCTAGGACATCCGGGTTGGCAGAGTGTGCTAAAGCAGTGAATAAAACAAACTTAGGGAGGAGGCTTCTAACATGCATGAAACCAAGGCTATTACGGTTACAGAGGTCAACAAGAGAGCGCCCAGGGAATATGGGTGGAGCTAGGCACTGCAGGGCCTGGATTGACCTCTACATCACCAGAGGTACAGAGGAGGAGTAGGATAAGGGTACGGCTAAAAGCTATGAGAATTGGTCGTCTAGGACGTCCGGAACAGAGAGTAAAAGGAGCAGGTTTCTGGGGGCGATAAAATAGCTTCAAGGTATAATGTACAGACAAAGGTATGGTAGGATGTTAATACAGTGGAGGTAAACCTAGGCATTGAGTGATGATGAGAGAGATATTGTCTCTAGAAACATAATTGAAACCAGGTGATGTCATCGCATGTGTGGGTGGTGGAACTGAAAGGTTGGATAAGGTATAATGAACAGGGCTAGAGGCTCTACAGTGAAATAAGCCAATGAACACTAACCAGAACAGCAATGGACAAGGCATATTGACATTAAGGAGAGGCATGCTTAGCCGAGTGATCATAAGGGTCCAGTGAGTAGTGAGGTTGGTTGGGGTCACGGCGATTCAGACAGCTAGCCGGGCCATGGGTAGCAAACTTACAGAAGATGGAGGTCTGTTTTTAGCCACCTCGTGCGTTTCCGTCGGTAGATTAGTGGGGTTCCGTGTGGTAGAGGGGACCAATCTAATTGGCAAAATAGTTATAGTTATTGTGGCCCAAGAAAATTGTCCGATAGACCTATTCAGATAGCAGCCGATAAGACAGCTAACGATTAGCGGGCCGCAGATGGGCGTTCAGGTTACATTGCGAAAGAGGGGCCAGTTGGATAACTCCCTAGGGCAGATAACGTCAGTAGTCCAGTCGTGAAGGCCCGGTTAGATCAAAGTTAGATCAAAGCTTAAGCAATGTCTGCAAGATCACATAGTTATGGGATTGTACATAACCAATTATAATAGCATAACGTTACTGTAAGACAAAACACCACCTCATTTATGAGATTTTAGGATGATTGTGCGAATGGTCGCATTTCTCTCCTGCCGCCAAAACTCAACAGCGTTGTGCCAAAATGTGCTTTGAAATAAAACACAGGCAGGCCTACGCAAGTTAACACCATCTGCTCTAAAATTCACTCCCAGTACATCATTCAAAACAACACTGTACATAACTCAAAAGATCAATTAAAAAATTAAATACACAAAGATGTGTTTAACAAACGTGCCAAACGTGATTTGGATCCTCAGCTCTGGGGAAGAGGCCAAAGGGGCGTGCCGAAACGAGGGTGGTTACCTTCGGATCCACAGCCTTTACCTATAAACAAATAACATTGTTATGAATTGATCCATTTTTGCAAATGTCTTGTCTTTTGAGTAGGCCAATTTACATTTCAATGAAGCCTGCAGAACCAACTTTACCTGTCCAAAACTAGACATGCTAAATCAACATAGCTCTTCAGCTACTGAATGGTAACTTGATAGTAGAATATGGTAGTTCGCTAGAATGACTGAAAGTTGAGGCTTACGCATTACCGGTCAAAGGAGAAAGCATGCCAGGCGTTTTCCATGTTTGCTGTTCTCTCCACTGTGAAAAAAACACAACACCTATGTTTACTCTGGTCTGGCGGACTGCGACGTCGGATCAAAACAAAAGTGACTTAAGTAAACAATTTGGAGTAATGAGAAGGATTATGTTTTCAAATGCAAAACACGTGACTGTTTTTGTTCAAATAAATGCTCTGCTTCCCAATGAAAACTAGTTAGAACATTCTGCCATATTTTATGGAAAGGAGTTTCTGTTTCCAGTGATGGCCATGTCACAATAGAGTACAGAAACAGTGTAATTTTAAAGACAACGCCACATTTAATCAACAATGGCCAGGTTGTACCATACATTTGTGTATTATTAAAAATAAAATAAAAACTCCAGGACGGGTGTCCCAGAAACAGATTACGCTTAGTCCTGCAATTGAAAGCATGTCCATTGATCTGCATTTTAGTCCAGGACTAGGTTCAATCAGATTCTGGGAATCTGGAACAGTTCAAAGTCAGAACTTGAGGATAACAAATTCTAGTGCCGGGAGATGTTTCCTGCTCTTAGTCTTGATTCATATTCACTAGGAACGAATCAGAATAAAACAGGCCAAAACAGGTTGCAAAACGTTTTGGTGTGTACTAATGAATATATTCTTGGCCTTTCTGTCCACCCAGCTCTCCAACAGCAATGCCTAGCCTGTCCCGTAAGCCTCTGCTAGTGACTACCTCCTCTCCCTCAGTCTTTACCTCTACCCCCTTCACTACTCCCCATCTTCTCCTCCTCCTCCAGGTCATAGTCACTCTCTCGCTGCCTCTCCTCCTCTTCTTCAGGATCATCATCATCATTGCACTTTCTCCTCCACTCTCTTTGCTCCCTCTCCTCCAACCCACATCTCCCACTCAGTCCAGAAGGTAAGCTACCTGCTGCCGAGGCTTCCTCTGTCCAACCTCCCCTCCCTCCTACCCAGTCCTGCCATCTGTTTCCCTCCTCCCCCCGTCCCCCAACTTCTGTGCCTCCATCAGGGTCCAGCCTGTCCAGCTTACCTTTTAAGTGAAACATCGGTGTCTGAGCGCAATTCCTTTACCATGGAATTGCTTGTATGCAAAAAAATTGAGGGCATCTCATATCAATTCCGGTGTTGTGCCGAGGGAGGCACTAGTAACGTCTGCAATTTGATAAGCAACCGAAATTAATAATGAATGTGTTATATTAAACATAGAGGGAGTAAAATGTAGGCAAGCAATAAACATTTCTGAACAACTACTAGTCGAATAAGACATGGGAGATGACGAATTTTGGCAAATAGATTTCTTTACAGACTAATACACTTAAAACAAATAACCAAACCGAAAACTGCAGATATTACTAGTGCCTCCCCCGCGATCAAACCGCCATTAAAAAATATATAAACGCAGCCTAACGTGAACATTGACAGCTGCCTTCGGTCTCTGGTGGTGCAGGATTACTGAGGTATAAAATTAACGGATGCTTCTGGGAGTCAGCCATGTTAACAGACGTCTAAATATAGGGATAGTTAAAGGACTCATTCAAAGATATTTATAACTAATCCCTTTCTCGCTGTCTTCTATGTCAAGGCGGTCTGCAAACAAACGTTTAAGTGCATGCCGCCACCTACTGTGCGGGAATGTAGGCACAGAGCAAGAGCTAGGTATTCTTCTTTGGGTTTTATGGCGAACTACACTCAAAAGGTGTAGTGTGGCCCTCAACTGGACTGGGGGTAAAATAAATGACTAAATAAATACTCTAGCCAATAAGAGGGCAGATATGTGTGAGAACAACAAGCACGACTCCATTATAAAATTGTTTTTCTCCAAGTTTCCGAAATGCCACTTATCAGTAAATTCGTATCACATAAACATGATGAAACTTCAATTCGATCAAATTAAACATTGTAGCAAATTAGAAATTTAATTTGATGTTTTTTTATGTAACCTTTATTTAACTGTTGACCAAATTCGACATTCTTTCATTGACCTCCATTAAAAAAAAATCCCCAATTCCACGGGTTAACACTGTATTTTTGCACTGACAGACTTTAGAGCGGAGTCAAGCCTCTTGCTTCCTCGCTGGTTATATCCAAGATGAGGTTATCTCTGTGCTTCTTAACTAGTGGGCTGGTCCAGCAAATTCTTTGTAACATATTCACTTCACAAACCCATCAGATTTTTCCTGGACATTTGATGATGTAGAACAGTGAAACACATTTCTTTAACAATATATATTTTTAAAACAAAAACAAAAGCCTCAAGAGTTCTAAGAAATGTTCAAAGCCAAAACATTATGGTCATGACAAAACATTATGGTCATGACAAAACATTATGGTCATGACAAAACCGATAAGACTTTTTTTAATGACACCGGTAGGTGGCTCCTGGTTCTGGTCTGGTTCTCTCTGGGGTGGTGATGATAATGTATCCAGCTTTTCAACAGTGTCCACATGTATCTCTCCTAGAGGCTTCTACCAGTGCCCCCCTCCTCCACTACCTTTCCCTTTACTCCCTGTCTTCTCCTCTTCCTCCAGGTCAAAGTCAGAATCACTCTCATTCTGACGCTCCTCCTCCTCAGGGTCATAGTTCCACTGTCGCCTGCTCCTCCGCTCTCCCACCTCCACTCCCTCCCCACTCTCCCCTTGGTGATAGCGTGTGACGAGGTTCTTGAGGCTGACGTTGTGGTTAAAGCTCTTGACGCAGCACTGGCATTTGAAGGGCTTCTCCCCAGTGTGGACGTGCAGGTAAGACTTCAGCTGGCTGGCCTGGACAAAGGGACGCTGGCACACCTGACACCTAGCAGGAGCAGAACGTAATGGAAAACACTAACACTTTGCAGTCCACTTTCAGCTGATAATACAAACAAACAAAACAGACATTTCAGAGGGAGATGTGTTCAGTATGAAACTAACAGAGAATGCAGTATAAAACACCAACCTGAAAGATTTGTTGTCACTGTAGCTCAGCTCGTGCCTCTCAAGCTTGCTAAGTTGGGGAAATTCCTTGTAGCACGTGTTACAAATGTCTCTTGGACTCATGCTCTCTGAGATGGTGGTTCCGTTTCAAGATGTTGTAAAATCCCAAGGGGCATTTGGAGCACCTATAGTGCAACTTTTTGACCCGGTGGTCGTCCTTCTCGTGGGTCCGCTTGTCTTCCCTGGCCTTGAATGGCTTGAGGCAGAACTTACAGTAGACATGCTCTTGATGGTGAAGCCTCTGGTGATGCTTAAGGCCAGCTTCATCCACATAGCGCTTCCCACAGACAGAACAGCGGAACAGCTTGAACTTGTTCACACTGATGCCCCACACTGAGTAACATTGAGATGAGGATGCCACAGTCAGGACAGAGAGGCCGTGAACGTTTGGAGTGCTCTCGACGGACGTGCTCCTCATAACTGTCGAGGTCGTGGAACCGCATGCAGAGTTTGTCAAACCCAACAGGCTCCTCAGGGCTGGCCATCACACACACAGCTTCTTGTGTCAGCGTGGAGTGTAGGCCCGCTCACGCGCCGTCTCTCACTCACTCACACACAGAATCTAAAGTCACCTCCGGCTCCACTGAGGGTTCCCACTCAGCATTAGCCTGCCGCTCCTCTCTGCTGGGCAGTCCCTTCATCTGCCTGTCTCTCATCTCCTTTCTCCTCCTCTAGGTACAGAGCCCTTTCCTCCCTGTTGGGTGCAGTGTCTGCATCACTGTACTGTAGATCCTCAGTCACCTCAGTCACCAGAGAGCCAGTCAGCTCCAGTTCCCCCTTCTCAAACACCATGGCAGCCAACAGCTTCTTCTCTTCCTCGCTATAGGAGGCAACACTTCTAGTCTCCTGCTTCACAGACCTGTTCCCCTCCATCCTCAGGGAACAGCTGTCGTCTACGTCTCTGTATTCACGCGGCAGGACCACTGACACTTCACTCACCTAATCAAAGGAAAACAGAGATCAGTGTTATTGGCTACATGATGAAGTGTGTTTGATTCATATGCATGCTGAAACCTATCTCATACAGCAGCATCATAACCTGTTCTCCGTGGTTCAACTCATTTGAGCTTCTGGGCTGAATGTTCACGCACTGGTCCTCCTCAATGGACGGACAACATTCTTCAGTGGCACTGCTGCCATCTGGCCTATCAACAGTGACTGTGTTAATACCCTCTCCTGACCAACCATGATGTCTGTCCTCCATGGCTCCCTCTTAACACAATAATAAAGAATTAGAAAACATGTCCGTTTATATGGCTTGCCTACATGTCGTGCATAGAATGCCCACTGATGGGACATAACTTTTAATCTTACTGCTTGACAGTTCCATTCTCTCATAGTCCCCTGGAAAAATGTTCTGAGCATACTAGTAACTTTCTGAGGTCGTCAGTCAGAGTATTGGCGTTAATGTTCAGGGCAACTAGCCATAGTCTCAATCGGTCCTGATCTCTCATTGGAAGTTGGTGAAACATATCTGACCCAGTCCTTGTGTTTGTTATGGCAAGTTTTTACAGTACAGTCACGAACCGTATTGGAACAGGCGATGGGGTCCGTCGATGTAACGCAAGTCTCAGCACACTTAGCTAGCTCGCTGACTTACTTGTTAACGTTCTTCAGTGGTACAGTTGCTGTCTGGCCAATCAACAGTGACGGTTTTAAACCCCTCTCCTGAACAACCATGCTGTCTGTCCTTCATGGCTCCGTCTTGTCGACCTATGTGTTTACATACATAATAAAGTAGAAAACATGTCCATTTATATAACATAGCCCAAATATTTTCTATGGCTTAAAGCTAGCCAACTAAATTTCAGTAGCAAGCGACATTTCATTGCATACCAGCTAGCTACAACAGAGATACTGGAGGATTGGAATTTCCATTCCATCTCTGCTACAAAGACACATAAACAGGAAGTGAGGCACAAGTCCGTTCCAGAAATGTGATTCCCAGGCAACCAAGTAAATTAAAGTTCCTAGCTGCAACCTAGGTTAAAAATAATGACTGTTATTTTCAACCTAGGCTGCAAACTAGCCCTGCAAGTCTTGTGGTGGCCAACAGGGCTTAATAGCAGAGATATTTATTAGGAGGGCCGCAGAGCTATAGGGGTGGTGGGGACCTTACTTGTCTGAGTGAGTGAGAGAGCGCTACCCTTTAAAAACTCATTAATTCTTTATTTGATAAAATAATGTTATGGGAAACACTGTTCATTATGTTTACATGCTTAGTGAGCTTTTGCATTGTTAATGAATCACCCAGTGTTTATCTCAATAGTGTGTGTGTCATCTTTAGAGGTTAGAAGACAGGAACATATAAAATATAGAATATTACCCTTGTTTATCACCATATATCTACAAATAAAATAGACTGAGCGTAATTTAAAACAACGTTTTATTAAATCATAAATTCAACATCCCAAAAGTGCATAGGGGTTGATATCAAATAAACTCCACATTTTAAAAGTCAAGAAAGTTCAATCTAAGGAGAAAAAATGAATCATTTTCTTCTTTCTAGCCAGAAGCGGGAAGCAAGCCTTATTACTAAGATAAAAACCCAATTTCAAGTTAAGCTTTGTCACAAGATTATCCACATTAACTTTAAAGGACAACTTGTCATCCAACCAAATACCTAGGTATTTGTAGGATGACACTTTTTCAATGGATAAGCCACCAGATGTGACAATTTTTTATTTATTTATTTATTTTTTATTTAACCTTTATTTAACCAGGTAGGCAAATTGAGAACACGTTCTCATTTACAATTGCGACCTGGCCAAGATAAAGCAAAGCAGTTCGACACATACAACAACACATAGTTACACATGGAGTAAAACAAACATATAGTCAATAATACAGTGAAAAAAAAATAAGTCTATATACAATGTGAGCAAGTGAGGTGAGATAAGGGAGGTGAAGGCAAACAAATATATGTATAAATAAATAAAATAAATAAATAAAAATATAAAAGGCCATGGAGGTGAAGTGAATACAACACAGCAAGTAAAATAAAACTAAAAAAAAACCCTGGAATGGTTGGTTTGCAGCGGAAGAAAGTGCAAAGTAGAGACAGAAAATAATGGGGTGCAAAGGAGCAAAATAAATTAATAAAATAAATACAGTAGGTAAAGAGGTAGTTGTTTGGGCTAAATTGTAGATGGGTTATGTACAGGTGCAGTAATCTATGAGCTGCTCTGACAGCTGGTGCTTAAAGCTAGTGAGGGAGATAGGTGTTTCCAATTTCAGAGATTTTTGTAGTTCGTTCCAGTCATTGGCAGCAGAGAACTGGAAGGAGAGGCGTCCAAAGGAAGAATTGGTTTTGGGGGTGACTAGAGAGATATACCTGCTGGAGCGCGTGCTACAGATAGGTGCTGCTATGGTGACCAGCGAGCAGAGATAAGGGGGGACTTTACCTAGCAGGGTCTTGTAGATGACCTGGAACCAGTGGGTTTGGCGACGAGTATGAAGCGAGGGCCAGCCAACGAGAGTGTACAGGTCGCAGTGGTGGGTAGTATATGGGGCTTTGGTGACAAAACGGATGGCACTGTGATAGACTGCATCCAATTTATTGAGTAGGGTTTTGGAGGCTATTTTGTAAATGACATCACCGAAGTCGAGGATTGGTAGGATGGTCAGTTTTACAAGGGTATGTTTGGCAGCATGAGTAAAGGATGCTTTGTTGCGGAATAGGAAGCCAATTCTAGATTTGACTTTGGATTGGAGATGTTTGATGTGAGTCTGGAAGGAGAGTTTACAGTCTAACCAGACACCTAGGTATTTGTAGTTGTCCACATATTCTAAGTCAGAACCGTCCAAAGTAGTGATGTTGGACAGGCGGGCAGGGGCAGGCAGCGATCGGTTGAAGAGCATGCATTTGGTTTTACTTGTATTTAAGAGCAGTTGGAGGCCACGGAAGGAGAGTTGTATGGCATTGAAGCTCGCCTGGAGAGTTGTTAACACAGTGTCAAAAGAAGGGCCAGAAGTATACAGAATAGTGTCGTCTGCGTAGAGGTGGATCAGAGAATCACCAGCAGCAAGAGCGACATCATTGATGTATACAGAGAAGAGAGTCGGTCCAAGAATTGAACCCTGTGGCACCCCCATAGAGACTGCCAGAGGCCCGGACAACAGACCCTCCGATTTGACACACTGAACTCGATCAGAGAAGTAGTTGGTGAACCAGGCGAGGCAATCATTAGAGAAACCAAGGCTGTCGAGTCTGCCAATGAGGATGTGGTGATTGACAGAGTCAAAAGCCTTGGCCAGGTCAATGAATACGGCTGCACAGTATTGTTTCCTATCGATGGCGGTTACGATGTCGTTTATGACCTTGAGCGTGGCTGAGGTGCACCCATGACCAGCTCTGAAACCAGATTGCATAGCGGAGAAGGTGTGGTGGGATTCGAAATGGTCGGTAATCTGTTTGTTGACTTGGCTTTCGAAGACCTTAGAAAGGCAGGGTAGGATAGATATAGGTCTGTAGCAGTTAGGGTCAAGGGTGTCCCCCCCTTTGAAGAGGGGGATAACCGCAGCTGCTTTCCAATCTTTGGGGATCTCGGACGACACGAAAGAGAGGTTGAAGAGGCTAGTAATAGGGGTGGCAACAATTTCAGCAGATAGTTTTAGAAAGAAAGGGTCCAGATTATCTAGCCCGGCTGATTTGTAAGGGTCCAGATTTTGCAGCTCATTTAGGACATCAGCTGACTGTATTTGGGAGAAAGAGAAATGGGGGAAGCTTGGGCGAGTAGCAGAGGGGAGGGCAGTGCTGTTGTCCGGGGTAGGGGCAGCCAGATGGAAAGCATGGCCAGCCGTGGAAAAATGCTTATTGAAATTCTCAATTATAGTGGATTTGTCGGTGGTGACAGTGTTTCCTATCTTCAGAGCGGTTGGAAGCTGGGAGGAGGTGTTCTTATTCTCCATGGACTTTACGGTGTCCCAGAACTTTTTTGAATTTGTGTTGCAGGAAGCAAATTTCTGCTTGAAAAAGCTAGCCTTGGCTGTTCTAACTGCCTGTGTATATTGGTTTCTGGCTTCCCTGAAAAGTTGCATATCACGGGGGCTGTTCGATGCTAATGCAGAACGCCATAGGATGTTTTTCTGTTGGTTAAGGGCAGTCAGGTCAGGAGAGAACCAAGGGCTATATCTGTTCCTGGTTCTAAATTTCTTGAATGGGGCATGCTTATTCAAGATGGTGAGGAAGGCATTTTTAAAAAATGACCAGGCATCCTCTACTGACGGGATGAGATCGATATCCTTCCAGGATACCCCGGCCAGGTCGATTAGAAAGGCCTGCTCGCTGAAGTGTTTCAGGGAGCGTTTGACAGTGATGAGTGGAGGTCGTTTGACCGCTGACCCATTACGGATACAGGCAATGAGGCAGTGATCGCTGAGATCTTGGTTGAAAACAGCAGAGGTGTATTTGGAGGGCAAGTTTGTTAGGATGATATCTATGAGGGTACCCGAGTTTACGGAATTGGGGTGGTACCTGGTAGGTTCATTGATAATTTGTGTGAGATTGAGGGCATCAAGCTTAGATTGTAGGGTGGCTGGGGTTTTGAGCATGTTCAAATTTAGGTCGCCTAGCAGCACGAACTCTGAAGATAGATGGGGGGCAATCAGTTCACATATAGTGTCCAGAGCACAGCTGGGGGCAGAGGGTGGTCTATAGCAG
The DNA here is from genome assembly GCF_045679555.1 of Salvelinus alpinus. Taxonomy (NCBI): domain Eukaryota; kingdom Metazoa; phylum Chordata; class Actinopteri; order Salmoniformes; family Salmonidae; genus Salvelinus; species Salvelinus alpinus. The sequence continues at coordinate 2,281,252 of NC_092089.1, read as the reverse complement.
GCGGCAACGGTGAGAGACTTGTTTTTAGAGAGGTGGATTTTTAAAAGTAGAAGTTCAAATTGTTTGGGAACAGACCTGGATAGTAAGACAGAACTCTGCAGGCAGTCTTTGCAGTAGATTGCAACACCGCCCCCTTTGGCCGTTCTATCTTGTCTGAAAATCTTGTAATTGGGGATGAAAATATCTGAGTTTTTGGTGGTCTTTCTAAGCCAGGATTCAGACACGGCTAAAACATCCGGGTTGGCAGAGTGTGCTAAAGCAGTGAACAAAACAAACTTAGGGAGGAGGCTGCTAACATTCTCTGGCAGAGTTCTAGCTCTGGTAAAAGTCATGAATTTAGTTTTTTGTATATTCAAGACCAGTTTGAGGCCATAAAGGGAGGCCTGCAGTGACCAAAAAGCAGTCTGGAGCTCTTCAACAGCCTGAACCAGAGAAGGAGCACATGAATATATAACTGTATCATCACTAGGGATTCATAGACCTTGGCCAGGACAGGGAGTTTAGACATAGGACGACAGTTATTAGCATCTGAGGGATCTCCACCCTTTAGCAGTGGGAGGACATAAGCTGATTTCCAAATGCTGGGTATGGAATAGGTCAAGAGACTCAAGTTGAAAATGTGAGCCACAGGTTCAGTAATAATACCAGCTTCTATCTTTAAGGGGTAGGGGTCCAGGTTGTCTGGACCTGCACTGTTTAGTGTCTATAGCCTTTAGTGCTTTATAGACGTCAGTATAAGAAACAGGCTCAAAATTAAAATGGTTCACATGAGGGCCTATATCATAGTTTACTGTAACAGAGCTTACATTAGAGGCCTGGGTTCCACCATTATCAAAAACTGACCCAGCAGATATGAAATGCTTCTTAAAAACCCCTACATTAAATTGTCAGGAAGGCCAGAGGATACATTAGAACCTGACACTGATTTGATTAGCTTCCAGAACTTGGTTGGGGTGTTTAGGCTCTCTGTGACAGCATTTAAATAGTAATCTGATTCGGATTTCCTGATCAATCCTGTGCATTTGTTTCTTAGCGCTCTGAAATAGGTCCAGTCAACAGGAGCATTTGTATGTCTAGCTTGAGCCCAAGAGATATTTCTCTTTCTAATTAATTCTGCCAAGTTATCTGAAAACCAGGGATTGTCCATTCCACTGATTCTACATTTCTTCACAGGGGCATGCTTATCACAAATCGACACAAATTTCATATAAAAATAGTCCCAGGCAGTGTCAACATCGGGAATCAGATTTACTGTCAATATTATGGTACATATCATGTAAGAACGCTTGCTCATCAAACTGTCTAAAATGTATTTTAAAAATATAACGTGGTTTGGTCACTTTTGTATTTCTAACAAGCAATTGCACAGTGATCACTGACATCATTACAGAATATTCCAGTCGATGTGTATTTGGGAGGGGTATTCGTTAGAATAATGTTCAATAGCGTTGATTTGTTAGGTGCTCTGGGATTCGGTCTTGTAGGCGCATTAATTAATTGAGCGAGATTCAGAGAGTCATACTGTTCTTTAAAAGAGTCGGATACAGATGTAAGCATGTCCCAGTTCAAATCTTCTAAAATAATGAATTCAGAGTCATTTAGCTTGTGCAGGACATCAGAAAGAGCGTTTAGTGCGTGTCCCGAAGCCGGTCTGTAGCAGCCGACTACAGTGATGTGGGAGTCCTTGTACATGTTCACTTTAACCGCAAGCAATTCAAAATGTTTGGCTTTGGTAATCGAGATCATTTCAGAGGTGTTAAACTCGGATTTCACATAAATTGAAACCCCTCGTCCTTTACTAATCCGATCCGTTCTAAAAACCGTGTACCCGTCAATAGAAATCGCGTTATTTGACACAGATTTCTTTAGCCAAGTTTCTGATAAAACCATTACGTCTATTTGTCGTTTTGGCCCATATTCTAATCATGTCTATTTAAAAATATATATTATTCTGACATTAACATGCAAGAGGCCAAAACCTGCTCTGTTTTACAATCATAGGGAGTCGGTAAAGATTGCATGGTATCTACAGGCCCAGGGTTTGGTCGCACATTACCAGAGATCATTAATAAAAGCACAACAATATATCTCAGTTGCCCAATACGTGAGGACTTGGCGGAGCCAGCAATATTGTCAATATAACGAACTGAGTCTTTCGACACAGAAAAAAAGTAATTCAATAGTTTGAGATTTGGGAAGTATGCCATCAAGTCTAGGTCCAGTTGCGTTGAGAGTGGTACAAATGTAATTGCAGAGATACCAAGTTCCTAGTGGTTTTGAAAGGATGGTCTCGTCGGAGTGTTTGCAAATTGTAGGGCATAAAGCGAAGATAATTCACTCACCCATTGATCATTCAGCCTATTTAATCCAGGATGGCATTGAGTAAAGAGCAGGCACAGTAACAGATACATAATGCCTGTTTTTAGAGGTATATCAGCACAGGTGTGCAACGACCAGTAGACGTTGTGTATTACAAGGTAGATTTTCCCACCGCCCACGGTGCATCAGGTTTTCCAATCCGATAACCGCTTCTCCGCTCCTAGTCTTCAATGCGCACCTGCGCTCGCGTAGCAGGCCTTGCGCGCAGACAGACGCTCCTGACACGGCGAGCTCCAACTCCAGAAAGGTGTAATAAAAAATAAAGGCCTTCTCAATCCGAAATCGTTGTATAAGTAAATTAGAGACTGAGATATAAAAATAATAGTTGTTATATACAGCATCCACCTTCAAGTAAAAAGTAGTTGCTTCTGTAAACAGGACCAGGGTCATTAAAAGATAAAAACGCTTAAAACTCTGCACTCAAGGATCACATATACAAACGGACAGACTGATTGGCTACCATCTTGGATTCTGTAAGTCTGGTAACATACATTCAAATTAGAGCAACATCATCACTCGCACACGCACCAGTGTACATTATATTATTTTCAATTAAACGTGTTGGTGAATGGTGATTGCAGCCTTCAATGCCAAGTACAATCTCTAGATGGGGGTTATCATTACCCCTTACTGTAGCATTCTGTTCACTAAATGTTCATCACTGGATTAGAATGTTCCAAAGACTGAAACAAGGGTAGAGGATGGAGGACTAGGGTGGAGGTGATTCCTTTTTTACATTCTGAGAGAAGACAAAATATTTTTATTTTACCTTTCCTATAATCCCAGGCCTCCCACTTGGCTTTTCCCTTCATGTCTAACATGCCTGGTTTGTCTGTGGAGAACAAGAGAGGACAGTATTTAGGACATCAGTGGTGACTGGTAAAAAAAAATTAAGAGAACTTCAGAGGAACCAGACCAGATTTAAGGTTTTATGTTCTATTGGCCTACCAATACTAGTGTGGGTATCTGATTTGGCCATTTTGGAAAGCAGTTTTCTGATATCTGGGAGATGAGTGCCCTATCTAGCCAGAATTTGCTAAAATAATTGTTATTCTCTCCATATAATTGTAATGGTCGTTTCACTTGTGTATGTTCTGTACAATTATGTATTTCAATTAGCATGTTTTAAATGGCACAAAGAAAATACCGTACCAATGTTGATGTCTCCAAATATGGCCTGCTTATACAGACCATACATGTCCAGCAGCTCCTGGTCTGAAGGTCTGGACTTCACCTTCTTCACATCATCTGCTACTCGCTCAAACTCTGCCTGCACGGAGAGATGGAAGAATGGAGGGAAAGGGACAGATGGGAAAACAATACAGCACAGAAACTCCAGAATGTAACCTAATCTACAGCCTATTACTGCCCACTACTGAGCAGCCAAACAGTGGGTCCTTATTCCATTTAGAGCTGTGGATGCCAATTTGTTTGCATGAATAATCTACTTTACACAGATCTCCAATCAACAAATAAAACAGCAAGGCTAAATGGGACAATGGGCACATTCATCTAATCAGAAAGGAAACCCCCAAACTAATTTCTGTTCCACATGCAGTTTTAATAAAACCAAAATACTATTTGGTTGTACATTCATTCAATCTGACTACAGTGTAATGTTAAGTTGGCCCAAAACCAACCCGAAGAAAGTTGACACTGTAAGATCATCTGGTTGTTTCAACTTTCTTCTGGTTGGTTTTAACTTTCAACTTTCATCTGGTTGGTTTTGGGCCAACTTACACTGTAGTAAGATCAAATGAATGTACAACCAAAATAAAAAAGGGATGTACAGTGCATTCGGAAAGTATTCAGACCCCTTCACTTTTTCCACATTTTGTTATGTTGCAGCCTTATTCTAAAATTGATTAAATAATTTCACCCTCATCAATCTACACACAATACCCCATAATGACAAAGTGAAAACAAGTTTTTAGACATTTTTGCACATTTATAAAAAATTAAAAACAGATATCACATTTACATCAGTATTCAGACCCTTTACTCAGACACCTGTATTTATTTATTTTATATTTATTTAACTAGGCAAGTTAAGAACAAATTCTTATATACAATGGCGGCCTACCCCAGCCAAAACAGGACGACGCTGGTCCAATCGTGCGCCGCCCTATGGGACTCCCAATCACAGCCAGTTGTGATACAACCTAGAATCGAACCAGGGTCTGTAGTGATGCCTCTAGCACTGAGATGCAGGGAGCCCCTGTATATTGGACCTGTGACTCTAGGTTTTTAATACAATCAGTTGGTTAGATGTATTTCCCCCATTACTGAAATAGTTGTTCCTGTTCAAATGGTTAAGGTCTTTTTTTTAATCAAGTTTCCAACAGTGACAGTCATTCTGAATGTAGGTTGCGGGTGAATAAAAATTCCAACTGTTGGATATCTTAACTCTGGCTGGATTACAATAAGAACTACACATCACTTTGCAAGCCACCACAATGTGACACGCAGGCCTAATGTGGCCTGTAAACCAGGAGTTTCTTAACACCACTGTGTTAGGGTAAAACGAGGCCATCAAAGTAAGGCCTTATGATATGTGTAATGTATTGTCAAGTTTAATATATATATATATTTTTTTTTTTACCCCTTTTTTCTCTCCAATTTCGTGGTATCCAAATGGTAGTAGTTACAGTCTTGTCTCATCGCTGCAACTCCCGTATGGACTCGGGAGAGGCGAAGATCGAGAGCCATGCGTCCTCCGAAACACAACCCAACCAAGCCGCACTGCTTCTTGACACAATGCCCATCCAACCCGGAAGCCAGCCGCACCAATGTGTCGGAGGAAACACCGTACACCTAGCGACCTAGTCAGCTTGCACTGCGCCCGGCCCGCCACAGGAGTTGCTAGTGCGCGATGAGACAAGGATATCCCTGCCGGCCAAACCCCCCCTAACCCGGACGACGCTGGGCCAATTGTGCGCCGCCCCATGGGCCTCCCGGTCGCGGCCGGCTGGTCAAGTTTAATTTTAATGATAACATTCACCTAGGTACTTATTTGGTGAAAGCCACAGGCCTTTAAAATGAAAGAATTCAACAACAATGTCTCTGTCACTAACAAATATAGTCATGGGTGGTAACTCTACCATTCCCTCAAAAAGAAAAGGCACCATGTGAAATATGCAAATTAGGCTTTAAACCCAAAACAGTGTAACAGTGTTTTTGTTTAACACTAACAGGAGTTAACTCTTGATCAACACTAGTGTTGAACAGAAATAACACAGAGTTCATTATCCCATAGTGTTACATTTGAGTAACAATGACAAGTTTAATGCAGTGTTCATTTTTTACACTTTCGGAGTGTTACATTTAAGTGTTATAAAAAAAAGTACTTTTTAAACTCTGTAGTGTGGGTCCATATGTACTCTGAGATGGTGATAAAATTAACTCTAAGTGTTGATTTAACGCTGCAAAATGTGTTGTGTACATAGTGGGAGCAGCACAGAAACAACATTATTGCTTAATTATAATAAGTAGTACATGCAATGTTTAATTCTAATAGGTTACAGTAGCCTAGCTATTATTGGTCTTGGAAGCGTGACAGCACTGCATACTTAGTCTGTAGAAACATTAATATTTGATCTCAAGGGCCTCTGTTGATGACGACAGCTGGTATCCAATACACCTCAGCATCCTTGCGCATAATCCCGAGATGGCTAGCAAATCAAGCTCTAAAATTCATACGCATTTAAAACAATACACAGGCATGACTCAGTAAATAGAGAACATAACGGTAAACGTAGTCTATATGTGTATGTACAAGCCTACCTACCACCAGCTACCACATCAGTCGACCAATCGCATCTCTTATAAAAACGTAGGCCTAACCCCGTTATCTAGATCGACTCATCACTTAGATAGAAAATGTGTACGCCAAGTGTGCAGGGAAAACATAGCCTACCTGAAGAGACATCTCGCAAAGTTCAACTCCGTAGGCTACTGTAGGTAGTATTAGCCCAACGTGTCCTCTCGGCTGTGTGAATAGCTCTGACTGCAGCTGTAACAGACTGGGAGTTTACAGTAAATATCGCTCAACGCCTCCGGACTCGGGACCGCAGTGGGGTGGATAGACAGCTGATTGGCTGACCAAACATACTGAGACGCGGCGCGTAAAGGACGCTAAAATAAAATAAGATTTAACATGGACACGCATCAATGCAAGTCAATATTGGATTTTTCGCGTTTCATGACCAAATCATACTGCATAAAATTGATTGTGTAGCTCAATGAATATTCTAATATAGGGACAATTCACTTGGATTTAATTTGTGGCATGTTTAGCGTTTGGAGGCAGTGTTAGGTAAAAAAATATATATTTTGTAATTTGGATGTAGAAACAGTGATTGATGGAGGATGAGATATGGTAGGCTACCATCCTACTGGAGCTCAGCTGGACTCCACTCAGTTTTAATTCAGCAGTCTGTGGTTCTTCTGATTCAGAAGTCTGTGCATCTGAGGGTCTGATTCAGGAGACTGAAGGCTTGGTAGCATCCAGTGGTTCTGATGGGTCATATGGTTTGTAGCTAGTGTTATTACATAGCTTTGATTTTTCTTAGTAAATTGTCAATATAATATTAGAAGATTGTTTGGTGGCCTTTTGCTCGCGGCCAAATAGATTATCTCTATACGCGTTTGAGGGGCGTGGCTCTGTTGAAACGTCATCAACCGCAGACATACAATATGGCTGCGCCCATGGACACAACACATTAGTTGTGTGCACTGACCTACAACTGCTTTTTTTATTGTTATAATTGAGGTAAAAACGACGGCTGTGGGTATTTAAGTAACTATGGCAGTTTGTCAGCTCGATATGTTTAATTTAGGTTTGTTTGCTAACTTGTTAAAACTACTCGCTATATCTATGCTGGGAAATGTGTCTGTCGCTGAATAACTAGTTAGCTAGCTAAGTGATGTGTAGTAGTGATTGAGGGGAAACATTGTTACAGGGCAAACGTACTACCTTTACATACAGGTTAGAGGACCACAGTACAGAGCCCTTATTTTACTTTATCTGACGATGTAATCTGATTCCAGATCTACCCTCATAGCCAAAGGCTGTAGTGATACGTTTTGTTTTTTTCGTGTTAGTTTTTATGGCAAAGGTTGTACTGTGCGAACAGAGTTTAAGCCCCACCCCAGCATCATCCCTCAATCACTACTGTGAATTAACATTCAAGGAGTCTACCCCCACAGAACTAGAACAATATAATAGATTATATTTATATGCTACCCTGCTGGTAAATGTGATAACATATGGGAGTTGAGTCAGCAGTTCATGTGAATTCCTCCTGTCTTAACTCCAGATAAAGATGGCCACTCCAGGCAAAGTGTCGAAAAAGGAGCGGAAGAAGCAGATCCCAGCTAAGACTTCCCTGAACTCCCCCTACAGACTGCAATGGAGCCCGCTGCAGAGTGATGATGTACACTTCATCCTGGACACTCTGAAGAGCAAACTGTCAGCAACTGGCCTGGAAAAGAAAGAGGTGAAAGGGTTTCGACAGTGGGGGAAAAAGAGAAATAAGAACCCACCTACAGGACATGACTCGGTACCTGAGCCCCCACAGATACTCCTCGACACTGTAACACCGGAACGTCCTGTTAAACCCAGAGAGCAAGGCTGGACTGATGTAGCCGCTAGGAGGCAGCTGGCCATCGGCATCAACGAGGTCACCAAGGCTCTGGAGAGGAACCAGCTCCGGCTGGTGCTCGTGTGCAAGTCGGTCAAACCGCCACACATGACGAGCCACCTGATAGCGCTGTGCCGGACGCGGGGCGTGGCGGCATGCCAGGTCCCGCGTCTCAGTGAGTGTGTGGCGGGACTGCTGGGGCTGAAGTGCGTCCTGGCACTGGGATTCAGACAAGGGGACAGGACGTTCTCCGACACTGTGGAAGCCATTGTACCCAGAGTGCCTGCTCTGCAGGTTGCCTGGATACCAAGCGCTCCCAGTGAAACAGGTGCAACATTTGAGGGGCAGGAGGAAGAGGGAACAGCTGAGGGGAAAATGGAGGTGGGAAAGGGAGAGGAGACAAGAGGCCAAAAACGGAAAATTGAAGACATTTTTCCAGATGTTACAGAATGTCCATCCTGCGTACTTCAGCCTCTTAAAGTGAAAAAGATTATCCCGAACCCCTCTAAAATACGGAAACCAAAGACAAAGAAAAAGTAGAAGCAATTTATGTACAAAAGATGACATGAAACAGTAGTGTAGGCAGCCCTGGATGCTGATTGGAGGTGGAGGTCTCTGCTGCCAATCTGGAGGAAACACTCCCAAAATCCCATGGAGGACTTAAATGAAATAAATTAGACAGCACACTCAGATGTATCTTTTAAAGTCTAGATGAGTTTATTCCATCATGCTGGTATAGCTTGCGTGAGTATTTGAAACATATTCGGATGAGAGGTCCTGTCTAAACGCTGCTGGTTCTAATTCCTCATTTCTTTTACAGCCTGCCAAGGAGTTCAATAAAAATACTGTTTTTCAGTTAGAGAAAGGTGTGTCATTTCAAAACTACACATTTTGATAGTATATATATATTTTTTTAAACATCTTAAATAAGGCAAGGACTTTGGGTGTTCTCACTAGGGTTATCTGCATTGTATCAAAAACTGTCTCATGCTCAAATTCAAACAAGTTGAAGTATACATCCACAACAGACCCAACACCCTGGGACTAATAAACACATGGCTGACTCAGAACTGATCCCCAAAACCGTGAATCTATTTCAGCCATCTTTATTTGGATGCCCAGTGTTCTGTGCCATTGACATAGGTCGTCTTCCCTTGCTCAGACGTTGCGAGCCACGTCATTGGCTGTGCCGTCGGGCACCAGATTGCTATAACATGGTTAGCTGATACGCAAAATACCTATCCAGGCATTGTAAGATCTGGCACGTATCAGCACCGTCTGAGCAGAGGAACCTGACCATTACCTTGGTTTGGGCACAGCCCCAGATGCAGACCACGTTCACAGAGCCACACCTCAGAAACACTAACAGCAAGTAACTCCCCACGAGGGCAGCGTAAGAATGAGAACTATACACCTGCTCTTTCCATGACAAACTGACTTGGTGAAAGCTATGATCCCTTATTGATGTAACTTGTAAATCAGCTTCAATCAGTGTAGATGGTAAGGAGACAGGTTAAAGACATTCAGAGGGTGAATGGGCAAGACAAAAGATTTAACTTTGAACAGGGTATGGTAGTAGGTGCCAGGGGCACCGGTTTAAGTGTCAAGAACTGCAACGCTGCTGGGTTTTTCTCTCTCAACAGTTTCCCGTGTGTATCAAGAATGGTCCCCTACCCAAAGGACATCCAGCCAACTTGACAACTTTGGGAAGCATTGGAGTCAACATGGGCCAGCATCCCTGTGGACCGCTTTTGACACCTTGTAGAGTCCATGTCCCGACGATTGAGGCTGTTCTGAGGGCGAAAGGGGCTGCAACTCAATATTAGGAAGGTGTTCCTAATGTTTTGTACATTGTATTTTCCCCCATGTACACAATCAACTCAGTTTCTCATTGACAGGGACACTTGTATATCTAACTGTAGTAAACATGACGACATCAGCAAACAGAACAGCTGTTTTCTCTCATCACAGGTTCCTTCATGTGCTGGATCATACACACAGCGCTGCCTGATACTCCAACCCAGTACCTTTATTTATAGGTGAAGATGCCGGTTTGATTAAGGGGTTTTAACAAATACTGACAGACATGGGAGGAATGGTGACAGAACACACAACATATAAGCACAATCCTAAATATCAGAATTGTGCCCGGGAAAAGAAATTGGGACCTTTTTTAAATAATGTTAGCTGCACAAACACACATTTTTTTAAAACTATTACAGTTTTAAAATGATAAAATTCCCATCCTGCATTTTATGTTTCTCAAACACTCAGATATTGAAAAACCTAAACACACAAAACAGAAATAATCGATATATAAAATGCACCTGGGGTTGTTAAGGAGCCTTTCACTCAGTTAAGAACTTAAGATTTGTGCTTCAAATACATTCTTCCTCAAAAATCCCTAGAATCCCCTCCTAACCGTTCATAGGAACACCAAAGTCAATAACATCTACGCTAGTTGAATCTTTCCTCTCCCACCCCCCATATCCCACACTACAGGAATAAATATGTTCTGGCATTAAATGTACAGGTTACTACATTTCTGCACTGTTCAACAAACACAGTTACCAATGCACCTTTTTGAATAAAACAAGAAAAACATTTTGGACGCAAGTCTTCCTTCTCTTCATGTAGTGTGTGTGTACTGTACAAGAGTCTGTCTCAGGCAGAGCATGACTTCACATTCAGGATGTTGATGGTTAAAAAGAGTTCTCAGTTCCGGGTGAGCAGAGAGAATGTTCTCCATGATAAAAATGATCCAGGAGAGATGCTTAAAGTGATGCACACCTCCCGATCACTTTGATTGGTTGATTGTTGTCATTGTCTTCTTCTAGTTTGGGACTACCTGTGTGTCCAGGTAGAGCGATGTTAGGGGTCAAAGAAGACCTTTGACCTCTGAGTGTGTAGCAGTCACAGACAGACTAGTTATTGAAGAACAAGGCCAACCTGAAACAGAGCGACCGAGATAGAAACATAATTAGAATTATGACTGATTTCCCATTATGAAATCCTTCCACTATTTTCACAGCACACCCAGGAATACACCCCACCTTGTTGACACACACACACACACACACACACACACACACACACACGCCTCACCATGTCGGGGTCCATGGGGGGACATTTCCAGTTAAAAAGGTAATACTGCAGGTTGCCGTCTCCGATGCCAAATTTGAGCTTCTCCAGAAACACCTTGTTCTCCATCAGGTCCAGAGCATTAAACACATCAAAGCCTTTCTGTGGGACAAACAAACACCATTTAGATGGACGTGATCATCGTTGTGTTGAACCTTTGTATTTATGTTGGAAAGAGTGTGTGCAGTACCAGTTTGGCCAGTATGAGAGTGTCATTCATCAGGTCCAGTAGTGGAGTGTGTGTGTGAACGCTGTAGAAGGAGTAAGCAGCCTTTAGACTTCTGTGCTGTGGATGGTGCATCACTGTGGAGGGCAGGGTGTAGAAACTAGTGAAGTCTGTCAACACACCACCGGCACCCTGAGGGTAAACACAGAATAGCAAATTAAAAGTACTCAGATGTCAGTATCTAATTATATTGAACAAAAATATAAATGCAACAATTTTACTGAGTTACAGTGCATATAAGGAAATCAGTCAATTTAAATAAATTCCTTAGGCCCTAATCTATGGATTTCACATGATTGGGCAAGGGCGCAGCCATAGGCCCCCACCCACTGGGAAGCCAGGGCCAGCCAATCAGAGTTTTTCCCCACAAAAGGGCTTTATTATAGACAGAAATACTCCTCAGTTTCATCAACTGTCCGTGTGGCTGGTCTCAGACGATCCCTGAGGTGAAGAAGCCGAATGTGGAAGTCCTGGGCTGGCGTGGTTACACGTGGTCTGCGGTTGTGAGGCCGAATTCTCTAAAACGACGTTGGAGGTGGCTTATGGTAGAGAAATTAACATTAAATTATCTGGCAACAGCTCTGGCGGACATTCCTGCAGTCAGCATGCCAATTGCACACTCCCTCAAAACTTGAGACATCTGTGGCCTTGTGTTGTGTGACAAAACTGCACCTTTTAGAGTGGCCTTATATTGTCCCCAGCGCAAGGTGCACCTGTGTAATGATCATGCCGTTTAATCAGCTTCTTGATATGCTACACCTGTTAGGTGGATGGATTATCTTGGCAAAGGAGAAATACTCTCTAACAGGGATGTAGACAAGTTGGGCACAATATGAGAGAAATACGCTTTTTGTGAGTATGGAACATTCCTGTGATCTTTAATTTCAGCTCATGAAAAATGGGACAAACACTTTACATGTTGCGTTTATATTTTTGTTCAGTATCACCATCTAATTATCTAATTGAACAAACAAAAAGACAGACCCTTACCTCCACTACAAATGTGTCTATGATGTTGTCCTGAGGGAGGAACCAGTGTGCCACTTCCTCCTCGCACATAGAGGGCGCCAGCTGGAAACGTCTCATGTGTTTCTGCAGCAGCTCCGTCACCTGACGCACATCACGCCTCTCCATCGCTCGCAAGCCCCGGGTCTTAGTGCTCTACAGAGCCGGAGAGAAAGGGGAGTTATACACATACACCCAACATCACACAGGCCTGTAAACATAAAGCAAAGTTTATTAGCCCCGTCAGCTGGGGGAAAAGTGTCTTGCTCAGTGTAGGAGAGATGTGATAGATGGAAGTGTAACATTGTGTGTGTGTTCTTACGTCTGGTAGTCGGTACAGTTTCATGGTTCTCTGCAGCGTCATGTTTCTGCTCAGGTGAGAGAATTTCACCTCCACCAGCTTCCTGGGGTTCAGAGAACGATGCCAGTACCTGTTCACAAAACACAACACTCCTGTTACATACTCTAGTTACAGTCAATTTACTACAGTTAGGCAACTTAAGTTATGCATTCTATGTATTCTCATTATGTTAGGACAAATTCATGAATTGTGTCTGTGTACCTGCAGGTAGACACAGGTTTGGGAAGTACCACTCCTGCCGTGTAGACGGCCTGGAATATACCCTCCAAGTTAACCCTTCGTGTGATCTCCCGGATCAGAACTGGAGCCACACGCTTTGAACGCAATTTCTTATGAACACACAGGAAGTTGATCTCAACCATTTTCTTTAAGCTGGAGAGAGGGAGAGAGGGAGAGAGAGAGACAGGGAGAGAGAGAGACAGGGAGAGAGAGAGACAGGGAGAGAGAGAGACAGGGAGAGGGAGAGAGAGAGACAGGGAGAGGGAGAGACAGGGAGAGAGACAGGGAGAGGGAGAGAGAGAGGGAGAGCGAGAGACAGAGAGAGGGAGAGAGACAGAGAGAGGGAGAGAGAGGGAGGAAAACGTGTGCATCAAGTTCAGCACTGACATGCACCTGTCCACGACGTTGTTGATATGTGTCCGCTGTGTGGTTAGAGCGTGTGTGGTTAGAGTGTGTGTGGTTAGAGCGTGTGTGTGTGTGACTCACGTGTCGTAGATGTGGATATCAGCAGGAATGGCACTGATGAAACCAACCAGTTTCTTATTGGAGGAAACCCTCACCCCACAATGCCACTGGGGCAACCAGCCTGGAGGACGCAACGCCCTGAGAGAGAGAGAAAGAGAGAGAGAGAGAAAGAAAGAAGAGGAGAGGGAAAGAAGAGGAGAGAGAAAAAGAGAAAGAGGAGAAGGTGAGAGAGAAGGAGAAGGAGAGAGAGGGGTAGAGAGAAAAAGGAGAGGGTAAGAGAGAAGGAGGAGGGTAAGAGAGGAGGAGAGAAAGAGGAGAAGGTGAGAGAAAGGAGAAGGAGAGAGAGGGTGAGAGAGGAGAAGAGAAAAATAAGGAAGCAGAGTAGTTTAGATAGAGGCCAAACACACAGACAGTTTAACAATCTAAGTAGAGGATGGATTTGACTTACCATTTGAGAAAGCTGGGTGAGTAATCAAATCTAAACATGTTGTCATCATCCTCCACATAGTTCTCATTCAACAAGGTGTACAACTCCTTCAGCTGAGAGAAAGAGAGTCTTAGTAAAGTCTTCCGACTGCACGACTTTGATATCTGGTGGCAATGAAAATAAACTGTTTAACACAAAGAAACATACACACTCACCACGTCAGCGTTGCTGAGGTCCAGAGTGTCCCACATAAAGCCCTGTGGTAGAGAGTAGGGCTCCTGTCTGATGTTGTCCTTGTCAGCCTCCATGGGCCCATGGCTGGTTACAACCTCATCTGCCAAAACACAGCCAGCCAATCACAACCAACCAGCCAGCCAATCACAACCAACCAGCCAGCCAATCACAACTAACCAGCCAGCCAGCCAATCACAACCAACCAGCCAGCCAATCACAACCAACCAGCCAGCCAATCACAACTAACCAGCCAGCCAATCACAACCAACCAGCCAGCCAATCACAACCAACCAGCCAGCCAATCACAACCAGGGGACTTGAGGAAATACAGCCATTGTGTTTTCTTACTATAAGAATGTGCTTAACTTTCTCTGATTGTGGGAGTACTGTATCTGTACACATTTACAGGGCCTATAGAAAGTTTACACTACCTTGAACTTTTTTTGCGTTACAAAGTGATCTTGAAATAGATTTGTCTTTTTTTGTCATTGATCTATACAAAATACTCAAAATTCTACACATTTTTACAAATGAATAAACATTTTATACTTAAATAGTCTTTTCAGCCCCCTTGTTTAGGCAAGCCTCAATTAGTTCAGAAGTAAAATGTGGCTTAACAAATCACATACATTATATGGACTCACTCTGTGTGAAATAATGGGAGTTGACATGATTTTTGAATGACTACTCCTTCCTCTGTCCCCCATACATAAAACATCTGTAAGGTCCCTCAGTGAAGTATTGAACTTCAAGCACAGATTCAACTACAAAGACCAGCACACTTTTTGAAAGCATCATAAAGAAGGGCAGTGATTGATAGATGGGTAACAATAACAAATCAGACATTAAATATATCTTTAAGCATGGTCAAGTTAATAATTATGCTGTGGATGATGTATTAAACCACCCAGACACATCAAAGATGCAGCTGTCCTTAACTGAGCTGCAGGACAGGAAGGAAACTGCTTAGGGATGTCACCATGAGGCCATTGGTGATTTTAAAACAGCTATAGAGTTCAATGGCTGTGATGGGAGAAAACTGAGGATGGATCAACAACATTGTAGTGACTCCACAATAATGACCTAAATGACAGAGTGAAAAGAAGAATACAAATATACAAAATACAAATATTCCAAAACTTGCATATATGCAACAAGGCACTAAAGTAATACTGCTAAAAAAACACATCAAAGGAACACACTTTTTGGCCTAAATGCAGTCTAATGTTTGGGGCAAATTCAACACAACACTGAGTAACTGCCTCCTTATTTTCAAGCATGGTGGTGTCTGCGTCATGGTATGGGTATACTTGACATGGGCAAAGACTTCCGTTTCTTTTCATCCTGAAAAACTCAGGAGGGAACTAAGCCCAGGCAAAATCCTAGAGGAAAACCTGCTTCAAATCTGCTTTACACCAGACACTGGGAAAGGAATTCATATTTTAGCAGGACAATAACCTACAACACAAAGCCAAATCTACACTGGCATTAATTACCAAGAAGAGAGTGAATGTTCCTGAGTGGCCAAGATAGATTTTCAAGCAGATTTAGGTCAAAACTATGTCAAGACTTGAAAATTGCTGTCTAGCCATGACCCCCAACACCTTGACAGAACTTGAAGAATGTTGAAAATAAAATGGGCAAATATTGCACAATACTGGTGTGCAAAGCTCTTATGAGACTTACCCAAGAAGACTCACAGCTGTAAATCGCTGCCAAAGGTGTTTCTAACATGTATTGACTCAGGGGACTGAATACTAATCTAATCAAAGTATATTAGTATTTAATTTTTTCAGCCCGCCTGGTGTTCAACATTCCCAAGTTCTCCCACGTCACCTCACACACTCCACTGGCTTCCAGTCGAAGCTCGCATCCACTACAAGACCATGGTACATGTCTACGGGGCAGCAAGAGGAACTACCTCTCCTTACCGTCAGGCTATGCTCAAATCCTACACCCCAACCCGAGCACTCTGTTCTGCCACCTCTGGTCTCTTGTCCCTCTCACCCCACGGGAGGGCAGCTCCCCCTCAGCCCAGTCCAAAATAAATGCCTCCTTAATAGCTCTGACGAAGCTGATAGTAAGTACATTTTTCCTGAAAGTAGCTATGACTGTGATATGTGGTTGTCCCACCCAACTATCTTAAGATGAATGCACTAACTAAGTCACTCTGGATAAAAACATCTGTTAAATGACTAAAATGTACATTTCTATGAATATATCTATATTTTAAAACATTCTTCCACTGAGTATTTAGCGTAGATCATAGACAAGAAAATCACTAATAAATCAATTTTAATCCCAATTTGTAAGAAAATGTGAAGAAATCCAAGGGCGTGTAGACTTTCTATAGGCACTGTATGTGTAGTTTAGTAAAAGTGTGTGATCGAGTGTGTATGTCTCACTCACTGTGTGTGTGTGTGTGTGTTTCCCTACTCACTGAGTTTAGGTACTGGCTGTGTGTCCCAGAACTGGTACTTGTGTTTGGTGGCCTCATCGGTGCTCTTAGCTGGTCCCTGGCAGGACAGCAACTCCATGGCTCTCTGGATGTCCTGCAGCTTCTGCATGGGCAGCCCTGGGTTCTACACACAGGTGAGAAGGTTAGAACACAAACACTCAGAGAGAGAGAGAGGAGAAAGGGGCAAAATCCCAAATGGACCCCTTACAACCTATGCAGTTGTGGAGATCTGAGAGGATTTGATTGGTATATGAAATATGGAGTAACATCCACTTAGCCTCTCTCAGGACAAGGTGGCACTATTACCATATTGCTTAAACCTGTCAAATCCAGTCAGATCTCCACAAGTGTATAGGGCTTGATTTGGGATTGGACCAGAGCAAGAGGGGGAGAGAGAGAGCGGTTAGTCACCTTTATCTCCTGTGAGTCTGAGGCAGAGTCTGACTTGGCCCCTCCAGAGCTTGGCTTCTCTTTCTTTCTCTTCTGTTTCTTCTTCTTCTTCTTAGCCCCCAAGTCTCCCCCCGGACTCCTACACACACACACAGATTTGATAGCTAGCTGGCTACATCTCTGCTCTGGAGTAAAGGTTAGCTGGTACTATTGTCATGCTGAATAATTAAAGTCAGGCTAAAATGGGGCCAGATTATGCATACCCCACTTGAGTTGCCGGACATTTATAAATCCACGAGTACCGCTGTAGGCTATAGTTGGTATCCCTCCGTGGGTGTAACCGGAGCAGAGTAGCAATCACTCTGCCTAACAACGTTAGTTTACATACTGTTTTACGTCTATCCTGCTGCTGTAACGTCAGAGAAGGACAGCCAAGGATATGCGCTGCTGTTAGCTAGCAAATGCGCCAGCAGTATAAAACTAAATAAGCCATTTAGTTAGATAAATATCAATTTAGCTTATGTCATTCCATTGACAATTGCTTTAAATGCAAACAAGTCAATCCTACAGGCTACTCACATGCTAAACTGGCAATTTAGCTAGCTGGCCAGTTAGCTTGCAATAACTACACAACGCCTAGCACGCTGAGTCTCATTCATTCAAATGAAAAGCTACTAAGCTAGCTTTCATTTATATGGCGACACTGCCATGACATCCACTAGCCAGCAGGATTATAATACACTTGCTACTCAGACGACTGAGAGGGCCATCATCACATAAAAACATTATGTGATAGAATTAACGAACAGGGCATATATGGTCCTTGGTCGTAAAAACACTAATGTTAGATGTATGCGCGAGCTCATTATCCAAAGAAACTCATCCACCCCCTACACAGGACCGGGCCATCGGAGCGTGGACGCGTGCTGCCCCGGACTGCTGCGTTTTGTGTCTGGTTGGTGAAGCCGAGCCTCACCCTTGCATGTGTTCATTCTCCTCCTCGTTATCGCCATCTATTCCGCAGGTGTCCTGGTCGTCCAGCTCCAGGCTCTGCTGACTGGCTGCGGACTCGCTATCTTCCGCCATCATGGATGAAAACCTATATATATATATATATATATATATTTTTTTTTTTTAAATATGCTGAATGAACAGGAGACAGGGAGGGATGGGGAAAAACAAAGAGGTTAGTCGGAAATAGCGCCATCTAGTGGCCAATCTCCTCGCAGCACGTTTGCAGAGCAGTAGGCTAAGTTCCCAAATCACATCGAAACAAGGAGAGGTCAGTGATACACTACATTACCAAAAGTATGTGGCCACTTGCTCGTCGAACATCTTATTCCCAAAGCATGGGCATTAATATAGAGTTGGTCCCCCTTTGTTGCTATAACAGCCTCTACTCTCCTGGTTTTCCACTAGATGTTGGAACATTGCTGCAGGGACTTGTTTCCATTCAGCCACAAAGGCATTAGTGAGGTTAGGCCTGGCTCGCAGTCGGCGTTCCAATTCATCCCAAAGGTGTTCGATGGGGTTGAGGTCAGGTGCCCTGTGCAGGCCAGTCAACTTCTTCCACACCAATCTCAAAACATTTCTGTATGGACCTCACTTTGTGCACGGCGCAATGTCATGCTGAAACAGGAAAGGGTCTTCCTCAAACGGTTGCCACAAAGTTTGAAGCACAGAATCGTCTAGAATGTGATTGTATGCTGTAGCGTTAAGACTTCCTTTCTCTGAAACTAAGGGGCCTAGCCCGAACCATGAAAAACCACCCCAGACCCTTATTCCTTCTCCACCAAACTTTACAGTTGCCAAACATTCGGGCAGGTAGCGTTCTTCTCCTGGCATCTGCAAAACCCAGATTCGTCTGTCGGACTGCCAGATGGTGAAGCGTAATTCATCACTCCAGAGAACACGTTTCCACTGATCCAGAGTCCAATGGCCGCGAGCTTTACACCACTCTAGCCGACGCTTGGCATTGCGCATGGTGATTTTAGGCTTGTATGCGGCTGCTCGGCCATGGAAACCCAGCTCCGGACGAACAGTTCATGTGCTGACGTTGCTTGCAGAGGCAGTTTGGAACTTGGTACTGAGTGTTGCAACCAAGGATAGACGCGCTTCAGAAATCCAGTTCTGTGAGCTTGTGTGGCCTACCACTTCGTGGCTGAGCCGTTGTTGCTCCTAGACGTTTCCACTTCACAATAACAGCACTTAGAGTTGACTGGGGCAGCTCTAGCAGGGCAGAAATTTGATGAATTCACTTGTTGGAAAGGTGGCATCCTATGAGAGTGCCATGTTG
The DNA here is from genome assembly GCF_045679555.1 of Salvelinus alpinus. Lineage (NCBI taxonomy): Eukaryota > Metazoa > Chordata > Actinopteri > Salmoniformes > Salmonidae > Salvelinus > Salvelinus alpinus. The sequence continues at coordinate 2,262,009 of NC_092089.1, read as the reverse complement.
AAAGTCACTGAGCTATTCAGTAAGGCCACATCTACTCATTCAAGGTTTTTTATTTATTTTTACTATTTTCTACATTGTAGAATATTAGTGAAGACATAACTATGAAATAACATATGGAATTATGTAGTAACCCCCCAAAATTTAACAAATAAAAATATACTTTATATTTGAGATTCTTCAAAGTAGTCACCCTTTTCCTTGATGACAGCTTTGCACACTCTTGGCATTCCCTCAACCAGCTTCATGAGGAATGCTTTTCCAACAGTCTTGAAGGAGTTCCCACATATGTTGAGCACTTGTTGGCTGCTTTTCCTCCACTCTACAGTCCATCTCTTCCCAAACAATCTCAATTGGGTTGAGATCGGGTGATTGTGGAGGCCAGGTCATCTGATACAGTACTCCATCACTCTCCTTGGTCAAATAGTCCTTACACAGCCTGGAGGTGTGTTTTGGGTCATTGTCCTGTTGAAAAACAAATGATAGTTTCACTAAGCGCAACCCAGATGTGATGGCGTATCGCTGCAGAATGGTGTGGTAGCCATGCTGGTCAAGTGTTCCTTGAATTCTAAATAAATCACAGACAGTGTCACCAGCAAAGCACCCCCACACCTCCATACTTCATGGTGGGAACCACACATGCGGAGATCATCCATTCACCTACTCTGTGTCTCACAAAGACACGACGGTTGGAACCAAAAATCTCACATTTGGACTCATCAGATCAAAGGACACATTTCCACCGGTCTAATCTCTACTGCTCGTGTTTCTTGGCGCAAGCAAGTCTCCTCTTATTGGTGTCCTTTAGTAGTGGTTTCTTTGCAGCAATTGGACCAGGAAGGCCTGATTCACACAGTCTCCTCTGAACAGTTGATGTTGAGATGTGTCTGTTACTTGAACTCTGTGAAGCATTTATTTGGGCTGCAATCTGAGGTGCAGTTAACTCTAATGAACTTATCCTCTGCAGTAGAGGTAACTCTGGGTCTTCCTGTCCTGTGGCGGTCCTCATAAGAGCCAGTTTCATCATAGCGCTTGATGGTTTTTGCGACTGAAATGTTCCAGATTGACTGACCTTCATGTCTTAAAATAATGATGGACAGTTGTTTCTCTCTGCTTATTTCATCTGTTCTTGCCATAATATGGACTTGGTCTTTTACTAAATAGGGCTATCTTCTGTATACCACCCCTACCTTTTAACAAGGCACACATGTTAATGGAAATGCATTCCAGGTGACTACCTCATGAAGCTGGTTGAGATAATGCCAAGAGTGTGCAAAGCTGTCATCAAGGCAAAGGGTGGCTACTTTGAAGAATCTCAAATATAACATATTGTTATTTGTTTTTTTGGTTACTACATGATTCCATGCGTTTTGACATCTTCACTATTATTCTATAATGTAGAAAATAGTAAAAATAAAGAAAAACCCTTGAATGAGTAGGTGTGTCCAAACTTTTGACTGGTACTGTATAGCATAGATCAAACGTTTCCATCATATATTTAAAAAAATAACATCAACATTGCCACGCTATGGAGCGCGTCCGTCAGCTACTGAATTCAGGGGGAAACGGCTGAGCTGCAGGTTCTCTGGCCATTATGTCCCGATGGTGGGTTGATATGCTGCTCCCTTAAATCCACCCGTTAGTAACTGCCAACCGGGAAAGCCTTGAGAGGGGAGTCAGGTTCTCCCAGTCAGCAAGATGTTGATTGATTTCCTGTCTATATACAGGTCCGTCAAAAGGAGCATGAAATCTGACAAGCCTAATGGAAACGAAGAGGTCAACCATAAGTGAATGAAAAGCTTTACCATAATTCGGTGTGGCTCAGTAATGTAGAACATGTAGCCATGACTACTGCTTTAGTTATCAGATACATTAACAAAAACCATAAGAGCAGAATGTGAACCATGCATCTGGATACAGTCTAATCCTGAAGCTTGCACACATTTGACGTTGATCTACAGAGGATAACTCAATTATGTTCTCCTTAATTCTACTACACCCAAACGTGCTCTATAGTCTCTAGACTAGTGCTAAACAATACACAGAAGATGCAGAAGTCCAGTTGGTCTCTTTATTCAGAATAATAAGTGTAAATTATAATACAAGCAACCAGTTAAGACATTCAGAATGGATGGAACAGTAACATACAGTACTCTCCCAGAGTGGTTACTATGGTGATGGAGTACAGAGAGAGAGAGGATGAGGGGTCATTCACAACACTAGCTCACATGTCAACATGTAGAGGAGAGAACTATATACACTGTAATGCCTCAGATGTCATATGCTGTCACACAAACACACGACCTGCAGTATATTGTCTGCACGCACAGATATAAACACTCAGGCACTGCTGTCACACACACACACGACCTGCAGTATATTGTCTGCACGCACAGATATGAACACTCAGGCACTGCTGTCACACACACACACGACCTGCAGTATATTGTCTGCACGCACAGATATGAACACTCAGGCACTGCTGTCACACACACACACGACCTGCAGTATATTGTCTGCACGCACAGATATGAACACTCAGGCACTGCTGTCACACACACACACGACCTGCAGTATATTGTCTGCACGCACAGATATGAACACTCAGGCACTGCTGTCACACACACACACGACCTGCAGTATATTGTCTGCACGCACAGATATGAACACTCAGGCACATGCTTGCGCAGAAAGACATGACTACAGACAGAGACGGGCCCACACACTGGCACACAGAGGCAGATGCAAAAGTCAATAAACAATCTAGCTATGGCCACACAGCATCCTCCCTTTGTGACTGAGGAGAGGAGAGAGGGGGTTACTGCATGCTGTCTGCCAGGGACAGAGGGAGGAGAGGAGAGAGGGATGAGGTAGTGGAGGGTTAGAGCTCAACAGGGGAGAGGAGAAATAAATAGCTAACTGAACTGATCAACTGATGTGTACGAGTCAACTTGTTCAAAGGCACTTGGAAAACGAGGAAGTCGATTATAGTGGTTTCCAAACGTCAGGATGCAGTTTGGTTTCAGAGAAAAGGCTTGGGTGGGTGTGTGTGTTAAAACTCTGTACTTACAGTAAGGGAAAAAACGATAAAACATATCCGAGTAGAAAATAGCATAAACGTATTTGAGTAAAATAGTTTGGCAACTAAAATCAGAGTACATAACATTACAAAACAAGGCATCTCAAGCAACTGTATAAAAGTGATGCATAGCCAGCCGTTCAGAGCAAAGTATGCCGAAGTCAGTGGTTCAACACACAAAAACCTTCATAATAAACCTCACTGGTAGAGTGCTGCAATATCAACAGTCACCAACAGAGGGGGCTGTATCCCATTATCTGATTCACCAGTCGTGTGGATGGGAAACTGAAGTTACACACACACTAATCTAAGGTACCCTAAACGTTGGAAAATGGAAACCTAAAAAAAATAACAAAACAAAATATGTTTTAGTGTCACATACACTGGATAGATGCAGCCATAGTAGTACGGAGCAAATGGAGCAAATCAGGGTTAAGTGCCTTGCTCAAGGGCACATCGACAGATATTTCACCTTCTTGGCTTGGGTATTCGAACCAGCGATCTTTACGTTACTGGCCCACCGCTCTAACCGCTAGGCTACCTGCCGCCCAAATTAAGACTTGTGGGGGGAAAACTGATCGTAGATCTGTGCCTCTAGGCAACATCTACCTGCAGCATTATACATTAGAGTAGCTTCCTTTCCTGCTGTATGTAAATCCTGTCCTAGTTACTGATCTTAAAACACTACTACTCCTTCTACCTAGACCTGCCAGTAGACATCCGCCATATTGCTTTTACTTGTCCAATGCTTTTCAGATCAGTAGACTGAAGCAGATAAGACTGAGGAAAGGAGGCTGCTGCTAAGTATTGAAACACTCATTGTCTGTCTCTACTTTATTCTACAGCCCATTTTTGCTGACAGCTAATTTACTAAAGGCATAGCAGTTGTGCATTACATGTTCTCTGACGTTGTTTACTTTGTTTTTACTTCAGGAGGTCATCTGTATCACTCAGACAAAGTCTCTATGGCATGTCTAGTCAGTGGCCTGTCCATGTAGTGTGGGGCTATGATGAAACACAGGAAGGATTAGACATTAGAATGTATGGAGTTCCAACTGTTCCAATCGTTTCCATTCACTGACAGTTCCATTTAGCTCCCAGTGCAGATGTACTTCCTGAATGATCTGGACATCTATAGCTGGCCAATCCTTCTTCATATCACTCTGGGGTAGGGTGGTGGGAGGGGAAGTAAGGTCATAGTTCAAGGGTCAGAGGTTATTTGAGGTTAAAGACTGCCAGTAGGGGGCGCTCCTCCCTCTTCTGCCAGGGGCTCTTCTTCTCCTCCTCTCCGTGGTCGTCAGGGGCAACAGACAATAGGGCCATCTGGTCATGCTCAGTCCTGAAGACCACGCCGTCTGTCTCTGTGAGTGGGGGTGGAGAGGAAGAGGAGGAGGAGGAGGGGGAGGAGAGGGGTGAAGGAGCCTTTTCCTGTATCATCCCCTCTCCTCTGTGTTCCTCTTCCGCCTCGTCTTCCTCTCCTCTGTCCTCCTCCTCTTCCTCTACTTGTTGATGTCCCTGTGTGTTCTGCAACCCTGGACCTAAAGGGCTGTCCTGGGGGCTACACTCAGGAGTCTCCCCCTCCAGGTCATCCACATATATCAGCTGGGTGTAGGCCATGGCAGGAGGGCCGCTCTTTGTCCTCCCCCTCTCTCTGTCTTTCTCTCTTTCCCTCTCTCCTACATTCCTCTCTACCTCCCTCCCCCTCCGCCCTGCTCTGGGCTCATTCAGGTCCACCCCGGAGTCCAGACTTGCGTCGTTTCCGTTGACATGTCTACCACCACTGTTGTTACCATGGCTACCTCCTCCACCTGGATTCCCCTTGGCTTGCCCAGCCCGCTGCAAGTCTATGTAAGAGTGTCTGATGGCGTTAGACCGACCGTCCAATGAGACGAACCAGGCGCGCGGGTGTGTGAGGGGCTTCCCTCCCCGCAGTTCCATCAGTTTCCTCTCGGCCAATAGCGTGTCCTCGCCGTTCATTTGCATAATCCCTGCCTCCCCAAGTGCTGTCGGGATAGACAGGGACTCTGATAGGCTGCTCCACTCACCTTGCCCCTCTCCTTGTCCCTGGTTGGCTGAGGTGGTAGCATAATCGGTGTGTGTTTGCCCCAGGGGCTGCTGGGAGTGTGAGGCGTTGAGCTCAGCCTGGATGGTCTCCAGGTCACTCTGCTGGTCAGTCTGTAAGAACAGGGCCTGGCCACACAGCGGGTGCTCCCCTGGCAGGCGCATGTAGTGGGCTGGGATCACCAGTGTGGGCCGGATCCTCCTGGGGTAACCGTCTCCTCCACTCAGCAGGTCCACGGAGCCACAGCACAGCAGCTGCCTGGGGAGGGAGAGGGGCAGGGAGCCCAGGTGGTCCACAGACCGGGACAGGAGGTAGTCTGGGGGTCTGCGCTCACACCCCTCCCCTCTGATAGGGGAGCAGGGCGAGGTAGCCTCACGCACACTAGTCCCGCCCTCCCCAACACCACTCAATTGACTTGCTGACGCCTGCACCTGATTTGAGGAGGAAAGTCTATCTGGGAGCTGATTGATGGATGAGCAGATGGAGGTGTATGATTGGCGGTAGCCGGCATCAGTCCCGGTGGAGAGGGCTGACTTTAACGGGAAAGTCTCCACAGACTGACGGTAGTCTCTGCTGCGCGGCGTCAGGTTGCCTAGCGACGAACCATGACGACTTCGGCTGTGGTTTCCTAGCGACATGCGACTGTGGTTGCCATGGGAGACCAGGTCATGGCGATCGTAGGAGGAGGGTTTGAGCATGGGCGTGGTCATGTTGGGTTCTGCTGTCGTAGAGACCAGCTCCAAATGAACCTAGAGATGTGATAAGGTTTTAGTGTCAGTTTCACAGACAGTAGTGCTATGCCATTATCTAACATGCTCTTCAAACAAAATACACAGAACACACAGGGAACAATACCATCAATACACACTAACACAAAAGTGAAAAAACAAAAGAATATTATCTGTGATTATAACAATGGAAAGTGCAATGGCAGTTCCAAAGTGCAGTGGCAAAGGGAGAAAGCATGTTTGTATGAAGAGACCAGTGGTCCCTGGCCTGGGTGTTGACTGACCTCGCTGCTGATGAGGTTGAGGTGGGACATGGAGGTGGACTGGTCTCTCTTACTGCCCTCCAGACCAGACGACAGAGTCAGCTTCCGCTGGGACAGACGAGGCTTCACACAACCACGCCTGGAAAGAGAGAGACAGGGAGAGGGAGATAGTGAGGGAGAGACAGGGAGAGAGAAACGGGGAGAGCGAGAGAGAGACACAGGGAGACAGGGAGGGAGAGAGAGAAGGGGAGAGGAAAGAGAAGACAGTCCTGTTGAAACTCAAGACTGCTTCACTGACACACAAGACACACTTATGACAGACAGCAGGGAAGTCCATTGATCCAGACAGATGGACAGACCTGCAGTAGTACAGTAGTAGACAGAGCAGGCAGAGGAGGATGACAGCCATGCCTCCCAGTATGGCCAATAGGAAGACAGTGTGGTACGTACTGATGTCCTTTGCCACCACCGGACCTGCAGAAACAGACACATTCTTTTTTTTTTACGGTTCACAGAGGAAGTTATACCCGTTTTAAATGTGTGTGTTGGTACCTGTGTCTAGTGGGGACATGGTGTGTGTTGGTACCTGTGTCTAGTGGGGACATGGTGTGTGTTGGTACCTACCTGTGTCTAGTGGGGACATGGTGTGTGTTGGTACCTACCTGTGTCTAGTGGGGACATGGTGTGTGTTGGTACCTGTGTCTAAAGGGGACATGGTGTGTGTTGGTACCTGTGTCTAAAGGGGACATGGTGTGTGTTGGTACCTGTGTCTAGTGGGGACATGGTGTGTGTTGGTACCTGTGTCTAAAGGGGACATGGTGTGTGTTGATACCTGTGTCTAAAGGGGACATGGTGTGTGTTGGTACCTGTGTCTAGTGGGGACATGGTGTGTGTTGGTACCTGTGTCTAAAGGGGACATGGTGTGTGTTGGTACCTACCTGTGTCTAGTGGGGACATGGTGTGTGTTGGTACCTACCTGTGTCTAGTGGGGACATGGTGTGTGTTGGTACCTACCTGTGTCTAGTGGGGACATGGTGTGTGTTGGTACCTACCTGTGTCTAGTGGGGACATGGTGTGTGTTGGTACCTGTGTCTAGTGGGGACATGGTGTGTGTTGGTACCTGTGTCTAGTGGGGACATGGCAGCCACCCAGTATCCCAGCTGAGGGGCGATGTAGGTTAGGCTGAGCTGGTCTCCCTCCCTCTGGACATAGCCCAGACTGCTCTTCAACCAGGCCCCTACAAACAAACACAGAGAGAGTTAGAGATATACTCTTCAACCACAGTAAATCAGTGTAAAGCGTTTGGCCTCGTCACTGTGCTGCTGCAGTTCTCCAGTCAACCACCGGGAGGAAGCAGACTCACAGTGACACAGTCATAACTCATACTGGCCAGGAGCCATATGAGCTAGTATCATCATAACATAGTCAGACACAGTCATTGTGTAAGATGAGGTAACACGACCTGGACAACAATCTAATGTCAGTTTTTATTTTGTCACCATTGGTATGATAAGGATTTGTGGTATGTAGGCTGATCCTAGATCTGTGTATGAGAGGGGCTATGACAGACTAATGTAAAGGGAGGTGAAGAGAGAAACAAGAGACTAATATACAGGGAGGGGGAGAGAGAAACAAGAGACTAATGTACAGGGAGGGGGGAGAGAGAAACAAGAGACTAATGTAAAGGGAGGTGAAGAGAGAAACAAGAGACTAATGTACAGGGAGGGGGGAGAGAGAAACAAGAGACTAATGTACAGGGAGGTGAAGAGAGAAACAAGAGACTAATGTACAGGGAGGGGGAGAGAGAAACAAGAGACTAATGTAAAGGGAGGTGGAGAGAGAAACAAGAGACTAATGTAAAGGGAGGTGGAGAGAGAAACAAGAGACTAATGTACAGGGAGGGGGGAGAGAGAAACAAGACACTAATGTACAGGGAGGGGGGAGAGAGAAACAAGACACTAATGTACAGGGAGGGGGGAGAGAGAAACAAGACACTAATGTACAGGGAGGGGGGACAGAGAAACAAGAGACTAATGTAAAGGGAGGTGGAGAGAGAAACAAGAGACTAATGTAGAGGGAGGGGGGACAGAGAAACAAGAGACTAATGTAAAGGGAGGTGGAGAGAGAAACAAGAGACTAATGTAAAGGGAGGTGAAGAGAGAAACAAGAGACTAATGTAAAGGGAGGTGGAGAGAGAAACAAGAGACTAATGTACAGGGAGGGGGGAGAGAGAAACAAGACACTAATGTACAGGGAGGGGGGACAGAGAAACAAGAGACTAATGTAAAGGGAGGTGGAGAGAGAAACAAGAGACTAATGTAGAGGGAGGGGGGACAGAGAAACAAGAGACTAATGTAAAGGGAGGTGAAGAGAGAAACAAGAGACTAATGTAAAGGGAGGTGGAGAGAGAAACAAGAGACTAATGTACAGGGAGGGGGGAGAGAGAAACAAGACACTAATGTACAGGGAGGGGGGAAAGAGAAACAAGAGACTAATGTAAAGGGAGGTGGAGAGAGAAACAAGAGACTAATGTAGAGGGAGGGGGGACAGAGAAACAAGAGACTAATGTAAAGGGAGGTGAAGAGAGAAACAAGAGACTAATGTAAAGGGAGGTGGAGAGAGAAACAAGAGACTAATGTAAAGAGAGGTGAAGAGAGAAACAAGAGACTAATGTACAGGGAGGGGGGAGAGAGAAACAAGACACTAATGTACAGGGAGGTGGAGAGAGAAACAAGAGACTAATGTAAAGGGAGGGGGAGAGAGAAACAAGAGACTAATGTACAGGGAGGGGAAGAGAGAAACAAGAGACTAATGTACAGGGAGGGGGGAGAGAGAAACAAGAGACTAATGTAAAGGGAGGTGGAGAGAGAAACAAGAGACTAATGTACAGGGAGGTGAAGAGAGAAACAAGAGACTAATGTACAGGGAGGTGGAGAGAGAAACAAGAGACTAATGTAAAGGGAGGTGGAGAGAGAAACAAGAGACTAATGTAAAGGGAGGTGGAGAGAGAAACAAGAGACTAATGTACAGGGAGGGGGGAGAGAGAAACAAGAGACTAATGTACAGGGAGGGGGGAGAGAGAAACAAGAGACTAATGTACAGGGAGGGGGGAGAGAGAAACAAGAGACTAATGTAAAGGGAGGTGGAGAGAGAAACAAGAGACTAATGTACAGGGAGGTGAAGAGAGAAACAAGAGACTAATGTACAGGGAGGTGAAGAGAGAAACAAGAGACTAATGTACAGGGAGGTGAAGAGAGAAACAAGAGACTAATGTACAGGGAGGTGAAGAGAGAAACAAGAGACTAATGTACAGGGAGGTGGGAGAGAGAAACAAGACACTAATGTACAGGGAGGGGGGAGAGAGAAACAAGACACTAATGTACAGGGAGGGGGGAGAGAGAAACAAGACACTAATGTACAGGGAGGGGGGACAGAGAAACAAGAGACTAATGTAAAGGGAGGTGGAGAGAGAAACAAGAGACTAATGTAGAGGGAGGGGGGACAGAGAAACAAGAGACTAATGTAAAGGGAGGTGGAGAGAGAAACAAGAGACTAATGTAAAGGGAGGTGAAGAGAGAAACAAGAGACTAATGTAAAGGGAGGTGGAGAGAGAAACAAGAGACTAATGTACAGGGAGGGGGGAGAGAGAAACAAGACACTAATGTACAGGGAGGGGGGAGAGAGAAACAAGACACTAATGTACAGGGAGGGGGGAGAGAGAAACAAGACACTAATGTACAGGGAGGGGGGACAGAGAAACAAGAGACTAATGTAAAGGGAGGTGGAGAGAGAAACAAGAGACTAATGTAGAGGGAGGGGGGACAGAGAAACAAGAGACTAATGTAAAGGGAGGTGGAGAGAGAAACAAGAGACTAATGTAAAGGGAGGTGAAGAGAGAAACAAGAGACTAATGTAAAGGGAGGTGGAGAGAGAAACAAGAGACTAATGTACAGGGAGGGGGGAGAGAGAAACAAGACACTAATGTACAGGGAGGGGGGACAGAGAAACAAGAGACTAATGTAAAGGGAGGTGGAGAGAGAAACAAGAGACTAATGTAGAGGGAGGGGGGACAGATAAACAAGAGACTAATGTAAAGGGAGGTGAAGAGAGAAACAAGAGACTAATGTACAGGGAGGGGGGAGAGAGAAACAAGACACTAATGTACAGGGAGGTGGAGAGAGAAACAAGACTAATGTACAGGGAGGGGAAGAGAGAAACAAGAGACTAATGTACAGGGAGGGGGGAGAGAGAAACAAGAGACTAATGTAAAGGGAGGTGGAGAGAGAAACAAGAGACTAATGTACAGGGAGGTGAAGAGAGAAACAAGAGACTAATGTACACGGAGGTGGAGAGAGAAACAAGAGACTAATGTAAAGGGAGGTGGAGAGAGAAACAAGAGACTAATGTAAAGGGAGGTGGAGAGAGAAACAAGAGACTAATGTACAGGGAGGTGAAGAGAGAAACAAGAGACTAATGTACAGGGAGGGGGGAGAGAGAAACAAGACGCTAATGTACAGGGAGGGGGGAGAGAGAAACAAGACACTAATGTACAGGGAGGGGGGAGAGAGAAACAAGACACTAATGTACAGGGAGGGGGGACAGAGAAACAAGAGACTAATGTAAAGGGAGGTGGAGAGAGAAACAAGAGACTAATGTAGAGGGAGGGGGGACAGAGAAACAAGAGACTAATGTAAAGGGAGGTGGAGAGAGAAACAAGAGACTAATGTAAAGGGAGGTGAAGAGAGAAACAAGAGACTAATGTAAAGGGAGGTGGAGAAAGAAACAAGAGACTAATGTACAGGGAGGGGGGAGAGAGAAACAAGACACTAATGTACAGGGAGGGGGGACAGAGAAACAAGAGACTAATGTAAAGGGAGGTGGAGAGAGAAACAAGAGACTAATGTAGAGGGAGGGGGGACAGAGAAACAAGAGACTAATGTAAAGGGAGGTGAAGAGAGAAACAAGAGACTAATGTAAAGGGAGGTGGAGAGAGAAACAAGAGACTAATGTAAAGGGAGGTGAAGAGAGAAACAAGAGACTAATGTACAGGGAGGGGAAGAGAGAAACAAGAGACTAATGTACAGGGAGGGGGGAGAGAGAAACAAGAGACTAATGTACAGGGAGGGGGGAGAGAGAAAGAAGAGACTAATGTAAAGGGAGGTGGAGAGAGAAACAAGAGACTAATGTACAGGGAGGTGAAGAGAGAAACAAGAGACTAATGTACAGGGAGGGGAAGAGAGAAACAAGAGACTAATGTAAAGGGAGGTGGAGAGAGAAACAAGAGACTAATGTAAAGGGAGGTGGAGAGAGAAACAAGAGACTAATGTACAGGGAGGGGGAGAGAGAAACAAGAGACTAATGTACAGGGAGGGGGGAGAGAGAAACAAGAGACTAATGTACAGGGAGGGGGGAGAGAGAAACAAGAGACTAATGTAAAGGGAGGTGGAGAGAGAAACAAGAGACTAATGTACAGGGAGGTGAAGAGAGAAACAAGAGACTAATGTACAGGGAGGTGAAGAGAGAAACAAGAGACTAATGTACAGGGAGGTGAAGAGAGAAACAAGAGACTAATGTACAGGGAGGGGGAGAGAGAAACAAGAGACTAATGTACAGGGAGGGGGAGAGAGAAACAAGAGACTAATGTAAAGGGAGGTGGAGAGAGAAACAAGAGACTAATGTACAGGGAGGGGGAGAGAGAAACAAGAGACTAATGTACAGGGAGGGGGGAGAGAGAAACAAGAGACTAATGTACAGGGAGGGGGGAGAGAGAAACAAGAGACTAATGTAAAGGGAGGTGGAGAGAGAAACAAGAGACTAATGTACAGGGAGGTGAAGAGAGAAACAAGAGACTAATGTACAGGGAGGTGGAGAGAAACAAGAGACTAATGTACAGGGAGGTGAAGAGAGAAACAAGAGACTAATGTACAGGGAGGGGGAGAGAGAAACAAGAGACTAATGTACAGGGAGGGGGAGAGAGAAACAAGAGACTAATGTACAGGGAGGTGAAGAGAGAAACAAGAGACTAATGTACAGGGAGGGGGAGAGAGAAACAAGAGACTAATGTACAGGGAGGTGAAGAGAGAAACAAGAGACTAATGTACAGGGAGGGGGGAGAGAGAAACAAGAGACTAATGTACAGGGAGGGGAAGAGAGAAACAAGAGACTAATGTAAAGGGAGGGGAAGAGAGAAACAAGAGACTAATGTAAAGGGAGGTGAAGAGAGAAACAAGAGACTAATGTAGAGGGAGGGGGGAGAGAGAAACAAGAGACTAATGTACAGGGAGGGGGGAGAGAGAAACAAGAGACTAATGTACAGGGAGGGGGAGAGAGAAACAAGAGACTAATGTACAGGGAGGGGGGGGGAGAAACAATAGACTAATGTACAGGGAGGGGGGACAGAGAAACAAGAGACTAATGTACAGGGAGGGGGAGAGAGAAACAAGAGACTAATGTAAAGGGAGGGGGAGAGAGAAACAAGAGACTAATGTAAAGGGAGGTGGAGAGAGAAACAAGAGACTAATGTACAGGGAGGGGGAGAGAGAAACAAGAGACTAATGTACAGGGAGGGGGGAGAGAGAAACAAGAGACTAATGTACAGGGAGGGGGAGAGAGAAACAAGAGACTAATATAAAGGGAGGTGGAGAGAAACAAGAGACTAATGTACAGGGAGGTGAAGAGAGAAACAAGAGACTAATGTACAGGGAGGGGAAGAGAGAAACAAGAGACTAATGTACAGGGAGGTGGAGAGAGAAACAAGAGACTAATGTACAGGGAGGGGAAGAGAGAAACAAGAGACTAATGTACAGGGAGGGGAAGAGAGAAACAAGAGACTAATGTACAGGGAGGGGAAGAGAGAAACAAGAGACTAATGTACAGGGAGGTGGAGAGAGAAACAAGAGACTAATGTACAGGGAGCGGGAGAGAGAAACAAGAGACTAATGTACAGGGAGGTGGAGAGAGAAACAAGAGACTCATGTACAGGGAGGGGAAGAGAGAAACAAGAGACTAATGTACAGGGAGCGGGAGAGAGAAACAAGAGACTAATGTACAGGGAGGGGGAGAGAGAAACAAGAGACTAATGTAAAGGGAGGTGAAGAGAGAAACAAGAGACTAATGTACAGGGAGGGGGGAGAGAGAAACAAGAGACTAATGTACAGGGAGGGGGGAGAGAGAAACAAGAGACTAATGTACAGGGAGGTGGAGAGAGAAACAAGAGACTAATGTACAGGGAGGTGAAGAGAGAAACAAGAGACTAATGTACAGGGAGGGGGGAGAGAGAAACAAGAGACTAATGTACAGGGAGGGGAAGAGAGAAACAAGAGACTAATGTAAAGGGAGGTGGAGAGAGAAACAAGAGACTAATGTAAAGGGAGGGGGAGAGAGAAACAAGAGACTAATGTAAAGGGAGGTGGAGAGAGAAACAAGAGACTAATGTAAAGGGAGGGGGAGAGAGAAACAAGAGACTAATGTAAAGGGAGGGGGAGAGAGAAACAAGAGACTAATGTAAAGGGAGGTGGAGAGAGAAACAAGAGACTAATGTACAGGGAGGGGAAGAGAGAAACAAGAGACTAATGTACAGGGAGGGGGGACAGAGAAGCAAGAGACTAATGTAAAGGGAGGTGGAGAGAGAAACAAGAGACTAATGTAAAGGGAGGGGGGGAGAGAGAAACAAGAGACTCATGTACAGGGAGGGGAAGAGAGAAACAAGAGACTAATGTACAGGGAGGGGGGAGAGAGAAACAAGAGACTAATGTACAGGGAGGGGAAGAGAGAAACAAGAGACTAATGTACAGGGAGGGGAAGAGAGAAACAAGAGACTAATGTAAAGGGAGGTGAAGAGAGAAACAAGAGACTAATGTACAGGGAGGGGGGAGAGAGAAACAAGAGACTAATGTACAGGGAGGGGGGAGAGAGAAACAAGAGACTAATGTACAGGGAGGGGGAGAGAGACAAGAGACTAATGTACAGGGAGGGGGGAGAGAGAAACAAGAGACTAATGTACAGGGAGGTGGAGAGAGAAACAAGAGACTAATGTACAGGGAGGTGAAGAGAGAAACAAGAGACTAATGTACAGGGAGGGGGAGAGAGAAACAAGAGACTAATGTACAGGGAGGGGAAGAGAGAAACAAGAGACTAATGTAAAGGGAGGGGGAGAGAGAAACAAGAGACTAATGTAAAGGGAGGTGGAGAGAGAAACAAGAGACTAATGTAAAGGGAGGGGGAGAGAGAAACAAGAGACTAATGTAAAGGGAGGGGGAGAGAGAAACAAGAGACTAATGTAAAGGGAGGTGGAGAGAGAAACAAGAGACTAATGTAAAGGGAGGTGGAGAGAGAAACAAGAGACTAATGTACAGGGAGGGGAAGAGAGAAACAAGAGACTAATGTACAGGGAGGGGGGACAGAGAAGCAAGAGACTAATGTAAAGGGAGATGGAGAGAGAAACAAGAGACTAATGTAAAGGGAGGGGGGAGAGAGAAACAAGAGACTCATGTACAGGGAGGGGAAGAGAGACACAAGAGACTAATGTACAGGGAGGGGGGAGAGAGAAACAAGAGACTAATGTACAGGGAGGGGAAGAGAGAAACAAGAGACTAATGTACAGGGAGGGGAAGAGAGAAACAAGAGACTAATGTACAGGGAGGTGAAGAGAGAAACAAGAGACTAATGTAAAGGGAGGGGGAGAGAGAAACAAGAGACTAATGTACAGGGAGGTGAAGAGAGAAACAAGAGACTAATGTACAGGGAGGGGGGAGAGAGAAACAAGAGACTAATGTACAGGGAGGGGAAGAGAGAAACAAGAGACTAATGTACAGGGAGGGGAAGAGAGAAACAAGAGACTAATGTACAGGGAGGGGAAGAGAGAAACAAGAGACTAATGTACAGGGAGGGGAAGAGAGAAACAAGAGACTCATGTACAGGGAGGGGAAGAGAGAAACAAGAGACTAATGTACAGGGAGGGGAAGAGAGAAACAAGAGACTAATGTACAGGGAGGGGAAGAGAGAAACAAGAGACTAATGTACAGGGAGGGGGAGAGAGAAACAAGAGACTAATGTACAGGGAGGGGGAGAGAGAAACAAGAGACTGATGTACAGGGAGGGGAAGAGAGAAACAAGAGACTAATGTACAGGGAGGGGGGACAGAGAAACAAGAGACTAATGTACAGGGAGGGGAAGAGAGACACAAGAGACTAATGTACAGGGAGGGGGGAGAGAGAAACAAGAGACTAATGTACAGGGAGGGGAAGAGAGAAACAAGAGACTAATGTACAGGGAGGGGAAGAGAGAAACAAGAGACTAATGTACAGGGAGGTGAAGAGAGAAACAAGAGACTAATGTACAGGGAGGGGGGACAGAGAAACAAGAGACTAATGTACAGGGAGGGGAAGAGAGACACAAGAGACTAATGTACAGGGAGGGGGGAGAGAGAAACAAGAGACTAATGTACAGGGAGGGGAAGAGAGAAACAAGAGACTAATGTACAGGGAGGGGAAGAGAGAAACAAGAGACTAATGTACAGGGAGGTGAAGAGAGAAACAAGAGACTAATGTAAAGGGAGGGGGAGAGAGAAACAAGAGACTAATGTACAGGGAGGTGAAGAGAGAAACAAGAGACTAATGTACAGGGAGGGGGGAGAGAGAAACAAGAGACTAATGTACAGGGAGGGGAAGAGAGAAACAAGAGACTAATGTACAGGGAGGGGAAGAGAGAAACAAGAGACTAATGTACAGGGAGGGGAAGAGAGAAACAAGAGACTAATGTACAGGGAGGGGAAGAGAGAAACAAGAGACTCATGTACAGGGAGGGGAAGAGAGAAACAAGAGACTAATGTACAGGGAGGGGAAGAGAGAAACAAGAGACTAATGTACAGGGAGGGGAAGAGAGAAACAAGAGACTAATGTACAGGGAGGGGGAGAGAGAAACAAGAGACTAATGTACATGGAGGGGAAGAGAGAAACAAGAGACTAATGTACAGGGAGGGGGAGAGAGAAACAAGAGACTAATGTAAAGGGAGGTGAAGAGAGAAACAAGAGACTAATATACAGGGAGGGGGAGAGAGAAACAAGAGACTAATGTACAGGGAGGGGGAGAGAGAAACAAGACACTAATGTACAGGGAGGTGAAGAGAGAAACAAGAGACTAATGTACAGGGAGGGGGGAGAGAGAAACAAGAGACTAATGTACAGGGAGGGGGAGAGAGAAACAAGAGACTAATGTAAAGGGAGGTGGAGAGAGAAACAAGAGACTAATGTAAAGGGAGGTGGAGAGAGAAACAAGAGACTGATGTACAGGGAGGGGAAGAGAGAAACAAGAGATTAATGTACAGGGAGGGGGGACAGAGAAACAAGAGACTAATGTAAAGGGAGGTGGAGAGAGAAACAAGAGACTAATGTAAAGGGAGGGGGAGAGAGAAACAAGAGACTAATGTAAAGGGAGGTGGAGAGAGAAACAAGAGACTAATGTACAGGGAGGGGAAAAGAGAAACAAGAGACTAATGTACAGGGAGGGGGGACAGAGAAACAAGAGACTAATGTAAAGGGAGGGGGAGAGAGAAACAAGAGACTAATGTAAAGGGAGGTGGAGAGAGAAACAAGAGACTAATGTACAGGGAGGGGGGGAGAGAGAAACAAGAGACTCATGTACAGGGAGGGGAAGAGAGAAACAAGAGACTAATGTACAGGGAGGGGGGAGAGAGAAACAAGAGACTAATGTACAGGGAGGGGAAGAGAGAAACAAGAGACTAATGTACAGGGAGGGGAAGAGAGAAACAAGAGACTAATGTACAGGGAGGGGAAGAGAGAAACAAGAGACTAATGTAAAGGGAGGGGGAGAGAGAAACAAGAGACTAATGTACAGGGAGGTGAAGAGAGAAACAAGAGACTAATGTACAGGGAGGTGAAGAGAGAAACAAGAGACTAATGTACAGGGAGGGGGGAGAGAGAAACAAGAGACTAATGTACAGGGAGGGGAAGAGAGAAACAAGAGACTAATGTACAGGGAGGGGAAGAGAGAAACAAGAGACTAATGTACAGGGAGGGGGGAGAGAGAAACAAGAGACTAATGTACAGGGAGGGGAAGAGAGAAACAAGAGACTCATGTACAGGGAGGGGAAGAGAGAAACAAGAGACTAATGTACAGGGAGGGGAAGAGAGAAACAAGAGACTAATGTACAGGGAGGGGAAAAGAGAAACAAGAGACTAATGTACAGGGAGGGGGAGAGAGAAACAAGAGACTAATGTACAGGGAGGGGAAGAGAGAAACAAGAGACTCATGTACAGGGAGGGGAAGAGAGAAACAAGAGACTAATGTACAGGGAGGGGGGACAGAGAAGCAAGAGACTAATGTAAAGGGAGATGGAGAGAGAAACAAGAGACTAATGTAAAGGGAGGGGGGGAGAGAGAAACAAGAGACTCATGTACAGGGAGGGGAAGAGAGACACAAGAGACTAATGTACAGGGAGGGGGGAGAGAGAAACAAGAGACTAATGTACAGGGAGGGGAAGAGAGAAACAAGAGACTAATGTACAGGGAGGGGAAGAGAGAAACAAGAGACTAATGTACAGGGAGGTGAAGAGAGAAACAAGAGACTAATGTAAAGGGAGGGGGAGAGAGAAACAAGAGACTAATGTACAGGGAGGTGAAGAGAGAAACAAGAGACTAATGTACAGGGAGGGGGGAGAGAGAAACAAGAGACTAATGTACAGGGAGGGGAAGAGAGAAACAAGAGACTAATGTACAGGGAGGGGAAGAGAGAAACAAGAGACTAATGTACAGGGAGGGGAAGAGAGAAACAAGAGACTAATGTACAGGGAGGGGAAGAGAGAAACAAGAGACTAATGTACAGGGAGGGGGAGAGAGAAACAAGACACTAATGTACAGGGAGGTGAAGAGAGAAACAAGAGACTAATGTACAGGGAGGGGGGAGAGAGAAACAAGAGACTAATGTACAGGGAGGGGGAGAGAGAAACAAGAGACTAATGTAAAGGGAGGTGGAGAGAGAAACAAGAGACTAATGTAAAGGGAGGTGGAGAGAGAAACAAGAGACTGATGTACAGGGAGGGGAAGAGAGAAACAAGAGACTAATGTACAGGGAGGGGGGACAGAGAAACAAGAGACTAATGTAAAGGGAGGTGGAGAGAGAAACAAGAGACTAATGTAAAGGGAGGGGGAGAGAGAAACAAGAGACTAATGTAAAGGGAGGTGGAGAGAGAAACAAGAGACTAATGT
Organism: Salvelinus alpinus; assembly: GCF_045679555.1. Taxonomy (NCBI): domain Eukaryota; kingdom Metazoa; phylum Chordata; class Actinopteri; order Salmoniformes; family Salmonidae; genus Salvelinus; species Salvelinus alpinus. The sequence continues at coordinate 2,243,656 of NC_092089.1, read as the reverse complement.
ACAGGGAGGGGAAAAGAGAAACAAGAGACTAATGTACAGGGAGGGGGGACAGAGAAACAAGAGACTAATGTAAAGGGAGGGGGAGAGAGAAACAAGAGACTAATGTAAAGGGAGGTGGAGAGAGAAACAAGAGACTAATGTACAGGGAGGGGGGGAGAGAGAAACAAGAGACTCATGTACAGGGAGGGGAAGAGAGAAACAAGAGACTAATGTACAGGGAGGGGGGAGAGAGAAACAAGAGACTAATGTACAGGGAGGGGAAGAGAGAAACAAGAGACTAATGTACAGGGAGGTGAAGAGAGAAACAAGAGACTAATGTACAGGGAGGTGAAGAGAGAAACAAGAGACTAATGTACAGGGAGGGGGGAGAGAGAAACAAGAGACTAATGTACAGGGAGGGGAAGAGAGAAACAAGAGACTAATGTACAGGGAGGGGAAGAGAGAAACAAGAGACTAATGTACAGGGAGGGGGGAGAGAGAAACAAGAGACTCATGTACAGGGAGGGGAAGAGAGAAACAAGAGACTCATGTACAGGGAGGGGAAGAGAGAAACAAGAGACTAATGTACAGGGAGGGGAAAAGAGAAACAAGAGACTAATGTACAGGGAGGGGGAGAGAGAAACAAGAGACTAATGTACAGGGAGGGGAAGAGAGAAAGAAGAGACTAATGTACAGGGAGGGGGAGAGAGAAACAAGAGACTAATGTAAAGGTAGGTGAAGAGAGAAACAAGAGACTAATATACAGGGAGGGGGAGAGAGAAACAAGAGACTAATGTACAGGGAGGGGGAACAGAGAAACAAGACACTAATGTACAGGGAGGTGAAGAGAGAAACAAGAGACTAATGTACAGGGAGGGGGGAGAGAGAAACAAGAGACTAATGTACAGGGAGGGGGAGAGAGAAACAAGAGACTAATATACAGGGAGGGGAAGAGAGAAACAAGAGACTAATGTACAGGGAGGGGAAGAGAGAAACAAGACACTAATGTACAGGGAGGTGAAGAGAGAAACAAGAGACTAATGTACAGGGAGGGGGGAGAGAGAAACAAGACACTAATGTACAGGGAGGGGGGAGAGAGAAACAAGACACTAATGTACAGGGAGGGGGGACAGAGAAACAAGAGACTAATGTAAAGGGAGGTGGAGAGAGAAACAAGAGACTAATGTAGAGGGAGGGGGGACAGAGAAACAAGAGACTAATGTAAAGGGAGGTGGAGAGAGAAACAAGAGACTAATGTAAAGGGAGGTGAAGAGAGAAACAAGAGACTAATGTAAAGGGAGGTGGAGAGAGAAACAAGAGACTAATGTACAGGGAGGGGGGAGAGAGAAACAAGACACTAATGTACAGGGAGGGGGGAGAGAGAAACAAGACACTAATGTACAGGGAGGGGGGAGAGAGAAACAAGACACTAATGTACAGGGAGGGGGGACAGAGAAACAAGAGACTAATGTAAAGGGAGGTGGAGAGAGAAACAAGAGACTAATGTAGAGGGAGGGGGGACAGAGAAACAAGAGACTAATGTAAAGGGAGGTGGAGAGAGAAACAAGAGACTAATGTAAAGGGAGGTGAAGAGAGAAACAAGAGACTAATGTAAAGGGAGGTGGAGAGAGAAACAAGAGACTAATGTACAGGGAGGGGGGAGAGAGAAACAAGACACTAATGTACAGGGAGGGGGGACAGAGAAACAAGAGACTAATGTAAAGGGAGGTGGAGAGAGAAACAAGAGACTAATGTAGAGGGAGGGGGGACAGATAAACAAGAGACTAATGTAAAGGGAGGTGAAGAGAGAAACAAGAGACTAATGTAAAGGGAGGTGGAGAGAGAAACAAGAGACTAATGTAAAGGGAGGTGAAGAGAGAAACAAGAGACTAATGTACAGGGAGGGGGGAGAGAGAAACAAGACACTAATGTACAGGGAGGTGGAGAGAGAAACAAGACTAATGTACAGGGAGGGGAAGAGAGAAACAAGAGACTAATGTACAGGGAGGGGGGAGAGAGAAACAAGAGACTAATGTAAAGGGAGGTGGAGAGAGAAACAAGAGACTAATGTACAGGGAGGTGAAGAGAGAAACAAGAGACTAATGTACACGGAGGTGGAGAGAGAAACAAGAGACTAATGTAAAGGGAGGTGGAGAGAGAAACAAGAGACTAATGTAAAGGGAGGTGGAGAGAGAAACAAGAGACTAATGTACAGGGAGGTGAAGAGAGAAACAAGAGACTAATGTACAGGGAGGGGGGAGAGAGAAACAAGACGCTAATGTACAGGGAGGGGGGAGAGAGAAACAAGACACTAATGTACAGGGAGGGGGGAGAGAGAAACAAGACACTAATGTACAGGGAGGGGGGACAGAGAAACAAGAGACTAATGTAAAGGGAGGTGGAGAGAGAAACAAGAGACTAATGTAGAGGGAGGGGGGACAGAGAAACAAGAGACTAATGTAAAGGGAGGTGGAGAGAGAAACAAGAGACTAATGTAAAGGGAGGTGAAGAGAGAAACAAGAGACTAATGTAAAGGGAGGTGGAGAAAGAAACAAGAGACTAATGTACAGGGAGGGGGGAGAGAGAAACAAGACACTAATGTACAGGGAGGGGGGACAGAGAAACAAGAGACTAATGTAAAGGGAGGTGGAGAGAGAAACAAGAGACTAATGTAGAGGGAGGGGGGACAGAGAAACAAGAGACTAATGTAAAGGGAGGTGAAGAGAGAAACAAGAGACTAATGTAAAGGGAGGTGGAGAGAGAAACAAGAGACTAATGTAAAGGGAGGTGAAGAGAGAAACAAGAGACTAATGTACAGGGAGGGGGGAGAGAGAAACAAGACACTAATGTACAGGGAGGTGGAGAGAGAAACAAGAGACTAATGTACAGGGAGGGGAAGAGAGAAACAAGAGACTAATGTACAGGGAGGGGGGAGAGAGAAACAAGAGACTAATGTACAGGGAGGGGGGAGAGAGAAAGAAGAGACTAATGTAAGGGGAGGTGGAGAGAGAAACAAGAGACTAATGTACAGGGAGGTGAAGAGAGAAACAAGAGACTAATGTACAGGGAGGGGAAGAGAGAAACAAGAGACTAATGTAAAGGGAGGTGGAGAGAGAAACAAGAGACTAATGTAAAGGGAGGTGGAGAGAGAAACAAGAGACTAATGTACAGGGAGGGGGAGAGAGAAACAAGAGACTAATGTACAGGGAGGGGGGAGAGAGAATCAAGAGACTAATGTACAGGGAGGGGGGAGAGAGAAACAAGAGACTAATGTAAAGGGAGGTGGAGAGAGAAACAAGAGACTAATGTACAGGGAGGTGAAGAGAGAAACAAGAGACTAATGTACAGGGAGGTGAAGAGAGAAACAAGAGACTAATGTACAGGGAGGTGAAGAGAGAAACAAGAGACTAATGTACAGGGAGGGGGAGAGAGAAACAAGAGACTAATGTACAGGGAGGGGGAGAGAGAAACAAGAGACTAATGTAAAGGGAGGTGGAGAGAGAAACAAGAGACTAATGTACAGGGAGGGGGAGAGAGAAACAAGAGACTAATGTACAGGGAGGGGGGAGAGAGAAACAAGAGACTAATGTACAGGGAGGGGGGAGAGAGAAACAAGAGACTAATGTAAAGGGAGGTGGAGAGAGAAACAAGAGACTAATGTACAGGGAGGTGAAGAGAGAAACAAGAGACTAATGTACAGGGAGGTGGAGAGAAACAAGAGACTAATGTACAGGGAGGTGAAGAGAGAAACAAGAGACTAATGTACAGGGAGGGGGAGAGAGAAACAAGAGACTAATGTACAGGGAGGGGGAGAGAGAAACAAGAGACTAATGTACAGGGAGGTGAAGAGAGAAACAAGAGACTAATGTACAGGGAGGGGGAGAGAGAAACAAGAGACTAATGTACAGGGAGGTGAAGAGAGAAACAAGAGACTAATGTACAGGGAGGGGGGAGAGAGAAACAAGAGACTAATGTACAGGGAGGGGAAGAGAGAAACAAGAGACTAATGTAAAGGGAGGGGAAGAGAGAAACAAGAGACTAATGTAAAGGGAGGTGAAGAGAGAAACAAGAGACTAATGTAGAGGGAGGGGGGAGAGAGAAACAAGAGACTAATGTACAGGGAGGGGGGAGAGAGAAACAAGAGACTAATGTACAGGGAGGGGGAGAGAGAAACAAGAGACTAATGTACAGGGAGGGGGGGGGAGAAACAATAGACTAATGTACAGGGAGGGGGGACAGAGAAACAAGAGACTAATGTACAGGGAGGGGGAGAGAGAAACAAGAGACTAATGTAAAGGGAGGGGGAGAGAGAAACAAGAGACTAATGTAAAGGGAGGTGGAGAGAGAAACAAGAGACTAATGTACAGGGAGGGGGAGAGAGAAACAAGAGACTAATGTACAGGGAGGGGGGAGAGAGAAACAAGAGACTAATATAAAGGGAGGTGGAGAGAAACAAGAGACTAATGTACAGGGAGGTGAAGAGAGAAACAAGAGACTAATGTACAGGGAGGGGAAGAGAGAAACAAGAGACTAATGTACAGGGAGGTGGAGAGAGAAACAAGAGACTAATGTACAGGGAGGGGAAGAGAGAAACAAGAGACTAATGTACAGGGAGGGGAAGAGAGAAACAAGAGACTAATGTACAGGGAGGGGAAGAGAGAAACAAGAGACTAATGTACAGGGAGGTGGAGAGAGAAACAAGAGACTAATGTACAGGGAGCGGGAGAGAGAAACAAGAGACTCATGTACAGGGAGGTGGAGAGAGAAACAAGAGACTCATGTACAGGGAGGGGAAGAGAGAAACAAGAGACTAATGTACAGGGAGCGGGAGAGAGAAACAAGAGACTAATGTACAGGGAGGGGGAGAGAGAAACAAGAGACTAATGTAAAGGGAGGTGAAGAGAGAAACAAGAGACTAATGTACAGGGAGGGGGGAGAGAGAAACAAGAGACTAATGTACAGGGAGGGGGGAGAGAGAAACAAGAGACTAATGTACAGGGAGGGGGGAGAGAGAAACAAGAGACTAATGTAAAGGGAGGTGGAGAGAGAAACAAGAGACTAATGTACAGGGAGGTGAAGAGAGAAACAAGAGACTAATGTACAGGGAGGTGGAGAGAAACAAGAGACTAATGTACAGGGAGGTGAAGAGAGAAACAAGAGACTAATGTACAGGGAGGGGGAGAGAGAAACAAGAGACTAATGTACAGGGAGGGGGAGAGAGAAACAAGAGACTAATGTACAGGGAGGTGAAGAGAGAAACAAGAGACTAATGTACAGGGAGGGGGAGAGAGAAACAAGAGACTAATGTACAGGGAGGTGAAGAGAGAAACAAGAGACTAATGTACAGGGAGGGGGGAGAGAGAAACAAGAGACTAATGTACAGGGAGGGGAAGAGAGAAACAAGAGACTAATGTAAAGGGAGGGGAAGAGAGAAACAAGAGACTAATGTAAAGGGAGGTGAAGAGAGAAACAAGAGACTAATGTAGAGGGAGGGGGGAGAGAGAAACAAGAGACTAATGTACAGGGAGGGGGGAGAGAGAAACAAGAGACTAATGTACAGGGAGGGGGAGAGAGAAACAAGAGACTAATGTACAGGGAGGGGGGGGGAGAAACAATAGACTAATGTACAGGGAGGGGGGACAGAGAAACAAGAGACTAATGTACAGGGAGGGGGAGAGAGAAACAAGAGACTAATGTAAAGGGAGGGGGAGAGAGAAACAAGAGACTAATGTAAAGGGAGGTGGAGAGAGAAACAAGAGACTAATGTACAGGGAGGGGGAGAGAGAAACAAGAGACTAATGTACAGGGAGGGGGGAGAGAGAAACAAGAGACTAATGTACAGGGAGGGGGGAGAGAGAAACAAGAGACTAATATAAAGGGAGGTGGAGAGAAACAAGAGACTAATGTACAGGGAGGTGAAGAGAGAAACAAGAGACTAATGTACAGGGAGGGGAAGAGAGAAACAAGAGACTAATGTACAGGGAGGTGGAGAGAGAAACAAGAGACTAATGTACAGGGAGGGGAAGAGAGAAACAAGAGACTAATGTACAGGGAGGGGAAGAGAGAAACAAGAGACTAATGTACAGGGAGGGGAAGAGAGAAACAAGAGACTAATGTACAGGGAGGTGGAGAGAGAAACAAGAGACTAATGTACAGGGAGCGGGAGAGAGAAACAAGAGACTCATGTACAGGGAGGTGGAGAGAGAAACAAGAGACTCATGTACAGGGAGGGGAAGAGAGAAACAAGAGACTAATGTACAGGGAGCGGGAGAGAGAAACAAGAGACTAATGTACAGGGAGGGGGAGAGAGAAACAAGAGACTAATGTAAAGGGAGGTGAAGAGAGAAACAAGAGACTAATGTACAGGGAGGGGGGAGAGAGAAACAAGAGACTAATGTACAGGGAGGGGGGAGAGAGAAACAAGAGACTAATGTACAGGGAGGTGGAGAGAGAAACAAGAGACTAATGTACAGGGAGGTGAAGAGAGAAACAAGAGACTAATGTACAGGGAGGGGGGAGAGAGAAACAAGAGACTAATGTACAGGGAGGGGAAGAGAGAAACAAGAGACTAATGTAAAGGGAGGTGGAGAGAGAAACAAGAGACTAATGTAAAGGGAGGGGGAGAGAGAAACAAGAGACTAATGTAAAGGGAGGTGGAGAGAGAAACAAGAGACTAATGTAAAGGGAGGGGGAGAGAGAAACAAGAGACTAATGTAAAGGGAGGGGGAGAGAGAAACAAGAGACTAATGTAAAGGGAGGTGGAGAGAGAAACAAGAGACTAATGTACAGGGAGGGGAAGAGAGAAACAAGAGACTAATGTACAGGGAGGGGGGACAGAGAAGCAAGAGACTAATGTAAAGGGAGGTGGAGAGAGAAACAAGAGACTAATGTAAAGGGAGGGGGGAGAGAGAAACAAGAGACTCATGTACAGGGAGGGGAAGAGAGAAACAAGAGACTAATGTACAGGGAGGGGGGAGAGAGAAACAAGAGACTAATGTACAGGGAGGGGAAGAGAGAAACAAGAGACTAATGTACAGGGAGGGGAAGAGAGAAACAAGAGACTAATGTAAAGGGAGGTGAAGAGAGAAACAAGAGACTAATGTACAGGGAGGGGGGAGAGAGAAACAAGAGACTAATGTACAGGGAGGGGGGAGAGAGAAACAAGAGACTAATGTACAGGGAGGGGGAGAGAGACAAGAGACTAATGTACAGGGAGGGGGGAGAGAGAAACAAGAGACTAATGTACAGGGAGGTGGAGAGAGAAACAAGAGACTAATGTACAGGGAGGTGAAGAGAGAAACAAGAGACTAATGTACAGGGAGGGGGGAGAGAGAAACAAGAGACTAATGTACAGGGAGGGGAAGAGAGAAACAAGAGACTAATGTAAAGGGAGGGGGAGAGAGAAACAAGAGACTAATGTAAAGGGAGGTGGAGAGAGAAACAAGAGACTAATGTAAAGGGAGGGGGAGAGAGAAACAAGAGACTAATGTAAAGGGAGGGGGAGAGAGAAACAAGAGACTAATGTAAAGGGAGGTGGAGAGAGAAACAAGAGACTAATGTAAAGGGAGGTGGAGAGAGAAACAAGAGACTAATGTACAGGGAGGGGAAGAGAGAAACAAGAGACTAATGTACAGGGAGGGGGGACAGAGAAGCAAGAGACTAATGTAAAGGGAGATGGAGAGAGAAACAAGAGACTAATGTAAAGGGAGGGGGGGAGAGAGAAACAAGAGACTCATGTACAGGGAGGGGAAGAGAGACACAAGAGACTAATGTACAGGGAGGGGGGAGAGAGAAACAAGAGACTAATGTACAGGGAGGGGAAGAGAGAAACAAGAGACTAATGTACAGGGAGGGGAAGAGAGAAACAAGAGACTAATGTACAGGGAGGTGAAGAGAGAAACAAGAGACTAATGTAAAGGGAGGGGGAGAGAGAAACAAGAGACTAATGTACAGGGAGGTGAAGAGAGAAACAAGAGACTAATGTACAGGGAGGGGGGAGAGAGAAACAAGAGACTAATGTACAGGGAGGGGAAGAGAGAAACAAGAGACTAATGTACAGGGAGGGGAAGAGAGAAACAAGAGACTAATGTACAGGGAGGGGAAGAGAGAAACAAGAGACTAATGTACAGGGAGGGGAAGAGAGAAACAAGAGACTCATGTACAGGGAGGGGAAGAGAGAAACAAGAGACTAATGTACAGGGAGGGGAAGAGAGAAACAAGAGACTAATGTACAGGGAGGGGAAGAGAGAAACAAGAGACTAATGTACAGGGAGGGGGAGAGAGAAACAAGAGACTAATGTACAGGGAGGGGGAGAGAGAAACAAGAGACTGATGTACAGGGAGGGGAAGAGAGAAACAAGAGACTAATGTACAGGGAGGGGGGACAGAGAAACAAGAGACTAATGTACAGGGAGGGGAAGAGAGACACAAGAGACTAATGTACAGGGAGGGGGGAGAGAGAAACAAGAGACTAATGTACAGGGAGGGGAAGAGAGAAACAAGAGACTAATGTACAGGGAGGGGAAGAGAGAAACAAGAGACTAATGTACAGGGAGGTGAAGAGAGAAACAAGAGACTAATGTACAGGGAGGGGGGACAGAGAAACAAGAGACTAATGTACAGGGAGGGGAAGAGAGACACAAGAGACTAATGTACAGGGAGGGGGGAGAGAGAAACAAGAGACTAATGTACAGGGAGGGGAAGAGAGAAACAAGAGACTAATGTACAGGGAGGGGAAGAGAGAAACAAGAGACTAATGTACAGGGAGGTGAAGAGAGAAACAAGAGACTAATGTAAAGGGAGGGGGAGAGAGAAACAAGAGACTAATGTACAGGGAGGTGAAGAGAGAAACAAGAGACTAATGTACAGGGAGGGGGGAGAGAGAAACAAGAGACTAATGTACAGGGAGGGGAAGAGAGAAACAAGAGACTAATGTACAGGGAGGGGAAGAGAGAAACAAGAGACTAATGTACAGGGAGGGGAAGAGAGAAACAAGAGACTAATGTACAGGGAGGGGAAGAGAGAAACAAGAGACTCATGTACAGGGAGGGGAAGAGAGAAACAAGAGACTAATGTACAGGGAGGGGAAGAGAGAAACAAGAGACTAATGTACAGGGAGGGGAAGAGAGAAACAAGAGACTAATGTACAGGGAGGGGGAGAGAGAAACAAGAGACTAATGTACATGGAGGGGAAGAGAGAAACAAGAGACTAATGTACAGGGAGGGGGAGAGAGAAACAAGAGACTAATGTAAAGGGAGGTGAAGAGAGAAACAAGAGACTAATATACAGGGAGGGGGAGAGAGAAACAAGAGACTAATGTACAGGGAGGGGGAGAGAGAAACAAGACACTAATGTACAGGGAGGTGAAGAGAGAAACAAGAGACTAATGTACAGGGAGGGGGGAGAGAGAAACAAGAGACTAATGTACAGGGAGGGGGAGAGAGAAACAAGAGACTAATGTAAAGGGAGGTGGAGAGAGAAACAAGAGACTAATGTAAAGGGAGGTGGAGAGAGAAACAAGAGACTGATGTACAGGGAGGGGAAGAGAGAAACAAGAGATTAATGTACAGGGAGGGGGGACAGAGAAACAAGAGACTAATGTAAAGGGAGGTGGAGAGAGAAACAAGAGACTAATGTAAAGGGAGGGGGAGAGAGAAACAAGAGACTAATGTAAAGGGAGGTGGAGAGAGAAACAAGAGACTAATGTACAGGGAGGGGAAAAGAGAAACAAGAGACTAATGTACAGGGAGGGGGGACAGAGAAACAAGAGACTAATGTAAAGGGAGGGGGAGAGAGAAACAAGAGACTAATGTAAAGGGAGGTGGAGAGAGAAACAAGAGACTAATGTACAGGGAGGGGGGGAGAGAGAAACAAGAGACTCATGTACAGGGAGGGGAAGAGAGAAACAAGAGACTAATGTACAGGGAGGGGGGAGAGAGAAACAAGAGACTAATGTACAGGGAGGGGAAGAGAGAAACAAGAGACTAATGTACAGGGAGGGGAAGAGAGAAACAAGAGACTAATGTACAGGGAGGGGAAGAGAGAAACAAGAGACTAATGTAAAGGGAGGGGGAGAGAGAAACAAGAGACTAATGTACAGGGAGGTGAAGAGAGAAACAAGAGACTAATGTACAGGGAGGGGAAGAGAGAAACAAGAGACTAATGTACAGGGAGGGGAAGAGAGAAACAAGAGACTAATGTACAGGGAGGGGGGAGAGAGAAACAAGAGACTAATGTACAGGGAGGGGGAGAGAGAAACAAGAGACTAATGTACAGGGAGGGGAAGAGAGAAACAAGAGACTCATGTACAGGGAGGGGAAGAGAGAAACAAGAGACTAATGTACAGGGAGGGGGAACAGAGAAGCAAGAGACTAATGTAAAGGGAGATGGAGAGAGAAACAAGAGACTAATGTAAAGGGAGGGGGGAGAGAGAAACAAGAGACTCATGTACAGGGAGGGGAAGAGAGACACAAGAGACTAATGTACAGGGAGGGGGGAGAGAGAAACAAGAGACTAATGTACAGGGAGGGGAAGAGAGAAACAAGAGACTAATGTACAGGGAGGGGAAGAGAGAAACAAGAGACTAATGTACAGGGAGGTGAAGAGAGAAACAAGAGACTAATGTAAAGGGAGGGGGAGAGAGAAACAAGAGACTAATGTACAGGGAGGTGAAGAGAGAAACAAGAGACTAATGTACAGGGAGGGGGGAGAGAGAAACAAGAGACTAATGTACAGGGAGGGGAAGAGAGAAACAAGAGACTAATGTACAGGGAGGGGAAGAGAGAAACAAGAGACTAATGTACAGGGAGGGGAAGAGAGAAACAAGAGACTAATGTACAGGGAGGGGAAGAGAGAAACAAGAGACTAATATACAGGGAGGGGGAGAGAGAAACAAGACACTAATGTACAGGGAGGTGAAGAGAGAAACAAGAGACTAATGTACAGGGAGGGGGAGAGAGAAACAAGAGACTAATGTACAGGGAGGGGGAGAGAGAAACAAGAGACTAATGTAAAGGGAGGTGGAGAGAGAAACAAGAGACTAATGTAAAGGGAGGTGGAGAGAGAAACAAGAGACTAATGTACAGGGAGGGGGGAGAGAGAAACAAGAGACTAATGTACAGGGAGGGGAAGAGAGAAACAAGAGACTAATGTACAGGGAGGGGAAGAGAGAAACAAGAGACTAATGTACAGGGAGGGGAAGAGAGAAACAAGAGACTAATGTACAGGGAGGGGAAGAGAGAAACAAGAGACTAATGTACAGGGAGGGGGAGAGAGAAACAAGACACTAATGTACAGGGAGGTGAAGAGAGAAACAAGAGACTAATGTACAGGGAGGGGGGAGAGAGAAACAAGAGACTAATGTACAGGGAGGGGGAGAGAGAAACAAGAGACTAATGTAAAGGGAGGTGGAGAGAGAAACAAGAGACTAATGTAAAGGGAGGTGGAGAGAGAAACAAGAGACTGATGTACAGGGAGGGGAAGAGAGAAACAAGAGACTAATGTACAGGGAGGGGGGACAGAGAAACAAGAGACTAATGTAAAGGGAGGTGGAGAGAGAAACAAGAGACTAATGTAAAGGGAGGGGGAGAGAGAAACAAGAGACTAATGTAAAGGGAGGTGGAGAGAGAAACAAGAGACTAATGTACAGGGAGGGGAAAAGAGAAACAAGAGACTAATGTACAGGGAGGGGGGACAGAGAAACAAGAGACTAATGTAAAGGGAGGGGGAGAGAGAAACAAGAGACTAATGTAAAGGGAGGTGGAGAGAGAAACAAGAGACTAATGTACAGGGAGGGGGGGAGAGAGAAACAAGAGACTCATGTACAGGGAGGGGAAGAGAGAAACAAGAGACTAATGTACAGGGAGGGGGGAGAGAGAAACAAGAGACTAATGTACAGGGAGGGGAAGAGAGAAACAAGAGACTAATGTACAGGGAGGTGAAGAGAGAAACAAGAGACTAATGTACAGGGAGGTGAAGAGAGAAACAAGAGACTAATGTACAGGGAGGGGGGAGAGAGAAACAAGAGACTAATGTACAGGGAGGGGAAGAGAGAAACAAGAGACTAATGTACAGGGAGGGGAAGAGAGAAACAAGAGACTAATGTACAGGGAGGGGGGAGAGAGAAACAAGAGACTCATGTACAGGGAGGGGAAGAGAGAAACAAGAGACTCATGTACAGGGAGGGGAAGAGAGAAACAAGAGACTAATGTACAGGGAGGGGAAAAGAGAAACAAGAGACTAATGTACAGGGAGGGGGAGAGAGAAACAAGAGACTAATGTACAGGGAGGGGAAGAGAGAAAGAAGAGACTAATGTACAGGGAGGGGGAGAGAGAAACAAGAGACTAATGTAAAGGTAGGTGAAGAGAGAAACAAGAGACTAATATACAGGGAGGGGGAGAGAGAAACAAGAGACTAATGTACAGGGAGGGGGAACAGAGAAACAAGACACTAATGTACAGGGAGGTGAAGAGAGAAACAAGAGACTAATGTACAGGGAGGGGGAGAGAGAAACAAGAGACTAATGTACAGGGAGGGGGAGAGAGAAACAAGAGACTAATATACAGGGAGGGGAAGAGAGAAACAAGAGACTAATGTACAGGGAGGGGAAGAGAGAAACAAGAGACTAATGTACAGGGAGGGGGAGAGAGAAACAAGAGACTAATGTAAAGGGAGGGGGAGAGAGAAACAAGAGACTAATGTACAGGGAGGGGAAGAGAGAAACAAGAGACTAATGTAAAGGGAGGTGGAGAGAGAAACAAGAGACTAATGTAAAGGGAGGGGGAGAGAGAAACAAGAGACTAATGTAAAGGGAGGTGGAGAGAGAAACAAGAGACTAATGTAAAGGGAGGGGGAGAGAGAAACAAGAGACTAATGTAAAGGGAGGGGGAGAGAGAAACAAGAGACTAATGTACAGGGAGGGGAAGAGAGAAACAAGAGACTAATGTACAGGGAGGGGGGACAGAGAAGCAAGAGACTAATGTAAAGGGAGGTGGAGAGAGAAACAAGAGACTAATGTAAAGGGAGGTGGGGAGAGAGAAACAAGAGACTCATGTACAGGGAGGGGAAGAGAGAAACAAGAGACTAATGTACAGGGAGGGGGGAGAGAGAAACAAGAGACTAATGTACAGGGAGGGGAAGAGAGAAACAAGAGACTAATGTACAGGGAGGGGAAGAGAGAAACAAGAGACTAATGTAAAGGGAGGTGAAGAGAGAAACAAGAGACTAATGTACAGGGAGGGGGGAGAGAGAAACAAGAGACTATTGTACAGGGAGGGGGGAGAGAGAAACAAGAGACTAATGTACAGGGAGGTGGAGAGAGAAACAAGAGACTAATGTACAGGGAGGTGAAGAGAGAAACAAGAGACTAATGTACAGGGAGGGGGGAGAGAGAAACAAGAGACTAATGTACAGGGAGGGGAAGAGAGAAACAAGAGACTAATGTAAAGGGAGGTGGAGAGAGAAACAAGAGACTAATGTAAAGGGAGGGGGAGAGAGAAACAAGAGACTAATGTAAAGGGAGGTGGAGAGAGAAACAAGAGACTAATGTAAAGGGAGGGGGAGAGAGAAACAAGAGACTAATGTAAAGGGAGGGGGAGAGAGAAACAAGAGACTAATGTAAAGGGAGGTGGAGAGAGAAACAAGAGACTAATGTAAAGGGAGGTGGAGAGAGAAACAAGAGACTAATGTACAGGGAGGGGAAGAGAGAAACAAGAGACTAATGTACAGGGAGGGGGGACAGAGAAGCAAGAGACTAATGTAAAGGGAGATGGAGAGAGAAACAAGAGACTAATGTAAAGGGAGGGGGGAGAGAGAAACAAGAGACTCATGTACAGGGAGGGGAAGAGAGACACAAGAGACTAATGTACAGGGAGGGGGGAGAGAGAAACAAGAGACTAATGTACAGGGAGGGGAAGAGAGAAACAAGAGACTAATGTACAGGGAGGGGAAGAGAGAAACAAGAGACTAATGTACAGGGAGGTGAAGAGAGAAACAAGAGACTCATGTAAAGGGAGGGGGAGAGAGAAACAAGAGACTAATGTACAGGGAGGTGAAGAGAGAAACAAGAGACTAATGAACAGGGAGGGGGGAGAGAGAAACAAGAGACTAATGTACAGGGAGGGGAAGAGAGAAACAAGAGACTAATGTACAGGGAGGGGAAGAGAGAAACAAGAGACTAATGTACAGGGAGGGGAAGAGAGAAACAAGAGACTAATGTACAGGGAGGGGAAGAGAGAAACAAGAGACTCATGTACAGGGAGGGGAAGAGAGAAACAAGAGACTAATGTACAGGGAGGGGGAGAGAGAAACAAGAGACTAATGTACATGGAGGGGAAGAGAGAAACAAGAGACTAATGTACAGGGAGGGGGAGAGAGAAACAAGAGACTAATGTAAAGGGAGGTGAAGAGAGAAACAAGAGACTAATATACAGGGAGGGGGAGAGAGAAACAAGAGACTAATGTACAGGGAGGGGGAGAGAGAAACAAGACACTAATGTACAGGGAGGTGAAGAGAGAAACAAGAGACTAATGTACAGGGAGGGGGGAGAGAGAAACAAGAGACTAATGTACAGGGAGGGGGAGAGAGAAACAAGAGACTAATGTAAAGGGAGGTGGAGAGAGAAACAAGAGACTAATGTAAAGGGAGGTGGAGAGAGAAACAAGAGACTGATGTACAGGGAGGGGAAGAGAGAAACAAGAGACTAATGTACAGGGAGGGGGGACAGAGAAACAAGAGACTAATGTAAAGGGAGGTGGAGAGAGAAACAAGAGACTAATGTAAAGGGAGGGGGAGAGAGAAACAAGAGACTAATGTAAAGGGAGGTGGAGAGAGAAACAAGAGACTAATGTACAGGGAGGGGAAAAGAGAAACAAGAGACTAATGTACAGGGAGGGGGGACAGAGAAACAAGAGACTAATGTAAAGGGAGGGGGAGAGAGAAACAAGAGACTAATGTAAAGGGAGGTGGAGAGAGAAACAAGAGACTAATGTACAGGGAGGGGGGAGAGAGAAACAAGAGACTCATGTACAGGGAGGGGAAGAGAGAAACAAGAGACTAATGTACAGGGAGGGGGGAGAGAGAAACAAGAGACTAATGTACAGGGAGGGGAAGAGAGAAACAAGAGACTAATGTACAGGGAGGGGAAGAGAGAAACAAGAGACTAATGTACAGGGAGGGGAAGAGAGAAACAAGAGACTAATGTACAGGGAGGTGAAGAGAGAAACAAGAGACTAATGTAAAGGGAGGGGGAGAGAGAAACAAGAGACTAATGTACAGGGAGGTGAAGAGAGAAACAAGAGACTAATGTACAGGGAGGTGAAGAGAGAAACAAGAGACTAATGTACAGGGAGGGGGGAGAGAGAAACAAGAGACTAATGTACAGGGAGGGGAAGAGAGAAACAAGAGACTAATGTACAGGGAGGGGAAGAGAGAAACAAGAGACTAATGTACAGGGAGGGGGGAGAGAGAAACAAGAGACTAATGTACAGGGAGGGGGGAGAGAGAAACAAGAGACTAATGTACAGGGAGGGGAAGAGAGAAACAAGAGACTCATGTACAGGGAGGGGAAGAGAGAAACAAGAGACTAATGTACAGGGAGGGGAAGAGAGAAACAAGAGACTAATGTACAGGGAGGGGAAAAGAGAAACAAGAGACTAATGTACAGGGAGGGGGAGAGAGAAACAAGAGACTAATGTACAGGGAGGGGAAGAGAGAAAGAAGAGACTAATGTACAGGGAGGGGGAGAGAGAAACAAGAGACTAATGTAAAGGTAGGTGAAGAGAGAAACAAGAGACTAATATACAGGGAGGGGGAGAGAGAAACAAGAGACTAATGTACAGGGAGGGGGAACAGAGAAACAAGAGACTAATGTACAGGGAGGGGGGAGAGAGAAACAAGAGACTCATGTACAGGGAGGGGAAGAGAGAAACAAGAGACTAATGTACAGGGAGGGGGGAGAGAGAAACAAGAGACTAATGTACAGGGAGGGGGAGAGAGAAACAAGAGACTAATGTACAGGGAGGTGAAGAGAGAAACAAGAGACTAATGTACAGGGAGGTGAAGAGAGAAACAAGAGACTAATGTACAGGGAGGGGGGAGAGAGAAACAAGAGACTAATGTACAGGGAGGGGAAGAGAGAAACAAGAGACTAATGTACAGGGAGGTGAAGAGAGAAACAAGAGACTAATGTACAGGGAGGGGAAGAGAGAAACAAGAGACTAATGTACAGGGAGGGGGGAGAGAGAAACAAGAGACTAATGTACAGGGAGGGGAAGAGAGAAACAAGAGACTCATGTACAGGGAGGGGAAGAGAGAAACAAGAGACTAATGTACAGGGAGGGGAAGAGAGAAACAAGAGACTAATGTACAGGGAGGGGAAAAGTGAAACAAGAGACTAATGTACAGGGAGGGGGAGAGAGAAACAAGAGACTAATGTACAGGGAGGGGAAGAGAGAAAGAAGAGACTAATGTACAGGGAGGGGGAGAGAGAAACAAGAGACTAATGTAAAGGTAGGTGAAGAGAGAAACAAGAGACTAATATACAGGGAGGGGGAGAGAGAAACAAGAGACTAATGTACAGGGAGGGGGAACAGAGAAACAAGACACTAATGTACAGGGAGGTGAAGAGAGAAACAAGAGACTAATGTACAGGGAGGGGGAGAGAGAAACAAGAGACTAATATACAGGGAGGGGAAGAGAGAAACAAGAGACTAATGTACAGGGAGGGGAAGAGAGAAACAAGAGACTAATGTACAGGGAGGGGGAGAGAGAAACAAGAGACTAATGTAAAGGGAGGGGGAGAGAGAAACAAGAGACTAATGTACAGGGAGGGGAAGAGAGAAACAAGAGACTAATGTACAGGGAGGGGAAGAGAGAAACAAGAGACTAATGTACAGGGAGGGGAAGAGAGAAACAAGAGACTCATGTACAGGGAGGGGAAGAGAGAAACAAGAGACTAATGTACAGGGAGGGGAAGAGAGAAACAAGAGACTAATGTACAGGGAGGGGAAGAGAGAAACAAGAGACTAATGTACAGGGAGGGGGAGAGAGAAACAAGAGACTAATGTACATGGAGGGGAAGAGAGAAACAAGAGACTAATGTACAGGGAGGGGGAGAGAGAAACAAGAGACTAATGTAAAGGGAGGTGAAGAGAGAAACAAGAGACTAATATACAGGGAGGGGGAGAGAGAAACAAGAGACTAATGTACAGGGAGGGGGAGAGAGAAACAAGACACTAATGTACAGGGAGGTGAAGAGAGAAACAAGAGACTAATGTACAGGGAGGGGGGAGAGAGAAACAAGAGACTAATGTACAGGGAGGGGGAGAGAGAAACAAGAGACTAATGTAAAGGGAGGTGGAGAGAGAAACAAGAGACTAATGTAAAGGGAGGTGGAGAGAGAAACAAGAGACTGATGTACAGGGAGGGGAAGAGAGAAACAAGAGACTAATGTACAGGGAGGGGGGACAGAGAAACAAGAGACTAATGTAAAGGGAGGTGGAGAGAGAAACAAGAGACTAATGTAAAGGGAGGGGGAGAGAGAAACAAGAGACTAATGTAAAGGGAGGTGGAGAGAGAAACAAGAGACTAATGTACAGGGAGGGGAAAAGAGAAACAAGAGACTAATGTACAGGGAGGGGGGACAGAGAAACAAGAGACTAATGTAAAGGGAGGGGGAGAGAGAAACAAGAGACTAATGTAAAGGGAGGTGGAGAGAGAAACAAGAGACTAATGTACAGGGAGGGGGGAGAGAGAAACAAGAGACTCATGTACAGGGAGGGGAAGAGAGAAACAAGAGACTAATGTACAGGGAGGGGGGAGAGAGAAACAAGAGACTAATGTACAGGGAGGGGAAGAGAGAAACAAGAGACTAATGTACAGGGAGGGGAAGAGAGAAACAAGAGACTAATGTACAGGGAGGGGAAGAGAGAAACAAGAGACTAATGTACAGGGAGGTGAAGAGAGAAACAAGAGACTAATGTACAGGGAGGTGAAGAGAGAAACAAGAGACTAATGTACAGGGAGGGGGGAGAGAGAAACAAGAGACTAATGTACAGGGAGGGGAAGAGAGAAACAAGAGACTAATGTACAGGGAGGGGAAGAGAGAAACAAGAGACTAATGTACAGGGAGGGGGGAGAGAGAAACAAGAGACTAATGTACAGGGAGGGGGGAGAGAGAAACAAGAGACTAATGTACAGGGAGGGGAAGAGAGAAACAAGAGACTCATGTACAGGGAGGGGAAGAGAGAAACAAGAGACTAATGTACAGGGAGGGGAAGAGAGAAACAAGAGACTAATGTACAGGGAGGGGAAAAGAGAAACAAGAGACTAATGTACAGGGAGGGGGAGAGAGAAACAAGAGACTAATGTACAGGGAGGGGAAGAGAGAAAGAAGAGACTAATGTACAGGGAGGGGGAGAGAGAAACAAGAGACTAATGTAAAGGTAGGTGAAGAGAGAAACAAGAGACTAATATACAGGGAGGGGGAGAGAGAAACAAGAGACTAATGTACAGGGAGGGGGAACAGAGAAACAAGAGACTAATGTACAGGGAGGTGAAGAGAGAAACAAGAGACTAATGTACAGGGAGGGGGGAGAGAGAAACAAGAGACTAATGTACAGGGAGGGGGAGAGAGAAACAAGAGACTAATATACAGGGAGGGGAAGAGAGAAACAAGAGACTAATGTACAGGGAGGGGAAGAGAGAAACAAGAGACTAATGTACAGGGAGGGGGAGAGAGAAACAAGAGACTAATGTAAAGGGAGGGGGAGAGAGAAACAAGAGACTAATGTACAGGGAGGGGGGAGAGAGAAACAAGAGACTCATGTACAGGGAGGGGAAGAGAGAAACAAGAGACTAATGTACAGGGAGGGGGGAGAGAGAAACAAGAGACTAATGTACAGGGAGGGGGAGAGAGAAACAAGAGACTAATGTACAGGGAGGTGAAGAGAGAAACAAGAGACTAATGTACAGGGAGGTGAAGAGAGAAACAAGAGACTAATGTACAGGGAGGGGGGAGAGAGAAACAAGAGACTAATGTACAGGGAGGGGAAGAGAGAAACAAGAGACTAATGTACAGGTAGGTGAAGAGAGAAACAAGAGACTAATGTACAGGGAGGTGAAGAGAGAAACAAGAGACTAATGTACAGGGAGGTGAAGAGAGAAACAAGATACTAATGTACAGGGAGGGGGGAGAGAGAAACAAGAGACTAATGTACAGGGAGGGGAAGAGAGAAACAAGAGACTCATGTACAGGGAGGGGAAGAGAGAAACAAGAGACTAATGTACAGGGAGGGGGGAGAGAGAAACAAGAGACTAATGTACAGGGAGGGGAAGAGAGAAACAAGAGACTCATGTACAGGGAGGGGAAGAGAGAAACAAGAGACTAATGTACAGGGAGGGGAAGAGAGAAACAAGAGACTAATGTACAGGGAGGGGAAAAGAGAAACAAGAGACTAATGTACAGGGAGGGGGAGAGAGAAACAAGAGACTAATGTACAGGGAGGGGAAGAGAGAAAGAAGAGACTAATGTACAGGGAGGGGGAGAGAGAAACAAGAGACTAATGTAAAGGTAGGTGAAGAGAGAAACAAGAGACTAATATACAGGGAGGGGGAGAGAGAAACAAGAGACTAATGTACAGGGAGGGGGAACAGAGAAACAAGACACTAATGTACAGGGAGGTGAAGAGAGAAACAAGAGACTAATGTACAGGGAGGGGGAGAGAGAAACAAGAGACTAATATACAGGGAGGGGAAGAGAGAAACAAGAGACTAATGTACAGGGAGGGGAAGAGAGAAACAAGAGACTAATGTACAGGGAGGGGGAGAGAGAAACAAGAGACTAATGTAAAGGGAGGGGGAGAGAGAAACAAGAGACTAATGTACAGGGAGGGGGGAGAGAGAAACAAGAGACTCATGTACAGGGAGGGGAAGAGAGAAACAAGAGACTAATGTACAGGGAGGGGGGAGAGAGAAACAAGAGACTAATGTACAGGGAGGGGGAGAGAGAAACAAGAGACTAATGTACAGGGAGGTGAAGAGAGAAACAAGAGACTAATGTAAAGGGAGGGGGGAGAGAGAAACAAGAGAAGGAGAGAAATGCCTGTGACTCAGCATCTTTGTGAAACGCTCCCTCCCTCCCTCCCTCCCTCCCTCCCTCCCACACAGTTGTCATCGATCCCCATGGACCAAGTACAGCTAAGCACAGAAACAGCCCAACCCAGCACAGCACAGCCCTGTCCTCTTGAGGAGTCAACTCTCACTGGATGACCTTTTACATTAGTGTATTGTATCCTCTGGCTGTAAGGCATCGCACACACACATATACAAACACACATACAAACACACGCAAGCATGCACACAGAGTCAATACTGGTCACCTTTACATTAGTACTAGTCCTTTGTGAGAGTTTGTAGGAACGTCATCATGAACTCTGTTCAGATGTGAACTGGATGGTAATGACATTATTAACTCCCCTCTGTAATGTATTGACATCATTAACTCCTCTCTGTAATGTATTGACATCATTACCTCCTCTCTGTAATGTATTGACATCATTAACTCCTCTCTGTAATGTATTGACATCATTAACTCCTCTCTGTAATGTATTGACATCATTAACTCCTCTCTGTAATGTATTGACATCATTAACACCGCTCTCTAATGTATTGACATCATTAACTCCTCTCTGTAATGCATTGACATCATTAACTCCTCTCTGTAATGCATTGACATCATTAACTCCTCTCTGTAATGTATTGACACCATTAACTCCTCTCTGTAATGTATTGACATCATTATCTCCTCTCTGTAATGTATTGACATCAGTAACTCCTCTCTGTAATGTATTGAGTCTGGATGGTAGTTACATCATTAACTCCTCTCTGTAATGTATTGACATCATTAACTCCTCTCTGTAATGTATTGACATCATTAACTCCTCTCTGCAATGTAGTTACATCATTAACTCCTCTCTGTAATGTATTGACATCATTAACTCCTCCCTGTAATGTATTGACATCATTAACTGCTCTCTGTAATGTATTGACATCATTAACTCCTCTCTGTAATGTATTGACATCATTAACTCCTCTCTGTAATGTATTGACATCATTAACTCCTCTCTATAATGTATTGACATCATTAACTCCTCTCTGTAATGTATTGACATCATTAACTCCTCTCTGTAATGTATTGACATCATTAACTCCTCTCTCTAATGTATTGACATCATTAACTCCTCTCTGTAATGTATTGACATCATTATCTCCTCTCTGTAATGTATTGACATCATTAACTCCTCTCTGTAATGTATTGACATCAGTAACTCCTCTCTGTAATGTATTGAGTCTGGATGGTAGTTACATCATTAACTCCTCTCTGTAATGTATTGACATCATTTACTCCTCTCTGTAATGTATTGACATCATTAACTCCTCTCTGCAATGTAGTTACATCATTAACTCCTCTCTGTAATGTATTGACATCATTTACTCCTCTCTGTAATGTATTGACATCATTAACTCCTCTCTGTAATGTATTGACATCAGTAACTCCTCTCTGTAATGCATTGACATCATTAACTCCTCTCTGTAATGTATTGACACCATTAACTCCTCTCTGTAATGTATTGACATCATTATCTCCTCTCTGTAATGTATTGACATCAGTAACTCCTCTCTGTAATGTATTGAGTCTGGATGGTAGTTACATCATTAACTCCTCTCTGTAATGTATTGACATCATTAACTCCTCTCTGTAATGTATTGACATCATTAACTCCTCTCTGCAATGTAGTTACATCATTAACTCCTCTCTGTAATGTATTGACATCATTAACTCCTCCCTGTAATGTATTGACATCATTAACTGCTCTCTGTAATGTATTGACATCATTAACTCCTCTCTGTAATGTATTGACATCATTAACTCCTCTCTGTAATGTATTGACATCATTAACTCCTCTCTATAATGTATTGACATCATTAACTCCTCTCTGTAATGTATTGACATCATTAACTCCTCTCTGTAATGTATTGACATCATTAACTCCTCTCTCTAATGTATTGACATCATTAACTCCTCTCTGTAATGTATTGACATCATTATCTCCTCTCTGTAATGTATTGACATCATTAACTCCTCTCTGTAATGTATTGACATCAGTAACTCCTCTCTGTAATGTATTGAGTCTGGATGGTAGTTACATCATTAACTCCTCTCTGTAATGTATTGACATCATTTACTCCTCTCTGTAATGTATTGACATCATTAACTCCTCTCTGTAATGTATTGACATCAGTAACTCCTCTCTGTAATGTATTGACATCAGTAACTCCTCTCTGTAATGTATTGACATCATTACCTCCTCTCTGTAATGTATTGACATCATTAACTCCTCTCTGTAATGTATTGACATCATTAACTCCTCTCTGTAATGTATTGAGTCTGGATGGTAGTTATATCATTAACTCCTCTCTGTAATGTATTGACATCATTAACTCCTCTCTGTAATGTATTGACATCATTAACTCCTCTCTGTAATGTATTGAGTCTGGATGGTAGTTACATCATTATCTCCTCTCTGTAATGTATTGACATAATTTACTCCTCTCTGTAATGTATTGAGTCTGGATGGTAGTTACATCATTAACTCCTCTCTGTAATGTATTGACATCATTAACTCCTCTCTGTAATGTATTGACATCATTAACTCCTCTCTGTAATGTATTGAGTCTGGATGGTAGTTACATCATTAACTCCTCTCTGTAATGTATTGACATCATTAACTCCTCTCTGTAATGTATTGACATCATTAACTCCTCTCTGTAATGTATTGACATCATTAACTCCTCTCTGTAATGTATTGACATCATTAACTCCTCTCTGTAATGTATTGACATCATCAACTCCTCTCTGTAATGTATTGACATCATTAACTCCTCTCTGTAATGTATTGACATCATCAACTCCTCTCTGTAATGTATAGACATCATTATCTCCTCTCTGTAATGTATTGACATCATTATCTCCTCTCTGTAATGTATTGACATCATTTACTCCTCTCTGTAATGTATTGACATCATTAACTCCTCTCTGTAATGTATTGACATCATCAACTCCTCTCTGTAATGTATTGACATCATCAACTCCTCTCTGTAATGTATTGACATCATTAACTCCTCTCTGTAATGTATTGACATCATTAACTCCTCTCTGTAATGTATTGACATCATCAACTCCTCTCTGTAATGTATTGACATCATTAACTCCTCTCTGTAATGTATTGACATCATTAACTCCTCTCTGTAATGTATTGAGTCTGGACGGTAGTTACATCATTAACTCCTCTCTGTAATGTATTGACATCATTAACTCCTCTCTGTAATGTATTGACATCATTAACTCCTCTCTGTAATGTATTGACATCATTAACTCCTCTCTGTAATGTATTGCGTCTGGATGGTAGTTATATCATTAACTCCTCTCTGTAATGTATTGACATCATTAACTCCTCTCTGTAATGTATTGAGTCTGGATGGTAGTTATATCATTAACTCCTCTCTGTAATGTATTGACATCATTATCTCCTCTCTGTAATGTATTGACATCATTAACTCCTCTCTGTAATGTATTGACATCATTAACTCCTCTCTGTAATGTATTGAGTCTGGATTGTAGTTACATCATTATCTCCTCTCTGTAATGTATTGACATAATTTACTCCTCTCTGTAATGTATTGAGTCTGGATGGTAGTTACATCATTAACTCCTCTCTGTAATGTATTGACATCATTATCTCCTCTCTGTAATGTATTGACATCATCAACTCCTCTCTGTAATGTATTGACATCATTAACTCCTCTCTGTAATGTATTGATATCATTAACTCCTCTCTGTAATGTATTGACATCATCAACTCCTCTCTGTAATGTATTGACATCATTATCTCCTCTCTGTAATGTATTGACATCATTATCTCCTCTGTAATGTATTGACATCATTTACTCCTCTCTGTAATGTATTGACATCATTAACTCCTCTCTGTAATGTATTGACATCATCAACTCCTCTCTGTAATGTATTGACATCATCAACTCCTCTCTGTAATGTATTGACATCATCAACTCCTCTCTGTAATGTATTGACATCATTAACTCCTCTCTGTAATGTATTGACATCATTAACTCCTCTCTGTAATGTATTGACATCATCAACTCCTCTCTGTAATGTATTGACATAATTAACTCCTCTCTGTAATGTATTGACATCATTAACTCCTCTCTGTAATGTATTGAGTCTGGACGGTAGTTACATCATTAACTCCTCTCTGTAATGTATTGACATCATTAACTCCTCTCTGTAATGTATTGACATCATTAACTCCTCTCTGTAATGTATTGACATCATTAACTCCTCTCTGTAATGTATTGACATCATTAACTCCTCTCTGTAATGTATTGACATCATTAACTCCTCTCTGTAATGTATTGACATCATTAACTCCTCTCTGTAATATATTGACATCATCAACTCCTCTCTGTAATGTATTGACATCATTAACTCCTCTCTGTAATGTATTGACATTATTAACTCCTCTCTGTAATGTATTGAGTCTGGATGGTAGTTACATCATTAACTCCTCTCTGTAATGTATTGAGTCTGGATGGTAGTTACATCATTAACTCCCCTCTGTAATGTATTGACATCATTAACTCCTCTCTGTAATGTATTGACATTATTAACTCCTCTCTGTAATGTATTGACATCATTAACTCCTCTCTGTAATGTATTGACATCATTAACTCCTCTCTGTAATGTATTGACATCATTAACTCCTCTCTGTAATGTATTGACATCATTAACTCCTCTCTGTAATGTATTGACATCATTAACTCCTCTCTGTAATATATTGACATCATCAACTCCTCTCTGTAATGTATTGACATCATTAACTCCTCTCTGTAATGTATTGACATCATTAACTCCTCTCTGTAATGTATTGACATCATTAACTCCTCTCTGTAATGTATTGAGTCTGGACGGTAGTTACATCATTAACTCCTCTCTGTAATGTATTGACATCATTAACTCCTCTCTGTAATGTATTGACATCATTAACTCCTCTCTGTAATGTATTGACATCGTTAACTCCTCTCTGTAATGTATTGAGTCTGGACGGTAGTTACATCATTAACTCCTCTCTGTAATGTATTGACATCATTAACTCCTCTCTGTAATGTATTGAGTCTGGATGGTAGTTACCACATTAACTCCTCTCTGTAATGTATTGACATCATCAACTCCTCTATGTAATGTATTGACCTCATTTACTCCTCTCTGTAATGTATTGACATCAATAACTCCTCTCTGTAATGTATTGACATCATTAACTCCTCTCTGTAATGTATTGACATCATTAACTCCTCTCTGCAATGTAGTTACATCATTAACTCCTCTCTGTAATGTATTGACATCATTAACTCCTCCCTGTAATGTATTGACATCATTAACTCCTCTCTGTAATGTATTGACATCATTAACTCCTCTCTGTAATGTATTGACATCATTAACTCCTCTCTGTAATGTATTGACATCATTAACTCCTCTCTGTAATGTATTGACATCATTAACTCCTCTCTGTAATGTATTGACATCATTAACTCCTCTCTGTAATGTATTGACATCATTAACTCCTCTCTGTAATGTATTGACATCATTTACTCCTCTCTGTAATGTATTGACATCATTAACTCCTCTCTGTAATGTATTGACATCATTAACTCCTCTCTGTAATGTATTGAGTCTGGATGGTAATTACATCATTAACTCCTCTCTGTAATGTATTGACATCATCAACTCCTCTATGTAATGTATTGACCTCATTTACTCCTCTCTGTAATGTATTGACATCAATAACTCCTCTCTGTAATGTATTGACATCATTAACTCCTCTCTGTAATGTATTGACATCATTAACTCCTCTCTGCAATGTAGTTACATCATTAACTCCTCCCTGTAATGTATTGACATCATTAACTCCTCTCTGTAATGTATTGACATCATTAACTCCTCTCTGTAATGTATTGACATCATTAACTCCTCTCTGTAATGTATTGACATCATTAACTCCTCTCTGTAATGTATTGACATCATTAACTCCTCTCTGTAATGTATTGAGTCTGGATGGTAATTACATCATTAACTCCTCTCTGTAATGTATTGACATCATTAACTCCTCTCTGTAATGTATTGACATCATTAACTCCTCTCTGTAATGTATTGACATCATTTACTCCTCTCTGTAATGTATTGACATCATTAACTCCTCTCTGTAATGTATTGACATCATTAACTCCTCTCTGTAATGTATTGAGTCTGGATGGTAATTACATCATTAACTCCTCTCTGTAATGTATTGAGTCTGGATGGTAGTTACATCATTAACTCCTCCCTGTAATGTATTGACATCATTAACGCCTCCCTGTAATGTATTGACATCATTAACTCCTCTCTGTAATGTATTGACATCATTAACTCCTCTCTGTAATGTAGTGACATCATTAACTCCTCTCTGTAATGTATTGAGTCTGGATGGTAATTACATCATTAACTCCTCTCTGTAATGTATTGACATCATCAACTCCTCTATGTAATGTATTGACCTCATTTACTCCTCTCTGTAATGTATTGACATCAATAACTCCTCTCTGTAATGTATTGACATCATTAACTCCTCTCTGTAATGTATTGACATCATTAACTCCTCTCTGCAATGTAGTTACATCATTAACTCCTCCCTGTAATGTATTGACATCATTAACTCCTCTCTGTAATGTATTGACATCATTAACTCCTCTCTGTAATGTATTGACATCATTAACTCCTCTCTGTAATGTATTGACATCATTAACTCCTCTCTGTAATGTATTGACATCATTAACTCCTCTCTGTAATGCATTGACATCATTAACTCCTCTCTGTAATGTATTGACATCATCAACTCCTCTCTGTAATGTATTGATTCTGGATGGTATTGACATCATTAACTCCTCTCTGTAATGTATTGACATCATTAACTCCTCTCTGTAATGTATTGACATCATTAACTCCTCTCTGTAATGCATTGACATCATTAACTCCTCTCTGTAATGTATTGACATCATCAACTCCTCTCTGTAATGTATTGATTCTGGATGGTATTGACATCATTAACTCCTCTCTGTAATGTATTGACATCATTAACTCCTCTCTGTAATGTATTGAGTCTGGATGGTAGTTAAATCATTAACTCCTCTCTGTAATGTATTGACATCATTAACTCCTCTCTGTAATGTATTGACATCATTATCTCCTCTCTGTAATGTATTGACATCATTAACTCCTCTCTGTAATGTATTGACATCATCAACTCCTCTCTGTAATGTATTGAGTCTGGATGGTAGTTACATCATTAACTCCTCTCTGTAATGTATTGACATCATTAACTCCTCTCTGTAATGTATTGAGTCTGGATGGTAGTTACATCATTATCTCCTCTCTGTAATGTATTGACATCATCAACTCCTCTCTGTAATGTATTGACATCATCAACTCCTCTCTGTAATGTATTGACATCATTAACTCCTCTCTGTAATGTATTGACATCATCAACTCCTCTCTGTAATGTATTGACATCATTAACTCCTCTCTGTAATGTATTGACATCATCAACTCCTCTCTGTAATGTATTGAGTCTGGATGGTAGTTACATCATTAACTCCTCTCTGTAATGTATTGACATCATTAACTCCTCTCTGTAATGTATTGAGTCTGGATGGTAGTTACATCATTAACTCCTCTCTGTAATGTATTGACATCATCAACTCCTCTCTGTAATGTATTGACATCATCAACTCCTCTCTGTAATGTATTGACATCATCAACTCCTCTCTGTAATGCATTGACATCATCAACTCCTCTCTGTAATGTATTGACATCATTAACTCCTCTCTGTAATGCATTGACATCATTAACTCCTCTCTGTAATGTATTGACATCATTAACTCCTCTCTGTAATGTATTGAGTCTGGATGGTAGTTACATCATTAACTCCTCTCTGTAATGTATTGACATCATTAACTCCTCTCTGTAATGTATTGACATCATTAACTCCTCTCTGTAATGTATTGACATCATTAACTCCTCTCTGTAATGTATTGACATCATTAACTCCTCTCTGTAATGTATTGACATCATTAACTCCTCTCTGTAATGTATTGACATCATCAACTCCTCTCTGTAATGTATTGACATCATTATCTCCTCTCTGTAATGTATTGACATCATTATCTCCTCTCTGTAATGTATTGACATCATTTACTCCTCTTTGTAATGTATTGACATCATTAACTCCTCTCTGTAATGTATTGACATCATCAACTCCTCTCTGTAATGTATTGACATCATCAACTCCTCTCTGTAATGTATTGACATCATTAACTCCTCTCTGTAATGTATTGACATCATTAACTCCTCTCTGTAATGTATTGACATCATTAACTCCTCTCTGTAATGTATTGACATCATTAACTCCTCTCTGTAATGTATTGACATCATCAACTCCTCTCTGTAATGTATTGACATAATTAACTCCTCTCTGTAATGTATTGACATCATTAACTCCTCTCTGTAATGTATTGAGTCTGGACGGTAGTTACATCATTAACTCCTCTCTGTAATGTATTGAGTCTGGATGGTAGTTACCACATTAACTCCTCTCTGTAATGTATTGACATCATCAACTCCTCTATGTAATGTATTGACCTCATTTACTCCTCTCTGTAATGTATTGACATCAATAACTCCTCTCTGTAATGTATTGACATCATTAACTCCTCTCTGTAATGTATTGACATCATTAACTCCTCTCTGTAATGTATTGACATCATTAACTCCTCTCTGCAATGTAGTTACATCATTAACTCCTCTCTGTAATGTATTGACATCATTAACTCCTCCCTGTAATGTATTGACATCATTAACTCCTCTCTGTAATGTATTGACATCATTAACTCCTCTCTGTAATGTATTGACATCATTAACTCCTCTCTGTAATGTATTGACATCATTAACTCCTCTCTGTAATGTATTGACATCATTAACTCCTCTCTGTAATGTATTGACATCATTTACTCCTCTCTGTAATGTATTGACATTATTAACTCCTCTCTGTAATGTATTGAGTCTGGATGGTAGTTACATCATTAACTCCTCTCTGTAATGTATTGAGTCTGGATGGTAGTTACATCATTAACTCCCCTCTGTAATGTATTGACATCATTAACTCCTCTCTGTAATGTATTGACATCATTAACTCCTCTCTGTAATGTATTGACATCATTAACTCCTCTCTGTAATGTATTGACATCATTAACTCCTCTCTGTAATGTATTGACATTATTAACTCCTCTCTGTAATGTATTGAGTCTGGATGGTAGTTACATCATTAACTCCTCTCTGTAATGTATTGAGTCTGGATGGTAGTTACATCATTAACTCCCCTCTGTAATGTATTGACATCATTAACTCCTCTCTGTAATGTATTGACATCATTAACTCCTCTCTGTAATGTATTGACATCATTAACTCCTCTCTGTAATGTATTGACATCATTAACTCCTCTCTGTAATGTATTGACATCATTAACTCCTCTCTGTAATGTATTGACATCATTAACTCCTCTCTGTAATGTATTGACATCATTAACTCCTCTGTAATATATTGACATCATTAACTCCTCTGTAATATATTGACATCATCAACTCCTCTCTGTAATGTATTGACATCATTAACTCCTCTCTGTAATGTATTGACATCATTAACTCCTCTCTGTAATGTATTGACATCATTAACTCCTCTCTGTAATGTATTGAGTCTGGACGGTAGTTACATCATTAACTCCTCTCTGTAATGTATTGACATCATTAACTCCTCTCTGTAATGTATTGACATCATTAACTCCTCTCTGTAATGTATTGACATCATTAACTCCTCTCTGTAATGTATTGAGTCTGGACGGTAGTTACATCATTAACTCCTCTCTGTAATGTATTGACATCATTAACTCCTCTCTGTAATGTATTGAGTCTGGATGGTAGTTACCACATTAACTCCTCTCTGTAATGTATTGACATCATCAACTCCTCTATGTAATGTATTGACCTCATTTACTCCTCTCTGTAATGTATTGACATCAATAACTCCTCTCTGTAATGTATTGACATCATTAACTCCTCTCTGTAATGTATTGACATCATTAACTCCTTTCTGCAATGTAGTTACATCATTAACTCCTCTCTGTAATGTATTGACATCATTAACTCCTCCCTGTAATGTATTGACATCATTAACTCCTCTCTGTAATGTATTGACATCATTAACTCCTCTCTGTAATGTATTGACATCATTAACTCCTCTCTGTAATGTATTGACATAATTAACTCCTCTCTGTAATGTATTGACATCATTAACTCCTCTCTGTAATGTATTGACATCATTAACTCCTCTCTGTAATGTATTGACATCATCAACTCCTCTATGTAATGTATTGAGCTCATTTACTCCTCTCTGTAATGTATTGACATCAATAACTCCTCTCTGTAATGTATTGACATCATTAACTCCTCTCTGTAATGTATTGACATCATTAACTCCTCTCTGCAATGTAGTTACATCATTAACTCCTCCCTGTAATGTATTGACATCATTAACTCCTCTCTGTAATGTATTGACATCATTAACTCCTCTCTGTAATGTATTGACATCATTAACTCCTCTCTGTAATGTATTGACATCATTAACTCCTCTCTGTAATGTATTGACATCATTAACTCCTCTCTGTAATGTATTGACATCATTAACTCCTCTCTGTAATGTATTGACATCATTAACTCCTCTCTGTAATGTATTGAGTCTGGATGGTAATTACATCATTAACTCCTCTCTGTAATGTATTGACATCATTAACTCCTCTCTGTAATGTATTGACATCATTAACTCCTCTCTGTAATGTATTGACATCATTAACTCCTCTCTGTAATGTATTGACATCATTTACTCCTCTCTGTAATGTATTGACATCATTAACTCCTCTCTGTAATGTATTGACATCATTAACTCCTCTCTGTAATGTATTGAGTCTGGATGGTAATTACATCATTAACTAATCTCTGTAATGTATTGAGTCTGAATGGTAGTTACATCATTAACTCCTCCCTGTAATGTATTGACATCATTAACGCCTCCCTGTAATGTATTGACATCATTAACTCCTCTCTGTAATGTATTGACATCATTAACTCCTCTCTGTAATGTAGTGACATCATTAACTCCTCTCTGTAATGTATTGATTCTGGATGGTAGTTACATCATTAACTCCTCCCTGTAATGTATTAACATAATTTACTCCTCTCTGTAATGTATTGACATCATTATCTCCTCTCTGTAATGTATTGACATCATCAACTCCTCTCTGTAATGTATTGACATCATTAACTCCTCTCTGTAATGTATTGAGTCTGGATGGTAGTTACATCATTATCTCCTCTCTGTAATGTATTGACATCATTACCTCCTCTCTGTAATGTATTGACATCATTAACTCCTCTCTCTAATGTATTGACATCATCAACTCCTCTCTCTAATGTATTGACATCATTAACTCCTCTCTGTAATGCATTGACATCATTAACTCCTCTCTGTAATGTATTGACATCATCAACTCCTCTCTGTAATGTATTGATTCTGGATGGTATTGACATCATTAACTCCTCTCTGTAATGTATTGACATCATTAACTCCTCTCTGTAATGTATTGAGTCTGGATGGTAGTTAAATCATTAACTCCTCTCTGTAATGTATTGACATCATTAACTCCTCTCTGTAATGTATTGACATCATTATCTCCTCTCTGTAATGTATTGACATCATTAACTCCTCTCTGTAATGTATTGACATCATCAACTCCTCTCTGTAATGTATTGAGTCTGGATGGTAGTTACATCATTAACTCCTCTCTGTAATGTATTGACATCATTAACTCCTCTCTGTAATGTATTGACATCATTAACTCCTCTCTGTAATGTATTGAGTCTGGATGGTAGTTACATCATTATCTCCTCTCTGTAATGTATTGACATCATCAACTCCTCTCTGTAATGTATTGACATCATCAACTCCTCTCTGTAATGTATTGACATCATTAACTCCTCTCTGTAATGTATTGACATCATCAACTCCTCTCTGTAATGTATTGACATCATTAACTCCTCTCTGTAATGTATTGACATCATCAACTCCTCTCTGTAATGTATTGAGTCTGGATGGTAGTTACATCATTAACTCCTCTCTGTAATGTATTGACATCATTAACTCCTCTCTGTAATGTATTGAGTCTGGATGGTAGTTACATCATTAACTCCTCTCTGTAATGTATTGACATCATTAACTCCTCTCTGTAATGTATTGACATCATCAACTCCTCTCTGTAATGTATTGACATCATCAACTCCTCTCTGTAATGCATTGACATCATCAACTCCTCTCTGTAATGTATTGACATCATTAACTCCTCTCTGTAATGCATTGACATCATTAACTCCTCTCTGTAATGTATTGAGTCTGGATGGTAGTTACATCATTAACTCCTCCCTGTAATGTATTGACATCATTAACGCCTCCCTGTAATGTATTGACATCATTAACTCCTCTCTGTAATGTATTGACATCATTAACTCCTCTCTGTAATGTAGTGACATCATTAACTCCTCTCTGTAATGTATTGATTCTGGATAGTAGTTACATCATTAACTCCTCCCTGTAATGTATTGACATAATTTACTCCTCTCTGTAATGTATTGACATCATTATCTCCTCTCTGTAATGTATTGACATCATCAACTCCTCTCTGTAATGTATTGACATCATTAACTCCTCTCTGTAATGTATTGAGTCTGGATGGTAGTTACATCATTATCTCCTCTCTGTAATGTATTGACATCATTAACTCCTCTCTCTAATGTATTGACATCATTAACTCCTCTCTCTAATGTATTGACATCATTAACTCCTCTCTCTAATGTATTGACATCATTAACTCCTCTCTGTAATGCATTGACATCATTAACTCATCTCTGTAATGTATTGATTCTGGATGGTATTGACATCATTAACTCCTCTCTGTAATGTATTGACATCATTAACTCCTCTCTGTAATGTATTGAGTCTGGATGGTAGTTACATCATTAACTCCTCTCTGTAATGTATTGACATCATTAACTCCTCTCTGTAATGTATTGACATCATCAACTCCTCTCTGTAATGTATTGACATCATCAACTCCTCTCTGTAATGCATTGACATCATCAACTCCTCTCTGTAATGTATTGACATCATTAACTCCTCTCTGTAATGCATTGACATCATTAACTCCTCTCTGTAATGTATTGAGTCTGGATGGTAGTTACATCATTAACTCCTCCCTGTAATGTATTGACATCATTAACGCCTCCCTGTAATGTATTGACATCATTAACTCCTCTCTGTAATGTAGTGACATCATTAACTCCTCTCTGTAATGTATTGATTATGGATGGTAGTTACATCATTAACTCCTCCCTGTAATG
This sequence comes from Salvelinus alpinus, assembly GCF_045679555.1. Lineage (NCBI taxonomy): Eukaryota > Metazoa > Chordata > Actinopteri > Salmoniformes > Salmonidae > Salvelinus > Salvelinus alpinus. The sequence goes on along the minus strand of NC_092089.1, from coordinate 2,210,014 downwards.
TATTGACATAATTTACTCCTCTCTGTAATGTATTGACATCATTATCTCCTCTCTGTAATGTATTGACATCATCAACTCCTCTCTGTAATGTATTGACATCATTAACTCCTCTCTGTAATGTATTGAGTCTGGATGGTAGTTACATCATTATCTCCTCTCTGTAATGTATTGACATCATTACCTCCTCTCTGTAATGTATTGACATCATTAACTCCTCCCATTAGCATAATTTGCTCTACAGATTAAACTGCCTCTTATTCAATTATTGCTCTTACTATATGCATATAAATAATACCATTGGAAAGAAAACAATCTCTAGTTTCTAAAACCGTTTCAATTTTGTCTCTGAGTGATACAGAAGTCATTTGACAGCACTTTCCATGACCAAGAAGAAAAAAGCAAGATGTGTATGCCAGCTTCAACGCTCTGCCTATATATGGTCGTGCCCCCTATGACCCGAAACACACCTCATTGGCCTTCCTCTGGGTGTCAAGAGGACGTCAGAGGAGAAATTCTTTGTTTATCTGGTACTGACGTGAAATAAGACCTATTTCTTTGGCGTGACCGACAACTTCCTGTTTTCTGATTCGCACGAGTTGGAGCTGCGATTGTGTACTGTTTTGCTGGCGTTATGGATGAAAACTATCTCCGTCTCGAAGTTTGTTTGATACATGTGACCAGATCATCGTAATGTATGTTTTTTCAATATAGTTTAATCAGATAATTTGAATTTTTTCGGGAGTTTTGTGGTGTTCCGTTGTCTGAATTTATTTACGTTTGAGAGATCCGTGCCACTCGACCGGTACCTGTGCTAAATGGAGTGGGAAAGGAACAATTCTGAACGGAACCAACGACTCATCTTGACAAAGGACACTTTGATCAACATTCTGATGAAAGATCAGCCATAGTAAGACCCAATTTACGATGTTATATCATATCTGTTGTGCATGTGAACTGGCCGTGGGCGCCTAGCCGAATCTGCCTGGTATAGCTATGCTAATTTAGCGCTACATTTTGTTTTCGTTATAAAACATTTCATAAATCTGAAATATTGTTTGGATTCACCAGATGTTGGGCTTTCAATATCTGTACGCTGTGTATTTTTCTGAAATGTTTTAAGATGAGTAATTCGTTATATGACGTTGGTCTCTGTAATTGTTCTGGCTGGGTCAGCACTATTTCAGATTGCAGCTGCAATGTAGAACTGTGATTTATACCTGAAAAATGCACATTTTTCCAAAAAAAAACTATGCTATACCATAAATATGTTATCAGACTGTCATCTTATGAAGTTGTTTCTTGGTTAGTGGCTATATATATTTTTATTTAGTCGAATTAGTGATAGCTACTGACGCAGGAAAAAGCTGTTGGGAGTAAAAATATCGTGTCCTTTGCTAACGTGGTTAGCTAATAGATTTACATATTGTGTCTTCCCTGTAAAACATTTTAAAAATCTGAAATGGTGGCTTTATTCACAAGACCTGTATCTTTCATCTGGTGTCTTAGACTTGTGATTTAATGATATTTAGATGCTACAAGTTACTTGTGACGCTATGCTAGCTATGCTACTCAGTGGGGTGGGGGGTGCTACCGGATCAGGGTTGGTGACTCGTGAGAAGTTAACTCCTCTCTGTAATGTATTGACATCATTAACTCCTCTCTGTAATGTATTGACATCATTAACTCCTCTCTGTAATGTATTGAGTCTGGATGGTAGTTACATCATTATCTCCTCTCTGTAATGTATTGACATCATCAACTCCTCTCTGTAATGTATTGACATCATCAACTCCTCTCTGTAATGTATTGACATCATTAACTCCTCTCTGTAATGTATTGACATCATCAACTCCTCTCTGTAATGTATTGACATCATTAACTCCTCTCTGTAATGTATTGACATCATCAACTCCTCTCTGTAATGTATTGAGTCTGGATGGTAGTTACATCATTAACTCCTCTCTGTAATGTATTGACATCATTAACTCCTCTCTGTAATGTATTGAGTCTGGATGGTAGTTACATCATTAACTCCTCTCTGTAATGTATTGACATCATTAACTCCTCTCTGTAATGTATTGACATCATCAACTCCTCTCTGTAATGTATTGACATCATCAACTCCTCTCTGTAATGCATTGACATCATCAACTCCTCTCTGTAATGTATTGACATCATTAACTCCTCTCTGTAATGCATTGACATCATTAACTCCTCTCTGTAATGTATTGACATCATTAACTCCTCCCTGTAATGTATTGACATCATTAACTCCTCTCTGTAATGTATTGACATCATTAACTCCTCTCTGTAATGTATTGACATCATTAACTCCTCTCTGTAATGTATTGACATCATTAACTCCTCTCTGTAATGTATTGACATCATTAACTCCTCTCTGTAATGTATTGAGTCCGGATGGTAGTTACATCATTAACTGGATGGTAGTTACATCATTAACTGGACGGTAGTTACATCATTAACTGGACGGTAGTTACATCATTAACTGGACGGTAGTTACATCATTAACTGGATGGTAGTTACATCATTAACTGTAGTTACATCATTAACTGGATGGTAGTTACATCATTAACTGGATGGTAGTTACATCATTAACTGGATGGTAGTTACATCATTAACTGGATGGTAGTTACATCATTAACTGGACGGTAGTTACATCATTAACTGGACGGTAGTTACATCATTGACTGGACGGTAGTTACATCATTGACTGGACGGTAGTTACATCATTGACTGGACGGTAGTTACATCATTGACTGGACGGTAGTTACATCATTAACTGGACGGTAGTTACATCATTAACTGGACGGTAGTTACATCATTAACTGGACGGTAGTTACATCATTAACTGGACGGTAGTTACATCATTAACTGGACGGTAGTTACATCATTAACTGGACGGTAGTTACATCATTAACTGGACGGTAGTTACATCATTAACTGGACGGTAGTTACATCATTAACTGGACGGTAGTTACATCATTAACTGGACGGTAGTTACATCATTAACTGGACGGTAGTTACATCATTAACTGGACGGTAGTTACATCATTAACTGGACGGTAGTTACATCATTAACTGGACGGTAGTTACATCATAACTGGACGGTAGTTACATCATTAACTGGACGGTAGTTACATCATTAACTGGACGGTAGTTACATCATTAACTGGACGGTAGTTACATCATTAACTGGACGGTAGTTACATCATTAACTGGACGGTAGTTACATCATTAACTGGACGGTAGTTACATCATTAACTGGACGGTAGTTACATCATTAACTGGACGGTAGTTACATCATTAACTGGACGGTAGTTACATCATTAACTGGACGGTAGTTACATCATTAACTGGACGGTAGTTACATCATTAACTGGACGGTAGTTACATCATTAACTGGACGGTAGTTACATCATTAACTGGACGGTAGTTACATCATTAACTGGACGGTAGTTACATCATTAACTGGACGGTAGTTACATCATTAACTGGACGGTAGTTACATCATTAACTGGACGGTAGTTACATCATTAACTGGACGGTAGTTACATCATTAACTGGACGGTAGTTACATCATTAACTGGACGGTAGTTACATCATTAACTGGACGGTAGTTACATCATTAACTGGACGGTAGTTACATCATTAACTGGACGGTAGTTACATCATTAACTGGACGGTAGTTACATCATTAACTGGACGGTAGTTACATCATTAACTGGACGGTAGTTACATCATTAACTGGACGGTAGTTACATCATTAACTGGACGGTAGTTACATCATTAACTGGACGGTAGTTACATCATTAACTGGACGGTAGTTACATCATTAACTGGACGGTAGTTACATCATAACTGGATGGTAGTTACATCATTAACTGGATGGTAGTTACATCATAACTGGATGGTAGTTACATCATTAACTGGATGGTAGTTACATCATTAACTGGATGGTAGTTACATCATTAACTGGATGGTAGTTACATCATTAACTGGATGGTAGTTACATCATTAACTGGATGGTAGTTACATCATTAACTGGATGGTAGTTACATCATTAACTGGATGGTAGTTACATCATTAACTGGATGGTAGTTACATCATTAACTGGATGGTAGTTACATCATTAACTGGATGGTAGTTACATCATTAACTGGATGGTAGTTACATCATTAACTGGATGGTAGTTACATCATTAACTGGATGGTAGTTACATCATAACTGGATGGTAGTTACATCATTAACTGGATGGTAGTTACATCATTAACTGGACGGTAGTTACATCATTAACTGGATGGTAGTTATATCATTAACTGGACGGTAGTTACATCATTAACTGGATGGTAGTTACATCATTAACTGGACGGTAGTTACATCATTAACTGGATGGTAGTTACATCATTAACTGGATGGTAGTTACATCATTAACTGGATGGTAGTTACATCATTAACTGGACGGTAGTTACATCATTAACTGGACGGTAGTTACATCATTAACTGGACGGTAGTTACATCATTAACTGGATGGTAGTTATATCATTAACTGGACGGTAGTTACATCATTAACTGGACGGTAGTTACATCATTAACTGGATGGTAGTTACATCATTAACTGGATGGTAGTTACAGAGGTAAACATGCTCCTTTCTAACAGTATGTGACATCATTCAGCTCAGTGCTCCACAACATCACAGAACAAAATACATGCTGTCAGTTAAACTAGCAGAACAGGTTTCACCAAGTCTGTGTGTGTCTTTTGCTCAAGCGTCTGTGTGTGTGTGTGTGTGTGAGAGAGTTGGTGTGTGTCTGTGTGTGTCTGTATGTGTGTATGTGTGTTGGTGTGTTGGTGTGTTGGTGTGTTGGTGTGTGTGTGTGTGTGTGTGTGTGTGTGTGTGTGTGTGTGTGTGTGTGTGTGTGTGTGTGTGTGTGTGTGAGAGAGTTGGTGTGTCTGTGAGAGTTGGTGTGTGTATGTGTCTGTGAGAGTTGGCGTGTGTGTGAGAGAGTTGGTGTGTGTTATCCCCTCTCCATGTGCAAGCCTAGACAACACACTCCCTCCTAACATTGGCTTCTTTGTGTGAATGATCAGGCAGAAATATTTCTGGAGAAATCTCTAACTCACTCTCTTTCGCACACTTACACACACTCTCTCTCTCTCTAACTGGTCACTGGAGAAACTCAATTAAAGCCCGGGGTCTGTTAGGTTTGTTATTTGGGGGTTGCTAGGGAAACGGTGGACTAAAACACAGAGGACCAGAGGTGGCTGTTTCTGGGAAATATTAACCCCATACAGCGTGCGTGTGTGTGCGTGTATTGACACAAGGCTACATACCCTCTGGCTATAAGGCATCGTGGGAACAGTGGCTTTCAATGTCAATCATGTAAAGGGTCACCCAGTGAGAGAGTTGACTCCTCAGGAGAACATGGCTGGTACAGTACTGTGTGTGATTGTTTACACCCAAGGTCGGTCGGTCTGTCTGTCTGTCTGTCACCCTGCTGTCCGTCCATCCGTCCGTCCGTCCGTCCGCCCGCGTGTGTGTGTGTGTTTTCCTATAGCCCCCGTCCTAATCAGCTCATTGGGTTAGTGACTGGTCTCCTTCAGCAACAGTAAGTCACGTTGTGTTGGTCACATTGACTGGACCTTCATATCACAGGACGTCCTTGGTAGTGTACCTCAGCTTGACTGGTTCAAGCACTACTCTGGCTACCCTCCTAAATCACTCCACTGCTGTCTGAGTCAATGATCTATGGCTGACTACAACTGTACTGATCTGGGGAGGGAGGGAGAGAGGGAGAGGGGAGGGAGAGAGGGGAGGGAGGGAGAGAGGGGAGGGAGGGATTTTCCAAACAGGTTAGGCTACATTTCCTAGCCAATCTTGTGATGTGGATGTAATCAGGAACAAGAAGTATTGTGTTTTAATACGGTGCGTTACGTCCAATAATATGGCAGATAATCTTTTATAAAGTTCTCAATTATTCCATTCATAACTCTGCCACACTGTAATCTCCAGTCTCACTGTACTGTGTGTGTGTGTGTGTGTGTGTGTGTGTGTGTGTGTGTGTGTGTGTGTGTGTGTGTGTGTGTGTGTGTGTGTGTGTGTGTGTGTGTGTGTGTGTGTGTGTGTGTGTGTGTGTGTGTGTGTGTGTGTTGCATTCTGGTACGTTTTCTTTTCCCAGTTCCTTTAAAAAAAGAACGTAGTGATGCATTTCCCAGCTTGATTGAGATACACACATCCCATCAACTTTCAGGAAACATGGATCCCACCGATGAAGGATTCAGGAGACACACACACACCACAACACGCACACAACACACACCTTACCCCACTGACTAGAAGTTCAGAGGGGAGGAAATCTGCTCCCTGCTCAGAAAGGGAAAAACTGAAAAGCTGTGTGTGTGTGTAGGTACTCACCTAGACTGGGGTCGAACCTCCAGGCTGGGATGTGTTGGTTCTCCTTCAGGCCGCTATTGGCCGGTAGAGGGACGGAGATGCTGATTGGGCCGTTCACCTGGAGCTCCACCCCTTCGCTGGCCAATAGGTGGACAGAGATGGCCGCCACTGGAGTCAGCTCAAACCTACGCTCACTTCCTGTTAGAGGAGGAGAGGAGAGCCGAAAGAGAGGAGTAGTGAGGGAGAGAGGAGAGTAGTGAGGGTCGAAGAGAGGGAGGAGAGGTGTAGTGAGAGGGAGAGAGAGAGGAGAGATGTAGTGAGAGGGAGGAGAGGAGCAGTGAGAGAGGGAGGAGAGGAGTAGTGAGAGGGAGGAGATTAGAAGAAGAGGAGAGGAAGCAGGGAGAGAGAGAAAGTGAGAGGAGAGGAGAGAAAGTGAGAGGAGAGGAAGCAGGGAGAGAGAGAAAGTGAGAGGAGAGGAAGCAGGGAAAGAGAGAAAGAGAGGAAGCAGGGTGAGAGAAAGTGAGAGCAAAGGAAGCAGGGTGAGAGGAAGCAGGGAGAGAGAGAAAGTGAGAGGAGAGGAAGCAGGGAGAGAGAAAGTGAGAGGATAGGAATCAGGGTGAGAGGAAGCAGGGAGAGAGATAAGGGGAGAGGAGAGTGTCTGCTAAATGATACACATGTAAAATGGACACACACACAGGTTGTTTGAGAGCACAGGGGTTATATTGTGTTAACTTCTTTGCGCTAGGGTTTTTTTTTTTTTTTTTAAATAACGTGCCCAACGTAAACTGACATTTTCTCTGGCCCAGATCGTAGAATATGCATATAATTTACAGATTAGGATAGAAAACACTCCAAAGTTTCCAAAACTGTCAAAATATTGTCTGTGAGTATAACAATACTTATTCTGCAGGCGAAAACCTGAGATAATGTAACCCGGAAGTGATATATATATATATATATATATATATATATTTTTTTTTTTTTTTTAAATCTGTGTTTCCTGGCCCGTCTATCCTCCATTTAAAGGGGTATCAACCAGATTCCTTTTCCAATGGCTTCCTCAGGCTGTGACCAGGCTTTAGACATAGTTTCAGGCTTTTATTTTGAAAAATGAGCGAGATGTTTCATAAGTAGTCAGGTGTCCTCTGAATGTTTCCTGCGCGCGAGAGAGGGGCATCCCATTTTCCTTTTCTCTCTTAAAGAATAGGTTATAGTCCGGTTGAAATATTATCGATTATGTTTGTTAAAAACAACCTGAGGATTGATTATAAAAAACATATGACATGTTTCTACGACCATTACGGATACTTTTTGGAATTTGTCGAACGGAACACGGCTTTGGTTTTCTCAACATAATGCGCAACCCAAATGGCGCAACCCAAGTGATAAAAGTAATATTTATCGAACAAAAATAACATTTGTTGTGTAACTGGGAGTCTCATGAGTAGAAACATCCGAAGATTATCAAAGGTAAGAGATTCATTTGATTGCTTTTCTGACTTTCGTGACCAAGCTAATATAAGGCTAGCTGTTGTAGCATTGAAAGCTACACTCACAAAAGCTTGGATTTCTTTCACTGTAAAGTATATTTTCAAAATCTGACACGATAGGTGGATTAACAACAAGCTAAGCTGTGTTTTGGTATATTTCACTTGTGATTGCATGATTATAAATATTTTTAGTAATATTTTTTAATCTGATACGTTTGGAAATTTTCATCTTCCTTTCAGGACCGGAACGAGGCTGTAGTTCTCAACATAATGCGCAACCCAAATGGCGTTTTTTTGTTATAAAAGTAATATTTATCGAACAAAAAGAAAATGTATTGTGTAACTGGGAGTCTCGTGAGTGCAAACATCCGAAGATTATCTAAGGTAAGCGATTAATTTTATTGCTTTTCTGACTTTCGTGACCATGCTAATTTGGGGCTAGCTGTTGTAGCATTGAAAGCTACACTCACAAAAGCTTGGATTTCTTTCGCTGTAAAACATATTTTCAAAATCCGACACGATAGGTGGATTAACAACAAGCTAAACTGTGTTTTGGTATATTTCACTTGTGATTGCATGATTATAAATATTTTTTGTAATATTTTTGCATTTGGCGCCCTGCAATTCTAGCGGTTGTTTAGGAAAGTGATCCCGTAAAAGGGATCCGTAGCGCAGAGAAGTTAAAGGGGGCTCTTCTGGGAAGTGTATCTTTGATGGAGCCTCTTACAGAGAGCTGTACCTCACCCCTACCTTTACCCCTCCTCTCCTCAACCCTACCTTATTCACATCCACCCCTCACCCCTCCCCTCCCCTCCTCAACCCTACCTTATTCACATCCACCCCTCACCCCTACCTTCACCCCACGTTTCCTCAACCCTACCTTATTCACATCCACCCCTGACCCCTACCTTCACCCCTCCTATCCTCAACCCTACCTTATTCACATCCACCCCTCACACCTACCTTCACCCCTCCTCAACCCTACCTTATTCACATCCACCCCTCACCCCTCGCCTCCTCAACCATACCTTATTCACATCCACCCCTCACCCATTCCTTCATCCCACCCACCCCTGCCTTCACCACACTCACCCCTCCCTCCCACCCACCCCCACCCCTCCCTTCACCACACTCACCCCTTCCACCCACCCCCACCCCTCCCTTCACCCCACCCACCCCTGCCTTCACCACACTCACCCCTCCCACCCACCCTCCCACCCTACAACGGCACCAATGGAATAGTACCAACAGTGTATTCCACCTAAGTCTGGTCCCAGTCTGTCCCAGTCCCAGTGGAGGTACCTGTTCCGTTGCCCCCCAGGCCCTGCAGGTATGGGAAGTGCTGGATGTGGCTGGGGTTGTTGGCCACAGTCAGCAGGGCAGTGAGGTTGCTGTAGGACGAGTTGAGAGGGAGGCTCAGGGCTCGACGCTGGAACTGAACCCAGGACTGACCCCTCGATCCTGGGGAGGAAAGGGGGGGGGGGGGGGGGGGTCAGGAACCACTCACACGCTTAGATCCACTGTTCTTTAGTGTCCATCTCCCCTGTAGCCCTTTTTAATGCAGCTTGTCAAATGAATGTCTGGAATATGTGTGATGAACGCCATATGGATGCTGGCCTTCTCTCCTCACTCTCATCACTCTGTTTTTACTCCTCCATATTAAATCTCAACTTTCTAATCTCTTTTCTCTTTTACTCAATCGGTTCCTTTCATCTCCCTCTGCCACCCTTCCTCTCTCTCTCCCTCTTTCTCTCTCACTGCCTCCCGCTTTCTTTCTCTGTCTCTCACTGCCTCTCTCTAAGGGCTTTATTGGCATGGGAAACATGTTCACATTGCCAAAGCAAGTGGAATAGATAAACAAAAGTAAAATAAAACAATACAAAAATGAACAGTAAACATTACACTCACTACCTACAGCAGCCTTTCTCAATAGCAAGGCTATGATCACTGTGTCTGTACATAGTTAAAGCTTTGCTTAAGTTTGGGTCAGTCACAGTGGTCAGGTATTCTTCCACTGTGTACTCTCTGTTTAGGGCCAAATAGCATTCTAGTTTCCTCTGTTTTTTTGTTAAATCTTTCCAATGTGTCAAGTAATTATCCTTTTGTTTTCTCATGATTTGGTTGGGTCTAATTGTGTTGCTGTCCTGGGGCTCTGTGGGGTGTGTTTGTATTTGTGAACAGGACTAGGACCAGCTTGCTTAGGGGTCTCTTCTCTGGGTTAATTTCTCTGTAGGTGATGGCTTTGTTATGGAAGGTTTGGGAATCGCTTCCTTTTAGGTGGTTGTAGAATTTAACGTCTCTTTTCTGGATCTTAATAATTAGCGGGTATGGGCCTAATTCTGCTCTGCATGCATTATTTGGTGTTTTACGCTGTACACTGAGGATATTTTTTAAGAATTCTGCATGCTCAATTTGAGTCTCAATTTGGTGTTTGTCCCCTTTTGTGAATTTTTGGATTCAATGGATTCTATAACTATTCAAGAATTTTTAGCCAGATCCTAATTGGTATGTCGAATTTTATGTTCTTTTGATGGCATAGAAAGCCCTTCTTGTTTCTAAGATCGTTCACAGCTTTGTGGATGTTACCTGTGGCACTGATGTTTAGGCGGAGGTATATTTAGGACGACTACAAACGATCTATAACTGGGCTAATAGCTCACTAACTAAAATCAAATTCAATTTTATTGGTCACATACACATGTTTAGCAGATGTTATTGTAGGTGTAGCAAAATGCTTGTGTTCCTAGCTACAATAGTGCAGTAGAATCTAACACTTCACAATACACACAAATCTCAAAGTAAAAGAATGGAACTAGCAAAGGATATGAACAAAATGTGCACACGTGGCTATTTGCAGCTCTCGCTTGAATCTCAAAACAAGCGCATCTACTCACAACCGCTCATGCTGTAAACACAGTCCAGTTCAAAGTAAATGGCACAGATCCATATATGGCAATGGTCTATTTGCATATAGGCCTACTGCAGCTCTGATTGGTTATGCCGCACCAGTATGTGTATATTACGGGCTGAATCATGCATGTCAATGCAATAGAATCCTACTCCGATGGCCTCTGCCTACAACCAAATTTTGTTTCGGTATGTTGCATTGAAAGTGGCAAATATTGCCTTGATTCGATCAAAATTGCCACAGTAAAGGGAAACTGTGATAGTGTTAACAAGGAAAACTCCAGAACAGTGGCCACCAACCTTTTCTGAGTCAAGATCACTTTCTGAGTCAACATTCAAGCCAAGATCCTCCTCTCTCAACAACAACAAAATTGGCTAAACTTTTTTTCTATGAAACATTAACATATTAAAAACAGTAGTGTAGCAATGAGGTTTGAAGCTACAGGCCCAATACATTATCACCGCATACTGGCTTTGCTTGAAATGCCCTGCCAATGCATTGTTGTTCAGGACATTTAAAAATATATATTAAAACATTTGAGGTAGGCTATATGAACACAGATCATATAGATCTATTGTTGTATTACTTGTGAGGCACAGCTGAGTGAGCATACATTTAAATAATTAGCTTTTTATTTTACTGGGCTGATGGTCCAGAATTCTGCAAGCAGAGTCTCAATTTGGTGTTTGTCCCATTTTGTGAATTTTTGGATTCAATGGATTCTATAACTATTCAAGCATTTTTTTACTGGGCTGCATCTGATGGTCAGTCTCAGCGGAGGGAGAGAGCAGCACACTGAGGGTCCACCTCTCAACATCCCTCCGCTCTCCCATTCCTCCACTGACACTGACCAAAAAGATACACCTTCCAGCTGTTGGCGAAACTCAAGTCGCACCGCATTATTTCCGCCTCATGCACAAATGCATGTTGTTACTCCTATGACCAGAGAAAGTGAAATATTCCTTGATATTAGAAAAGACCCAAGCCGCTAATAATAACGCAAGCCTGTGGATACAATGTCCTCCTCATTTATTACTGCTGCACTGCTTGTTGCAGAGCTGATTGGAAATAGGAAGACAGTGCATTTTATGGCTTATAAAAGTGTTGAATACAAAGTGTTGACAGTGCTGAGTAAGAACTTAAACATGAACTCACTCATAAAAACAGCAGCTCTTTGCTGTATTCGTTGACAGTTTCTCTCTAGTCATGGTTTTAAATGTTCTGAAATCTTTGTTTTAGCTTTCTTGTACTGCAGACACGGTCATCTGAGCCATCCCATTGGCCAGCGGTAGGCCTATTGTGCACTTGATTTGCTCTCCGGGCCCGCCGGGAAGGAAGAGTTTGTACCTTCAGACACATGAAAATGTTTCAAAATGGCAACAGTTGGCCTGCCCGGCGCGCAGGGCAGCTGAATCGGGTGTAGCTACCGCCAATAACCGAAGCCCAAAAAATTCTAAAAACGCCGGGCTTTATCGTTGGGTTTTTTACAGAAATGTTTAGAGATTGACTAGGGATGCCTTGGAGATCCATCGTGATCGACCAGTTGGTGACCACTGCTCTAGAAAGTTGAGTGAAATACAATCTCGTTCTTCGCTCCGTGGGCTGATATTTCTTGAGCGAGGCAATCCCGCGGGAGCTGCGTGGTCTCAGGGCTACTGCACGCATGTAATCAGCTTTGAGGGAACATTGCTTGGGAGTACCAGAAGTGCTCCAGAGAATAGTAAACCAACATTTTGCCAGTCCTCACTTGTAAAAAGGCTATTTTAGGCTTAGGGATTAGGTTTAGGGCTAGAACTAGGGGTTAGGTTTAGGAGTTAGGATTAGGTTTAGGGGTTAGAGAAAATAGGATTTAGAATGGGACTCAGTTGTTAGTCCCCAAAAGGTCCTCACAAGTATAGTAAGACATAGCTGTGTGTGTGTGTGGAAATGTTTAATCGACCAACGAAAAAATATATTTCTAGGGGGTTTAGGGTAAGGTTAGAATTAGTGTCAGTGTTAGAATTGGGGTAAGTGGTTGTGGGTTAGGTTTAGGTTTTGTGGTAAGGTTAGGGAAAATAGGATTTTGAATGGGAATCAATTGTGTGTCCCCACAAGGTTAGTTAAACAAGACTGTGTGTGTGTGTGTGCGCTCACGGACATGTTTAACTACAAGAATAGTAAGCAAAAACCAAAATTAGACCAACGGGTTTAGATTAAGGTTAGAATTAGTGTTAGTATTGGGGTAAGGGGTTGTGGGTTAGGAGATGGTGTTGGGGTATGGTTAGGGGTTAAGGAAATTAGGATTTGAATGGGAATCAATTGTGTCCCCACAAGGTTAGTTAAACAAGACTGTGTGTTAAAGAGAAGTTTGTATAGTGGGGCTTCGCGATGATGTCATAGTGTTTCCACTGTGGTGAGTGTACATTCCTGGGCAATGAGACACCGCTGCAGCCGTGCCTGTGTGTTTTCTCTAGCTCTGTGTATCCTCTGCCTTCAGTACACCTGATCTGGTATTGATCTGAACGTCCAGTGTTGGAGGTCTGGTATTGATCTGAATGTCCAGTTTTGAAGGAGGTCTGGTATTGATCTGAACGTCCAGTGTTGGACGTCTGGCATTGATCTGAATGTCCAGTTTTGAAGGAGGTCTGGTATTGATCTGAATGTCCAGTTTTGAAGGAGGTCTGGTATTGATTGAATGTCCAGTTTTGAAGGAGGTCTGGTATTGATCTGAATGTCCAGTTTTGAAGGAGGTCTGGTATTGATCTGAATGTCCAGTTTTGAAGGAGGTCTGGTATTGATCTGAATGTCCAATTTTGAAGGAGGTCTGGTATTGATCTGAATGTCCAGTTTTGAAGGAGGTCTGGTATTGATCTGAACGTCCAGTTTTGAAGGAGGTCTGGTATTGATCTGAACGTCCAGTTTTGAAGGAGGTCTGGTATTGATCTGAACGTCCAGTTTTGAAGGAGGTCTGGTATTGATCTGAACGTCCAGTTTTGAAGGAGGTCTGGTATTGATCGAATGTCCAGTTTTGAAGGAGGTCTGGTATTGATCTGAATGTCCAATTTTGAAGGAGGTCTGGTATTGATCTGAATGTCCAGTTTTGAAGGAGGTCTGGTATTGATCTGAATGTCCAGTTTTGAAGGAGGTCTGGTATTGATCTGAACGTCCAGTTTTGAAGGAGGTCTGGTATTGATCTGAATGTCCAGTTTTGAAGGAGGTCTGGTATTGATCTGAATGTCCAGTTTTGAAGGAGGTCTGGTATTGATCTGAATGTCCAGTTTTGAAGGAGGTCTGGTATTGATCTGAATGTCCAGTTTTGAAGGAGGTCTGGTATTGATCTGAATGTCCAGTTTTGAAGGAGGTCTGGTATTGATCTGAATGTCCAGTTTTGAAGGTCTGGCATTGATCTGAATGTCCAGTTTTGAAGGAGGTCTGGTATTGATCTGAACGTCCAGTTTTGAAGGAGGTCTGGTATTGATCTGAACGTCCAGTTTTGAAGGAGGTCTGGTATTGATCTGAATGTCCAGTTTTGAAGGAGGTCTGGCATTGATCTGAATGTCCAGTTTTGAAGGAGGTCTGGCATTGATCTGAATGTCCAGTTTTGAAGGAGGTCTGGTATTGATCTGAATGTCCAGTTTTGAAGGAGGTCTGGTATTGATCTGAATGTCCAGTTTTGAAGGAGGTCTGGTATTGATCTGAATGTCCAGTTTTGAAGGAGGTCTGGTATTGATCTGAATGTCCAGTTTTGAAGGAGGTCTGGTATTGATCTGAATGTCCAGTTTTGAAGGAGGTCTGGTATTGATCTGAATGTCCAGTTTTGAAGGAGGTCTGGTATTGATCTGAATGTCCAGTTTTGAAGGAGGTCTGGCATTGATCTGAATGTCCAGTTTTGAAGGAGGTCTGGTATTGATCTGAACGTCCAGTTTTGAAGGAGGTCTGGTATTGATCTGAACGTCCAGTTTTGAAGGAGGTCTGGTATTGATCTGAATGTCCAGTTTTGAAGGAGGTCTGGCATTGATCTGAATGTCCAGTTTTGAAGGAGGTCTGGCATTGATCTGAATGTCCAGTTTTGAAGGAGGTCTGGGATATAATCACATCAACAGGACTGGAGTAACAAAACGGAGAGGAGTTAGTTCTAGGTAACAGCTTGGACACGGTGTGAGATGTAGCAGAGCATGTGTGTTTGGAGGGGGATTCCTGTGCCAATCCAAAAAGCCCCTCCTCATCCTCTTCTCCTCCTAAGAGTTCCCTCTCTTTTCTTCCCTCGATAATGGATATTCCTCCTCAGCCTGAACATTGCACCCTTCCCCCCCTCTCTCCATCCACTCTCTTCCCGCCTTCTCCCCATCCCCTCTTCCTGCCTTCTCCCCATCCCCTCTTTTCCCCGCTTCTCCCCATCCCCCCTTCTCCTCATCCCCCCCATCCCCGTCTCTCCCCATCCCCTCTTCCCCACCTCTCCCCCTTCCCCTCATCCCCTCTCTTCCCCCTTTCCCTCATCCCCTCTCTTCCCCCTTTCCCTCATCCCCCTTTCCCTCATCCCCTCTCTTCCCTCTTTCCCTCATCCCCTCTCTTCCCCCTTTCCCTCATCCCCTCTCTTCCCCCTTCTCTTTTCATTCTCTCTCCTCGTCCGCATGACAAGGTTTATCGCTCCCCTGGGATTCCAGGTTCAAA
Organism: Salvelinus alpinus; assembly: GCF_045679555.1. Classification (NCBI taxonomy): domain Eukaryota; kingdom Metazoa; phylum Chordata; class Actinopteri; order Salmoniformes; family Salmonidae; genus Salvelinus; species Salvelinus alpinus. Next base: position 2,194,553 of record NC_092089.1, on the reverse strand, counting down.
ATACCATGATATAACACACTGTGTGTGGATAGGGGCCACTGTATGCACCAGACCATAGCATGATTATCCTGCCCTCCTGGAGGACGGACACACACAGCTCAGTCAGCAACATTTAAAGGAGTAGCAGCAGCAGAACCTCACTCAGAGAGGATGGCAGAGCAGGAGAAGAGCAGATGGTATGGGACACTCTAAATGAGTGTGGTTATTGAAGACAAACACACACACACACACACACACACACACACACACACACACACACACACACACACACACACACACACACACACACACACACACACACACACACACACACACACACACACACACACACACACACACACAGAGCAAAACAAGCACACTGTTCAGACACACGGCAGACAAAGACACATGTTATAAGATCACATTAATTTAATCTTATCTAATGTAATTGCTCCTGACTGATTGACAGAGGAACAGAGGACACATGCTGCCTGTGTGTGTGTGTGTGTGTGTGTCTTTCATTAGAGAGATGTTTTAAAGGGGTGGACATCTTTCATTATTAATGTGTGTGAGGTCACTGGGCCAGGGACCGTGTCTCAGTACTCTCTCTCACCTTGGGATCCAGAGTTAATGTGTATCAGGTCTTCATACACCATCAGAGTGGCAGCTCTCTCTGGTAGCAGCTCCAGACTGAGAGAGGAAAACACTGGAATACACACACGAGTCATTTTTACATTTCATCAGACGCTTGGTGTTGCAAGCACCATGCTCTACCAACTGAGCCACATGGGACCCACCAGTCACTCATTTATTCATCACAATAACCCACCCTGTGGCTCATTTTTATTCTCACTAATAAAAGGTAAACTATTGAATTTTGGTTTTCCTCTCAACTTCATGACATATTCTAGACCTAGTGGTTTCTTTATTTTCTAGCATTGTGGTTTGTAGAAAACATTTTTTTTGAAGATCTTACTTGACTAGTTTAAATCTCCAGCTTTCCCTTTTCCATTCTCTGTGATCTACCTCTACTGTTAAAGCCTTGGATGGTGTTTTTCATAGCGCCCTTCGTTTTATCACAGGAAACAGTTTAATTACTCAACACTGTATTCTTCACCAAAAGGTTCTCTGTAGATCACTACAGTCTTTTTGTTTACAAAGCCCTGCTCCACAAACTCCCGACTTACCTTAGCTAACATCACTATTAAGACTTAAAATGACAAGTTCTTAAGGTTGATTAACTCTGGAGACTCCTTTGTTGTCTAGAGAGTTAGGTAAATCAGCCTTTAATTTCCTTGCACTTTACATGTGGAATGATCTACAATACACTTTAAAATGGGAGGAATTGGTGCCTCTAGGTCATTTCAGACGGTTGTTAGGGGACCTTTTTACAGAAGAATGTGTCTGTTTTTTCTCATTGTGTTTTGCTTTTCGTGTATTGTTGTGCATTTTATTGTGTATATGAATGTGTAGTTTAATGTGTATTGTGGTGCTATACAGGGCTCACCTGGAAGAGAGACCTTGTTCTCAGCATTGACTCCCTGTCTAAATAAAGAGACCTTGTTCTCAGCATTGACTCCCTGTCTAAATAAAGAGACGCTGGTCTCAGCATTGACTCCCTGTCTAAATAAAGAGACCTTGTTCTCAGCATTGACTCCCTGTCTAAATAAAGAGACCTTGTTCTCAGCATTGACTCCCTGTCTAAATAAAGAGACCTTGTTCTCAGCATTGACTCCCTGTCTAAATAAAGAGACCTTGTTCTCAGCATTGACTCCCTGTCTAAATAAAGATACACTGGTCTCAGCATTGACTCCCTGTCTCAGCATTGACTATCTGTCTAAATAAAGGCTGAATAAAAATCAGAGACAAAAGTCCTCCTCTTTCCTCTCTCTGTCACTCCTCCTTTCCTCTCTGTCACTCCTAAATTGTCCAGTGCTGATAAGCATGTGTGTGTGAACAGTCTGAAAGTGTTGTGTGAGGATAATGGGGGTGGTCACTTATTATAATAAAGCTGTAATGGGAAACCCTCATTATCCTCACACACCACTTTCAGATTGTTCTCACACACACACACACACACACACAGTAGACTTTACTACTTTGACCTACCGGGCAGTCTGGTGGGTCTCCAGGGGGCGGAATTTGGCACGTAGCCCTGTCTGGTTGCTGTGACAACCAACAGGGTTCCAAGACGGTAGGGAAAACGCAGGTAGGCATTGCCGTCGGCAGCAGAGGTCTCTGTGGTTACAGGGGTGTGGTTTGCGAAGAGCTCGATGGTGGCTCCGCCCAGGGGCTGGTGGGTGCTGGCATCACTCAGGTGAACCTTCAGAGTCACCTCTACACAGAGAGAGTGCGAGAGTTACACACACGGCTAAGTAAGCGTCAGTGATGTAAAGTAAGATAAGTTTTAAAAAATACTTGAAAGTACTACTTTTTTGGGGTAACTTTTACTTCACTACATTCCCAAACAAAATAATGTACTTTTTACTCCACACATTTTGACTGACACCCAAAAGTACTCATTACATTTGGAATGCTTAGCAGGACATGAAAATGGTCCAATTCACACACGTATCAAGAGACCATCCTTTGTCGTCATCCCTACTGCCTCTGATCTGGCAGACTCACTAAACAGAAATTCTTCATTTGTAAATTATGTCTGCGTGTTGTACTGTGCACCTGGCTATCCGTACATTTAAAAAAGAAAATTGTGCCGTCTGGTTTGCTTAATATAAGGAATTTGAAAGGATTTATACTTTTACTTTTGATACTTATGTGTATTTAAAACCAAATACTTTTCCTCAAGTAGTATTTACTGGGTGACTTTCACATTTACTTTCATAGAAAATGACTCAAGTATCTTTACTTTTACTCAAGTATGACTATCGGGTACTTTTTCCACCACTGGTAAGCATGCACAACACAGACTCAGGCTCGTCACTAATTGTCTGTAATTAGTTGGCCTTCAATCTCTAATGAGTCCCATTTGATCTGAAAATGAACCAACTTAGCCGAATGAAGCGTATCAATGTCCAGTTCAACAGAAAATGAATCCTAGAACAGAGCCTATGATATAGCCTAGGTACATACAGTTAAAGTCGGAAGTTTACATTCATCTTAGCCAAATGCATTTAAACTCAGTTTCACAATTCCTGACATTTAATCCTAGTAAAATTCCCTGTCTTAGGTCAGTTAGTATCACCACTTTATTTTAAGAATGTGAAATGTTAGAATAATAGTAGAGAGAATGATTTATTTCAGCTTTTATTTCTTTCATCACATTCCCAGTGGGTCAGAAGTTTACATACACTCAATTAGTATTTGGTAGCATTGCCTTTAAATCGTTTAACTTGGGTCAAACGTTGCGGGTAGCCTTCCACAAGCTTCCCACAATAAGTTGGGTGAATTTTGGTCCATTCCTCCTGACAGAGCTGGTGAAACTGAGTCAGGTCCCATTTTCTATGGGATTGAGGTCAGGGCTTTGTGATGGCCACTCGTTTTTTCAACCACTCCACAAATTTCTTGTTAACTTTTTATGGCTGCAGGGGCAGTATTGAGTAGCTTGGATGAAAGGTGCACAGAGGTGCCCATAGTAAACTGCCTGCTCCTCAGTCCCTGTTGCTAATATATGCATATTATTATTCGTATTGGATAGAAAACACTCTGACGTTTCTAAAACTGTTTGAATTATGTCTGTGAGTATAACAGAACTCCTATGGCAGGCAAAAACCTGAGAAGTTCCACTTCCTGTTTGAATTTTTTCTGAGGTGGCAGATTTTCAACCAAGCTCTCATTGAAATTACAGCGAGATATTGATGAGTTTTCACTTCCTACGGCTTTCACTAGAGTCAACAGTCAATAGAACTTTGTCTGATGACTCTAATGTGAAGGGGGGCCGAAGGAGACAGGAATTAGTCACCACTGCCACGAGCTGACCATGCTTTCACATGCACGTTCACATGAGGAGGACCTCCGTTCCCCCGCTCATCTGAAGTCAATCTAATTCTCCGGTAGGAACATTATTCAAGATGTATGTTAACAACATTCTAAAGATTGATTCAGTACATCGTTTGACATGTTTCTACTGACTGTTACGGAACTTTTGGACATTTCGGCACGTTATAGTGGACGCGCTTTGTGACTTTGGAATTGTTTACCAAACGCGCTAACCAAAGTAGCTAATTGGACATAAATAACGGACATTATCGAACAAATCAAGCATTTATTGTGGACCTGGGATTCCTAGGACTGCATTCTGATGAAGTTCATCAAAGGTAAGGAAACATTTATCATGTATTTTCTGGTTTCTGTTGACCCCAACATGGCGACTAATTTGGCTATTGTTCTGAGCTCCGTCTCAGATTATTGCATGATTTGCTTTTTCGGTAAAGTTTTTTTTAAATCTGACACAGCGGTTGCATTAAGGAGAGGTATATCTATAATTCCATGTGTATAACTTGTATTATCATCTACATTTATGATGAGTATTTCTGTTGAAACGATGTGGCTATGCAAAATCACTTGATATTTTTGGAACTAGTGAATGTAACGCGCCAATGTAAACTCAGATTTTTTGTTATAAATATGAACTTTATCAAACAAAACATGCATGTATTGTGTAACATGAAGTCCTATGAGTGTCATCTGATGAAGATAATCAAAGGTTAGTGATTAATTTTATCTCTATTTCTGCTTTTTGTGAAAGCTATCTTTCGCTGGAAAAATGGCTGTGCTTATTGTGGTTTGGTGGTGACCTAACATAATCGTTTGTAGTGCTTTCGCTGAAAAGCATATTTGAAATCGGACACTTTGGTGGGATTAACAAGATGACCTTTAAAATGATATAAGACACATGTATGTTTGAGGAATTTTAATTATGAGATTTCTGTTGTTTTGAATTTGGCGCCCTGCACTTTCACTGGCTGTTGTCATATCGATCCCGGTAGCGGGATGCAGCCATAAGAAGTTTTAACAAACTATAGTTTTGGCAAATCGGTTAGGACATCTACTTTGTGCATGACACAAGTCATTTTTCCAACAATTGTTTACAGACAGATTATTTCACTTATCATTCACTGTATCACAATTCCAGTGGGTCAGAAGTTTACATACACTAATTGACTGCCTTTATACATCTTGGAAAAATCCAGAAAATGATGTCATGGCTTTAGAAGCTTCTGATAGGCTAATTGACATAATTTGAGTCAATTAATTTCCAAACGCCTGAAAGTACCACGTTCATCTGTACAAAAAATAGTACGCAAGTATAAACACCATGGGACCACGCAGCCGTCATACCGCTCAGGAAGGAGACGCGTTCTGTCTCCTAGAGATGAACGTACTTTGGTACGAAATGTGAAAATCAATCCCAGAACAACAGAAAAGGACCTTGTGAAGATGCTGGAGGAAACAGGTACAAAAGTATCTATATCCACAGTAAAACGAGTCCTATATCGACATAACCTAAAAGGCTGCTCAGCAAGGAAGAAGCCACTGCTCCAAAACCGCCATAAAAAAGCCAGGCTATGGTTTGCAACTGTACATGGGGACAAAGATCATACTTTTTGGAGAAATGTCCTCTGGTCTGATGAAACAAAAATAGAACTGTTTGGCTATAATGAACATCATTATGTTTGGAGGAAAAAGGGGGAGGCTTGCAAGCCGAAGAACACCATCCCAACCGTGAAGCACGGGGGTGGCAGCATCATGTTGTGGGGGTGCTTTGCTGCAGGAGGGACTGGTGCACTTCACAAAATAGATGGCATCATGAGGTAGGAAAATGATGTGGGTATATTGAAGCAACATCTCAAGACATCAGTCAGGAAGTTAAAGCTTGGTCACAAATGGGTCTTCCAAATGGACAATGACCCCAAGCATACATCCAAAGTTCTGGCAAAATGGCTTAAGGACAACAAAGGCAAGGTATTGGAGTGGCCATCACAAAGCCCTGACCTCAATCCTATAGAACATTTGTGGGCAGAACTGAAAAAGTGTGTGTGAGCAAGGAGGCCTACAAACCTGACTCTGTTACACCAGCTCTGTCAGGAGAAATGGACCAAAATTCACCTAACTTATTCTGGGAAGCTTGTGGAAGGCTACCTGAAACGTTTGACCCAAGTTAAACAATTTAAAAGGCAATGCTACCAAATACTAATTGAGTGTATGTAAACTTCTGACCCACTGGGAATGTGATGAAAGAAATAAAAGCTGAAATAAATCATTCTCTACTATTATTCTGACATTTCACATTCTTAAAATAAAGGGGTGATCCTAACTGACCTAAGTCAGGGAATGTTTACCTGGATTAAATGTCAGGAATTGTAAAAAACTGAGTTTAAATGCATTTGGCTAAGGTGTATGTAAACTTCCGACTTCAACTGTATATATACACAGTAGTCCATACAGGAGTCAGGATAAGCTTTCTGACTCAGTCACATTTGACATTGGCAGCCAATCACAGCGAGTGGCCAAAAGCATATTTCCTGGTTACCAGCCAATAGCGAGGCTCTGTCAAAACAATGGGCCCTTTTGCTGTTTCTTGATGCCTGAGGAAGGAATTCGCTGAGCACACCTTTATTACTGTCATACACTTTCCTGGAAACTGCTGAATAACATACTTCCATTAAACCATTAACTCTGTTGGATAGCAGAGCATTGTAAAGCTGGCCCCACACACACACACACACACAAACACCTAGTTCATGCAGTGCCAGAGCTAAACTGGGACAGAGCAACAACCCATTCTCTCAAGTGGAACACCCACACTGGCCAAGCTTATCTAGGCTAGACCTTTGATAGGGCCCTATAAAATCTGTAGAATTAAAAAATATATATTATAATTTCAACTTTATTTAACCAGGTAGGCCAGTTATTTACAACTGCAACCTGGCCAAGATAAAGCAAAGCAGTGCAACAAACAACAGAGTTACACATAGGATAAACAAAAGTACAGTCAATAACACAATAGAAAATCTATATACAGTGTGTGCAAATGGAGTAAGGAGGTAAGGCAATAAATAGGCCATAGTAGCAGAGCAATTACAATTTAGCAAATTAACACTGTTAATTGTGGGTTACATTAAAGATGTAACCCACAAATGTTGGCTTAGGTTTTTTTTGTCAAACTAACAATGTCTTACTGTATTTAAATTATTTTATTTGATTTCAACTAACTTATGTTTTAATTCAATTAAGTTTATGTATGATTTGTATGATTTGACATGTTTTCTTATTTTTCTTACAAGTTTTATCCTGTTTAGCATATAACAAATGCTTGGAAAGATCAGATGTTGGACCTAAGCAAATGTATAAATACTTCTCTACACATATAGAATTTTTTAAATTAATTAATAAATAAAAAACTTCAGCTCTTAAATTCTTCTGTACAAGACTCCATTGGAATATAATATCAATGTACAAAACATCACTTAAAAAAACCTTTGTAGTTTAATTAAACCGCTGGATAGATGTGCAGATGATGATGTGCAAGTAGAAATACTGGTGTGCAAAAGAGCAAAAAGTAAATAAAAACAATATGGGGATGAGGTAGGTAGTTAGGTGATTGATTCCGTTTATGTTTTCCCCCCAAATTCCGTTTTTTTCCCCAGGTTTCTGTTTCCCCCTGTTTTTTCCGGTTCACTCTCAAAATTGCACTTTTTTAATAGAAAAACCAAATAAATCAGAGGTCTGGGATTTTTTGGTGGAAATTAGGATTTTTGGGTGTAGATAACCTTTAATTCCAGTGAGCACCTAAGGTTTTTTGTAGCCACATGTGATGGTAGAGTTTACAAAACAAATACACACTGGATTGATGAAATAATCCTGATATCATTCTGCCAGGTCAGCATAGAATACTTAGTAGTTAACATGTAATTGAGAAGTTTTTTGGGAGCCTTTCCATCTACCAGAAGACTGTTTTCATTAGCATCATCGCTAACCACTACACAAAGTGGTAGCTGCACGCACCTCACATACACAGACAGGGGTATTCTGGAATGGGAGACAGATGGTGAAACCCCAAGTTTCACAAGAGAAATCCAAGTATTTAGAACACTTTAGTTTCAGTGAGCGTGAGTTAACCTTGGCAAGGGAACACTCACCTTTACCCAGGCCAGAACGCTAACCTTTACCACTGTGGCGAAAGGCACTGTGCATGAGTCAAACAGTGTGAGTGAGTGAGACAGACAGAGACAGAGGACAACCAGAAAAAGAGAGCTAGACCTTTAAAAACAGAGTATGCACACACACACACATTTCAGCTTGTTTCATAAAGGAGCTTGGCTAACAGCTTAACGGTGACTTGGTACCAACACTAAACAAATGTCTGGTCTGGCAGGTTATGTAAACAACAGTAATGTGTGCTAATGGCTAACAAGGATACTTTAGCCATACTTCATCACTGAAATAACTAGCAGCTCAGTCTAGTAGTCACTTACAGCAAGAGGAACAATTAATTTCATCAACTCAAGACACACACCTTCCTCATCTCTCTGCTATTACACTATCTACTTACTCCTGTGTCGTATACGTGCACACGCACCCACGCAAGCACACCCTCTCACACACACCCCCTGTCAGAAACCCTGTCTCACACACACCCCCCTCTCACAAACCCTGTCTCACACACACCCCCCCTCTCACAAACCCTGTCTCACACACCCCCCCTCTCACAAACCCTGTCTCACACCCCCCCCTCTCACAAACCCTGTCTCACCCCCCCCCCCTCTCACAAACCCTGTCTCACACCCCCCCTCTCACAAACCCTGTCTCACACCCTCCTCCTCTCACAAACCCTGTCTCACAACCCCCCTCTCTCATAAACCCTGTCTCACAACCCCCCTCTCTCATAAACCCTGTCTCACACCCCCACCCTCACACACCCCTCTCACAAACCCTGTCTCACACACATACATATCCCCTCTCACAAACCTTCTCACTCACAAACCCTCTCACAAACCCCCCCCTCTCATCTACATGTCCTCTTGTGGCAGACACTTGTCTCTGTGATAAGGGGAGTGGTGTCTGATCATTGGCCCTTAATTAAGACTGAAAGGGTGTGCCCCTCCCCCATACCGTACATACACATCCTTTACCCTTACATAGACACACCCACACTTACCCCGTCCCCCAACCATGCTCTCCCCCCACTCCTCATCTCCCCAGGCTGGATGATTATTCAGGTAACAGACACAGTGACACACAGAGGGTCAGACAGATACAGACTACTACAGATTCTCTATCTAGGTCGCCCAAAAATATCACTTACCAAACTAGTTGCAACAAACATTTTAAGTTTCACTGTAGTGGGTCTTTTAAGGGTAGTGAAAATATGCGCGTTCCCCCAACACAGAGGTCGGGGAGAGGGAGGTATTTAAATGGTGCATCACTTCCTGTCCCAGTGTTCCATCCTTCTTTAGGGGTACCAGCTGTGCTCACTCTGAAGAGCTCCCCTGGGAGACTGGCACGCACACACACACACACACACACACACACACACCTCGCCATTCTGATCCAATAAATCTCTGGTGACATCATCCTTATACAGGCTACAGCCCTCTGAAAAAAGTGCATCGCAAAAACACACACACGCATGTAGGAAGAGAAATGTTGTGTTTCAGCAGCCCTGTTAAACCAGTCGTTCTCTCAGTAACTGGCTCTCGGTCGGTCTGTCTGTGTGCCATATGGAGGATAAAGGCATCAAAGGGAGTTTTTCCTGATGCTAAGATCTACCACCAACTAGCCCAAGCAACAGCAGCCAGAGCAGCAGGGCGCGTGTGAGACAGACATTATGGGTGTGAGAGGTAGAGCCAGTGTGTATCATTATGTTTGTGTGAGTGTGTGTAGAGGTTATTGATCAGACCCTGCTGTGAGGTAGAGGGAGTTGGACATCATCACTGAGCCATAATAATGGCAGGAGGACAGTAGCATCCTCTGTCTGTGGCTACTAGCGGTTCTGATGGAGGGCTACTGCTATCAAAGGTCAACTGGTTGTGCTTATGGTATCCATGGTCAGTGGTTATTAAACTGTCAGATCTGGTCCTAGATACTGTTAACTCCTGGTGTGTGTACCGGTTCAACCCCTGCTGATGATTTCTCCCCCCGCTCAACGCAAACACACAAAAATGTAATAGGATAGGAATAATCCACCACAACATCTTTAACATAACCTACCAAATTCTCTCTTTAAAATATCCTGATCAATATTCCAGTACAGTAAATGAGTAGGCAGAGATTACAGTAGAGAGAGTATAATCCCCTCAACTCTGCAGGAGAGGAGAGAGGGGGGCTTTCTTTGATACCATTACAACCTTTCAAACTCCTCCTTGGCGCACTAGGAAACTAGTGTTCTGTGTTCTACGAAAATAAATCCTTTGAGTCATCTCATTAATATTTTGGGGATTCCCCATCTCTCTCCATTTCTGCTCTTATTAGGTCTATTTATCGTACACTCTCCATTTCCTTCATCGCTTCCTGGTTTTGTGTGTATAAAGACGTGGGGAATCGAGCATGATAGACTACTTTGTTTTCGAAGAGGTCTTGTTTCAGAATAAGGGGTGCTGGTGTTGTTCTGTCTCTCTGTGGCATGGCGCCCCAATCTGGGTTAGGGTGGAGAAACTCGCAGAAAACATACTCAGGTACTGTGTGGATTTATATGAAACCTTCACTTTCAGTGACACAAACAATGGAAACTGATTTGAAGGTATGTTTGAAGCGTTTCATTCCAAAACACTATTTATCCATTTTCAGAAATGTTGGTAAATTATATTTATTTTGGTTTAAAGAACTTCTGACAGACATGTTTGTTTGAAACTTATCACTAAATTGTGTCTCTCTGAAATGAAACGATCACATCTAGTTTTAAAACAAGATATATCCACCTCACTCACTGAGAAAAAAGTAGCACTGCAAGGTTTTACACAGTCTGTGACAAATATATATACACTGCTCAAAAAAATAAAGGGAACACTTAAACAACACAATGTTACTCCAAGTCAATCACACTTCTGTGAAATCAAACTGTCCACTTAGGAAGCAACACTGATTGACAATACATTTCACATGCTGTTGTGCAAATGGAATAGACAACAGGTGGAAATTATAGGCAATTAGCAAGACACCCCCAATAAAGGAGTGGTTCTGCAGGTGGTGACCACAGACCAATTCTCAGTTCCTATGCTTCCTGGCTGATGTTTTGATCACTTTTGAATGCTGGCGGTGCTTTCACTCTAGTGGTAGCATGAGACGGAGTCTACAACCCACACAAGTGGCTCAGGTAGTGCAGCTCATCCAGGATGGCACATCAATGCGAGCTGTGGCAAGAAGGTTTGCTGTGTCTGTCAGCGTAGTGTCCAGAGCATGGAGGCGCTACCAGGAGACAGGCCAGTACATCAGGAGACGTGGAGGAGGCCGTAGGAGGGCAACAACCCAGCAGCAGGACCGCTACATCCGCCTTTGTGCAAGGAGGAGCACTGCCAGAGCCCTGCAAAATGACCTCCAGCAGGCCACAAATGTGCATGTGTCTGCTCAAACAGTCAGAAACAGACTCCATGAGGGTGGTATGAGGGCCCGACGTCCACAGGTGGGGGTTGTGCTTACAGCCCAACACCGTGCATGACGTTTGGCATTTGCCAGAGAACACCAAGATTGGCAAATTCGCCACTGGCGCCCTGTGCTCTTCACAGATGAAGATGATCTCGCCATCACGGTTGACAACTCCATTGTGTCCTCCTCCCAGAGTGCTAAGAACCTTGGCGTGATCCTGGACAACACCCTGTCGTTCTCAACTAACATCAAGGCGGTGACCCGTTCCTGTAGGTTCATGCTCTACAACATTTGCAGAGTACGACCCTGCCTCACACAGGAAGGGGCGCAGGTCCTAACCCAGGCACTTGTCATCTCCCGTCTGGATTACTGCAACTCGCTGTTGGCTGGGCTCCCTGCCTGTGCCATTAAACCCCTACAACTCATCCAGAACGCCGCAGCCCGTCTGGTGTTCAACCTTCCCAAGTTCTCTCACGTCACCCCGCTCCTCCGCTCTCTCCACTGGCTTCCAGTTGAAGCTCGCATTCGCTACAAGACCATGGTGCTTGCCTACGGAGCTGTGAGGGGAACGGCACCTCCGTACCTTCAGGCTCTGATCAGGCCCTACACCCAAACAAGGGCACTGCGTTCATCCACCTCTGGCCTGCTCGCCTCCCTACCTCTGAGGAAGTACAGTTCCCGCTCAGCCCAGTCAAAACTGTTCGCTGCTCTGGCACCCCAATGGTGGAACAAACTCCCTCACGACGCCAGGTCAGCGGAGTCAATCACCACCTTCCGGAGACACCTGAAACACCACCTCTTTAAGGAATACCTAGGATAGGATAAAGTAATCCTTCTACCCCCCCCCCCCCCCCTTAAAAGAGTTAGATGCACTATTGTAAAGTGGTTGTTCCACTGGATATCATAAGGTGAATGCACCAATTTGTAAGTCGCTCTGGATAAGAGCGTCTGCTAAATGACTTAAATGTAATGTAAATGTAAAGCAGGTTCACAAGCACATGTGACAGACGTGACAGAGTCTGGAGACGCCGTGGAGAACGTTCTGCTGCCTGCAACATCCTCCAGCATGACCGGTTTGGCGGTGGGTCAGTCATGGTGTGAGGTGGCATTTCTTTGGGGGGCCGCACAGCCCTCCATGTGCTCGCCAGGGGTAGCCTGACTGCCATTAGGTACCGAGATGAGATCCTCAGACCCCTTGTGAGACCATATGCTGGTGCAGTTGGCCCTGGGTTCCTCCTAATGCAAGACAATGCTAGACCTCATGTGGCTGGAGTGTGTCAGCAGTTCCTGCAAGAGGAAGGCATTGATGCTATGGACTGGCCCGCCCGTTCCCCAGACCTGAATCCAATTGAGCACATCTGGGACATCATGTCTCGCTCCATCCACCAACGCCACGTTGCACCACAGACTGTCCAGGAGTTGGCGGATGCTTTAGTCCAGGTCTGGGAGGAGATCCCTCAGGAGACCATCCGCCACCTCATCAGGAGGACGCCCAGGAGTTGTAGGGAGGTCATACAGGCACGTGGAGGCCACACACTCTACTGAGCCTCATTTTGACTTGTTTTAAGGACATTACATCAAAGTTGGATCAGCCTGTAGTGTGGTTTTCCACTTTAATTTTGAGTGTGACTCCAAATCCAGACCTCCATGGGTTGATACATTTGATTTCCATTGATAATTTTGGTGCGATTTTGTTGTCAGCACATTCAACTATGTAAAGAAAAAAGTATTTAATAAGAATATTTCATTCATTCAGATCTAGGATGTGTTATTTTAGTGTTCCCTTTATTTTTTTGAGCAGTGTATATATATATTTTTTTTAAATCAGACCCACTGCAGTCAAAAACTTTTCCTGTGTTTTGTATTACATTTCCAAACTATAAAAGTTGGAATAATATTGTGAAATTGTGAAAAATATGATAGTGCCATTTTAGTGTAAGAGCTGTTTGAAAAAAAACATCAGCCTGTTTTGGTGGAATGGAGTTTCGGGCTGCCTGATGACATCACCAGGCGGTACATTACTTGATAGACCAATAATAAAGTTATTAACAGCTAGTTTTCAGTTTCTCCTTCCCCACTCAGACCACTCCCAGATAGTCCTAGCTCAATTATTGCTTAAGAAATTGCTCTTCGCTAAAAAACTATTTTTGTTAATTGTTTACCATTATAATGGAAAACAATCACAGTAAGATAGAAATAAAAACGGCTGCATTGGACATTTAATAAAGAATTGTACAAATAATACATTTGTGACAACACACACATATATATATATACATACATACATACACACACACACTTAACAATGTATCAATACAATAATATGAGATCTGGGCTCTGGTCAAAAGTAGTGCACTATATAGGGAATAGGGTGCCATTTGGGACTAGACCTAACTCTAACCAAACACTACAGCATGAGGCTAATTCATCATGTTTTGAATTCACATGTTAAATATACAGGATACAAACATTGTAATGGATATATAGTGGATATATGGATATATAGCTTTTTCCAACAAAACCATTTGTAATACACATTCAAATTTATGAAAAAAAAATCTGAGGACAGTAATATCTTACACACACATAAATAATAATAATTGATTAAACTTTTAAGTGCTTTTCATTGCAAAGAGAATCTCAAAGCACTTGTTAAGCAAAATAAACAACAAAATGTAATGTAAAAATAAATTTAGGCTACAACAGTAGCTAGATCAGTTGGATCAAGTCGGAGTGCTTCTTCAAGCCTCCAGCAGATGGGCCGCGGCGGGCATGAGAGGATTTAGAAGCTCTGCTAGATGGTCAGCAGAGGTGCTGGTCGGAGGTGGTGGTCATGTCAGCATCTCCAAGGACAGGCAGCTCGATGTCATCAGGGCATCTCCTCGCCTTCAACTTCTCTGCTAACTAGCATTACCTAGTTTGTTGACAACACTGATTTTCATCAAGTTACAGGCAGGAATCCAATTCATGATATCAATACTTGATTTGCTCACATTTAGCTATTGAAAAATACACATGTTGTAAAATAAAATACATACAAAACAATGAAATATGTACATCAGAAATAGAGGATGGACTAAAAACAAACAAAATATAACTATTGTAAAATAGATTGTGTCTGTAAAATGTGTATAAGATGTATAAACTGAAGGTAGAAGCCTAAGTGTTTATTAGTTTACTCCAATTGGGGGAAGGGTGGTAGGGTTTGCGGGAAAAATAAAGGTATATTCTTTAAAAAGTATGTATATCTATATAGGTATGTGTATGTATATATGTGTATGTATATGGATATATATATATTTACCCAAAAAATATATGGGGGATTGGAAATGATGCAGACAATTACATTGATGGAAGCAACAATCTTTCTGCAATATTAAGCTGATCCACCCCTTAAAAAAACAAAAAAAATAATTAAATTAAAAAACAATGAAATATGTACAGAATTTCCAAATAATATAGCTACTGTTACGATGATAGCTAAGCTATAATATCTATTTTGTGACAGAAAAATACAATTTAAAAAATGTAATTTGAAGGTATAGAACAGACACTACTTTATTCAGTGTTTCACCGAGTGCTTTCTTCAAAAAAATCACATATCTTATTCTGTCCCTCTTAATCCAATAATTAGGTCATTGATTTCGTTCTGACAGAAACACATATATGTATTACAAAATGATAGATCTGGTGGAAAACTGTTGCAGCAATCCCTCAACCAATACGGGTGTTGTGCTAGTGCATGTGTGTATAAAGTACTGTTATAGTAGTCTCTGTGCACAAGCCCCGAGGATAAGCAGAGTGCTGCATTGCAGTGTCATATGCATAGGCACACACACAAACAGACTCTTCAACATGATTTGGTCTTCCTGGCACCCTGTCCTCTAGCCCTGGCTGCAGTGAGTCTGTTCCCAGTTGTAGTGTATTATGGGTTGCAGAAATTAGAGTTGGATCTATAATTATGTGTCTGTCTGCATCCATGTTGCTAACTATGTGTCGTCTGTCTGCCTCCATATATATAGCTAGCTATGTGTCGTCTGTCTGCCTCCATATATATAGCTAGCTATACGTGAGGAGAGGAGCGAAGAGAAGGAGCCCTCAGTATCAACAAGAGCCCCAGGGAGGGTCTGAAGGTTAGACTGGGTCAGAGAGAGAGAGAGAGACAAACAGAGAGAGACAAACAGAGGGGTGGGGGGGTCAATCAAAATACTGAGTTGAGATGCTCAGAAGGCATCAATCATTTTCGCTACGGAACTTAATACGCACCTACGTCATGTGTTGACATCACGTGATAGTTGGGGACACTTAATATTTAGTTACACAGACAGACAGGGACACACAAATTAGTCTAATAAATTACTGTTTGGTTAGGGTCTCACAAAACTACGCGCACACACTCAGTCACAGCAATATGATTAACAAACAAAATTAGAATGAAAACTGATGCAGCAACACACAGAGCTGCACAGTTCTCCAAACAAAGTAGTGTGTGTGAGAGAATAAGTGAGTGAGTACATGAGAGAAACAGATGCGGCTAGTCTTGGAAGCACTCTTCTCTTTAAAAAAGCGAAGCTTTGGAGTGGCTGAATGAAATACATCTGCAGCGATTCTAACTACGCTTTACAGTGTGTGTGTATTGCCATTTCACTCATGTCTGTAACAATGAATAAAACCACAGAATGATACAAATAGGTTCGCTGGGCCCAGCCTAAACCATTTCCAGCACTGCCCCCAATTCAGCTCCATCTCAGCAGGAGGCTGTGAAGGAAGAGGCAGTGAAGCAAAAGCCACCTGTCATATACTGCCTTTCACTCATTTATGAGAGATGGTGGTGTGTGTGAGATTCCTCCTCCCACTCACATCTGCAGCATCTAGCTTATAATCATGTCTGGAGGAATCTACTGCATACGTGGTCAAATCCATACACAAAATGCATGAACATTCTCTCTCTCGTGGAATACTGCTGGTCTGAAAACAATCCATTACACAATGATACATTGCATCAAAAAAACATGCTCAAATTACGTTTCCACCTCATCTGAATAAGGACAAGTAAAACATGTTTTAGCTAAGGCTTGCACCAAAATTATCCATTACAATTGAGAGGCTGCAGAAGAACTTAGCATCAACTAACGTTAGCTACAGTATCTAACTAGCTAACGTTAGCTAGCCTCTTGCCAACAGCATGCAATATCAGCTAGGTCTAGCTAGGTAAGATGGTGCGGTGTTTTTGTTTCAGTTGAGGACACGTTGTGAGACACAGAAGCACTTCAAACCATTCAAATGATATAATACCTTGGCTAAATGAAACATGAACAACCACAGAGAGTTAACGGATGTATACAGTTTCATGGCTGAAAAAGCCTGCCAAATTAACGTTAACGTTATATAACTAGCCAATTGAAAAGCTAACTAACGTTGCTAGATAACTATCTAAAGTTAGCACATAATAAGCCATCAACGCCAAGTTATCGCTAGCTATACAAGTAGCTAGCTAGCAAGACGAACATATTGGGCATAACATCTCACAAGTACTTTGAATAAAACGAACCATTTGTATCAACTACCTACCTTTTAGAGCGTTGTCATCTTGCAGGGTTTTGGTTACCGCTTTCCACACATTGCATCCCAAAAGACAGAGAACTATCGCTGCGGTCCTGCTCAAAACCCCGACCCTCATCATTGCGGATGTCACACACAAAAATTGTTCAAATAAATATAAAATATTGGCTGGCTACATCAATGTATTGTAAAACACACACATGTACATCGGGCAAGACTCCATATTTTGTAGGATTAGCGTCCCCTCTATTTTCCCCTTCAGTATGTTCAGTTCTTCATCCCACTCCTCCTGCTGCTCGGTCGTTCTTCTTCTTCTTTTTTTTAAAGAAAGAAAGTCACTAAAGCCAGGGCGGCCCCACGTTAACTATTCCGACACCAGACGCTCCCCCAACAGGCGCCTAGCAGAATCATGTGTGGGGTTTGACCGCCATCTTCAGGCGACTCACTGAAGTGGTTGTCTGACCACCGCAAGTTAACACATGTTGAAGAGTTGACTGCTTTATGATGATAGTCTGTATTTGTTTTTAATTAACCATAATAACTCACCCAAACATTTTTGATCTGAAACAATAATGATGAAAAACGCCATTTAACCAGAGATGTAATTCCTACTTGCTACTAAAAACTATACTGTCCACTAGCACTGAGCAATTACTGCTTTTTGAGGTCGGTTCGGTTTCAGTTCGATTATTAATACACCACGTTTTTCGATTACGATTTCGATAGATTTATCAAACATGAAATGCACTATGCATTATATGGGTTGAATGTTGTAACAACACAGAATAAAACAATTAATACAAGTCCCATGATGGTAGTGACTGCCAATTAATGCTATTTAGCCCTCATTTATTGACATTACTTTAATAAAATATCACTGTTTTTAAACAAACCATAGAACGCTGGTTGAAATTTCAGTTCAATCCACCAGAAAATAATGAATAAATAGGCCTATTACAACAAATATTATGGCTAAAGTCAAATATACTAATTGATAAAAAAAAAAAAATATTTGGCATTATTCTTTTTACAAATTATATAATAATTGTTGAAGGATATCATAAATACCACTGGTGGAGTTATGACACATGTGCAGCTAACAACAAGTAAACGGGATGGTTTTCAGAGATTGGTGGGAGGGGTTGAGGGTAGCTGAAGGGTGGGACTAAAGAAATATATATATGTATGACTAATGTAAAATATACTGTGTCCGTAATATGTTTATAGTATGTATAAGCTAGAAGTAGAAGCCTAAGTATTGTTGTCCATTAATATACTCCAATTAGGGGAGGGGTGGTAGAGTTAAGGGAAAATAATACAATAAAATGTTTGTAATTAAAAAAAAAAATGGGTAATTGGAATTTATGCGGACAATTACATTGAAAGAACCAACAATCTATCTGCAATATTAAAGCTGATCTACCCCTAAAAATAACAAATAGATGGTCATGAAGGAGAGGAGACAAGGAAAGGAGGAGAGGAGGCTATTAAAGGAGAATTCTGAAGAATGTTGACCACTAGACCAGACCTGCCTGAGGGTCACATAGACCTGGGAGAGTTTGTCTTTAAATGTATAACAAAGGAAGGAATCTGCTTTTACTGTAGGAGCCAGACTGGGTAACCTGCATGTTTGGTTACTTAGGTGTGTATCTTTTTTTACTCTCTAATGGGTGTGTTCTGTATAGCGTTCCAATTCTTCTCACAGCAGTGTATGGCTCCATAGCTCAGTGGTTAGAGCATTCGTCTTGTAAACCAGGGGTCGTGAGTTCGATTCTCACTGGAGCCTTGATTTTGACTCTACCTTCTGTGACATTCATCTGAAACTTTACACAAGGTGGGAGTTACCATTTCTCTCGCTCTATACAGCAGAAAGTTCTAAATGTGACAACAAACTGACAATATCTCCCTGCAAAAATAATTATCTGCTGTACTACTACTGTAAGAGACATTGCCAAACAAACTGAGGATACGATTCCACGTTTGCCGATTCTGTCCTGGGCAGCCCATCATGATTAAAAAAGGGCTGAAACTAGAGACAGTAGCAGAGGTCATTGATGCATGTTGCATGTTGAAAGAATAACAACGTTAACTAGAACTTTTCCTTATATTAACTGTAAGATAAAAGTTGTATTTAAATCCAAACTGGTTTTCCAGCAGATTAGTTACAATGACCCATGTACAAGAATAGACATTTTCCCTTTATTGATATTGCAACCTCTCACTTTCGGTTATTTGAAAATGAAATCATCTCCAGAATATCACTGTTTTTAAACAAGCCATAGAACACTGGTTGCAATTTCAGTTTAATCCACCAGAAAAGAATGAAGAAATAGGCCAATTACAACAAATATTATGGATAAAGTCAAATATACTAATTGATAAAAATAAACATTATTTTGGTATAATTATTTTTACAAATTGTATAATAATTGTTGAAGGATATCATAAATACCACTGGTGGAGTTATGACACATGTGCAGCTAACAAAAAGTAAATGGGATGGTTTTCAGAGATTGGTGGGAGGGGTTGAGGGTAGCTGAAGAGTGGGACTAAAAATAAATAAAAGAATATGACTAATGTAAAATATACTGTGTCCGTAATATGTTTATAGTATGTATAAGCTAGAAGTAGAAGCCTAAGTATTGTTGTCCATTAAAGTATGGCAACTTGGTATGAACTTTGAACTCTTATTCACTAAAGAAGTGCTACCCCCTCCGCCCGCTAAACGTGGGCTAGGAGAGGATGGACAGAGTATCCATTCTACCACGCTCCAGTTCACCACTAGACAGTCTACAGAGGACCAGAGATCCATGCTGGACCACCCGGCCTCCCATCTACGAACAATCTACCGAAGCGCAGCTCAGAGTAAATATTTTTAGCATTCTCCTTTTTCAAATGGGCGGTTATTTAGAATGCATAAGATACTGTATTTACGATAGCATAGCTGCCTACGGCCCGATAGAGACACAAAACCTTTTTTGCTCCTCAGTCTTCCCGCTCTTTCACTCAAACCCAACCCCCTCTCTTTGTGTAACCAGCCGTCGTATCTGTTCCGTCCGCTAGGGACGTTTTCCTTTATGACATAATTTGTAATCAATGTATGATACATTCTGTGTATATGTAATTCTGTGGGATTATTTAGGTATTTAGTAAATAAATAATTAAACCAAATTTTGTATTGCTGATTCAACTTGTTAGCCAGGGTTCATGAAGATAATCAAGAATGTACAACTTTCAGATGAGACTGAATAAGGTGAGGATTAAATATTGACTGCTACTGATGTAAAAGATTACTAGGTCTTTAAGAGTTTATTCGGAAGATAACAGCTCTATAAACATTATTTCGTGGTGTCCCGACTTTCTAGTTAATTACATTCACCTGATTAGCTTAATCAGGTAATCAGGTAATGATTTTATAGAATAGCATGTCATGTCACTTAATCCGGCATAGCCAAAGACACGACAGTACATTTTCATTAACTGTCATTTTCGTTAACTGTTCCTCCATCTTGTGCTAACGTCAGTTGTTTTTAAATCTTGGCTGCAATAGTTAATATTTTTTTCTAAGTGTTTGTCAGTTGGGTATGCTCTCTGCAAGGTTTTGTTACTTATCATATGAACATCATTTTCTGACTCAAATAAAATTCCCTTAAGGTTTCAAATTTTAAATGATAGAGAATGTGTTTTGTTAAAATACTAACAACCTTGGTGAAAATGTTTCTCACCTCTCTTTGCTCTTGAGAAGAATAAAACAATATGTCAACTTATTATTATCACCGCTTCAGCGTCTCCTTGTATGTTTACCACCCAACCGTAAAATGAAGAAATGTTAGTTCAGAGGCCTGGTAGTTCGGTTTAGTCTAGTTGACAACCTTGTTAACAAAAACCCTTTAATCAAAGCAATGAGACAAAAAAAATACAGAAGGGGAAAAAAGTAACAATAGTTGTGCTCTGTACATACCTACATGTGTGTGATTGAATAACAAATTAAAAAGGTTTTGAAAAGGCTTGTCAAATATAAAGTATGGAAGTGAATTCATCATCTTTACTTGACTTAAAAATAGTAATTTATAGAAGAGCTAACAAAGAATGTGTGATAAAGTAAAGATTGTACTTGCTGAAGATATCATATAGAAGTATGATGAGATAAACTATGCAAATAGTTTACTATACATTACAGTCAATGACTCAGTTGCACTGGCTTCCATTGATGAGGAGGAATGTTCCAGTAACCACCCCCAGCAGCCCCTGAGTCAGGCCCACTCCAGAGAATACAGCAGGACTAGCACCGGACCCACTCAATTTAGGTTCTGGAGGATAGGAGTAGGACACATTTCATCCATGTTTAATTTCACATGCTCAAATACTTCAGTATATCATTAATTTATAAATTAATGGAAATCAAATCGCCTGAATACAACATCCATACATTAATAGATTAATAGAACCTGCTCCCCCGTATCTCTCACCCCAGAACCTGTTGGGAGTGTATAGTCCCACGGTCACTCCCTCAGTCACCTCCAGGTCGTTCCTGGTCCATCTGACTCTGACAGGCAGGGTTAGAAATGATTCACAAAGCAGATGAGGGATAGCTCCTTAGCTCCTTCCCAGATCCACCTCATCCTCTGGGTACAGAACTCAGGGGGCAGTAAATGAGGCTGAATGAACTGTTTCGCTGACAGACAAGGCTCCGCTGATAGCAAGGTGTAGCAGTTGTAAGGTGTTGGGACTGCTGTTGGGACTCTTCTGTTGGGAGAGCTTTATGTAGGCCCTAACAGTTTTGTGGGCACCGTTTGTCACTGTTATAGTGCAATTAATGTACTGTTTAGTGTTGTGTTGTGTAGTGGCTTTGCTGGCATGCATCCCACATTTTTGTTTTTTGTTTGCCCCACCAAGATTTACATGCTAAAATCACCACTGACTCAGTGTGAAATGCAGTTCCCTATCACAACTGGCAGCACTGCCGTAGCTTGCCTAACTCATCCGACGGTGATACCTTGGTTATACAGTCTGAAACAAAGCACTGAAAAAAAATGAAAATTGCCTCTCAGGACCTCTACAAGCCAGAATGTTCAATAAAATCACATTTGAACTTACTCTACTGGTTGTCTGTGTGATTGGTCCTTTTCAAATCAAATCAAATCAAAGTTTATTTGTCACGTGCGCCGAATACAACAGGTGTAGACCTTACAGTGAAATGCTTACTTATAGGCTCTAACCAATAGTGCAAAAAAGGTATTAGGTGAACAATAGGTAAGTAAAGAAATAAAAACAACAGTAAAAAAGACAGGCTATATACAGTAGCGAGGCTATAAAAGTAGCGAGGCTACATACTGACACCGGTTAGTCAGGCTGATTGAGGTAGTATGTACATGTAGATATGGTTAAAGTGACTATGCATATATGATGAACAGAGAGTAGCAGTAGCGTCTTTTGTCTCTCTAAATTTGACAAAAATGTACAGCTAGCTAGCACTGCAGTGCATAAAATGTGGTGAGTAGTTTTCTCAAAGAGAAAGACAATAGTTGATCAGTTTTGAACAAATAAAGAAGAAATAGAGAGAGAGAAAGAGATAGAAAGAGAGATTTCATAATTTTTTCCCACTTTCAGTTTCACAAACTTAGCTAGCAAATGCAGCTAGCTAGTTTAGCCTACTCAAACACCCTGCTCAAATAGAGCGATGCTATGTTAGCTAGCTGGCTATAAATATCCAACACAACACTGGAACTCTTCCAAGTCAAGGTAAGCTTTTGGTTTTACAAATGTTTTGCCACCGGGGCCTGCCGGTTTAACTGCTAAACTGCTTACTGACTATACACTGTAATGTTGCTGCATGATTGTAGCGGGATACTAATGCGTTAGTTATATTGGGTTATGTTGACTATGATGTTACTTTAGCTAATATGGTGACAACTATATAAGTTGTGTGTAGCGGTTATGATATGGTTTGGCTTGGAAAGGTTTTTTCACCTGGTCACATACAGCTGATGTGTTGTGCAAAGAAGTCCACAAATGAAGGGGAGAGTGCATAGATGCGAGAAGGAATACAACGTGGCTGCTATGAAAGTGAACTGTGTTTATGGGTGACATGGGTGTATTCATTCCACCGACTCTGTAAAAAAAAAAATCTTAAACAGAAGCAAACAGAACGAAACAGGGCGAAACATTCCTGAATTTGTCCAATAGAAACCCTTGTTTGCAACTGTTGGACTAATTATTACACCCTAGATCCGCTAGATGTAGGCAAGAGTGTGCAAGGCGGTATTAAATGTGACTGTCTGTCCATGTCGACCTGTGTGCACCTGCGTTGTAAACTTTCATTCATAGGCTAGGTTGGAACAACCTCATGATGGGTATAGGGAAAATTAGAGTATCATGTAGGAGCCTAAACCTATCAATGTTACATTGAACTGGGTGAATGGAATATGAATGACAGTCATCCAATATACTATAATAGAAAAAAGGCCATGCTCATGAAGAAAAAGGGAGACAGCCAGTAGGGAAGGAATAGGCCTATTGGCTAATATACAGTCGATGTGAGAAAGGCTGTTGACGTTTTAATACGCAATCATGCATGATGCATGCATTAAACTTGCATTAAACTGTAGCAGACAAAATAGTAGAATGCAGATTATGTTTACCCCCTATGATGACATACTATCCGTTGTTTGTTTGCCTCAAAATCTCTCGCATATCCATCATCACTTCACTACTTAGGTCACAGAATCTCGTGCCCTTGCACCAGCAATCTGTGTGACGTGGATCCGAGATTTCGGAACGTGCTGTTCTCTCCGCGGAGGTCGTCAGACGCACTGGATGGCATGGTTACGTTACCGTCCCGCAAGCGTCCGGCGGTGGGAGGGAGGGGGGGGGCGTAAGAGGAGTTTATAAAAACATGGTCATGACTGACCATGTCCATTACTACGAAGGGCAAGAGAGAGAGAACGTGTGGTAAGCTACTATCTATTTACCTAGACAAGTTAGCCTACGTTTATTTATCCAATGACAATTCCTCCAAACAATCACCATCTGATTAACCTGATCTAATGTAAAACATTCTGGGAGAGATTATAGTGATGTCAATTTTGTATGACTGATTTTTTTTTTTATTAAAGGAGCTATATGTATTTCTTTGCATTGCAATTTCACAAAATATATCTACAGTAATACTGGAATGATAGTGTTTCACAATATTTCACCCCCCAAAAAAGTAATTGGGACCACACAAAATTGCATTTAAATGGTGCAGCCTTCATATTGGTCAACAAAAGACAGACCTTTTCTTGTTGTCAAATTGATTGGGGCCAGCAAATCTCTTATTGTCAATGCAACAAAGGACCAGTCAATTTAACAAGAGATTTGCTGGCCCCAGTAAATTTGACAAAAAGAGATGGTTCATTGTTGAATTGTTACATGTAGTCTAGTACCTTTAAATTGTATGAATAATACTTTAGGACTTTGGCCAGTCTTGATTCAAAATCTTGCTGTCATGACTCATGTCAAGACAGAAAAGTATTTATAGGCTACCTCAGTACTAGTTCAGGTTATAAATTAGTCCTTTATGTTCTTATCATAGGAACGTCATGATAACTTGAAATGTGGATTGCTCGATTGAGAATAACTCAGTCTAACATGATTTCTGTTTTCTCCACAGCTTTGAAAAACCCTAGCTCAGCCAGTGTCTGAGTAGTGAATATTGTGTGTGTGTGTGTGTGTGTGTGTGTGTGTGTAGGCTAAAATGGGTCTGTCACTGTCTGGCTGGCTGGGTGGTATCCCAGCCAAGATGAAGAAGGATGCTCCCTCCTCTTCCTCCTTCCTCCCGCTGTCCATCCCTACCTCCTCCCGCCTTTCACTCCTCCTAAACTCCTCTCCCGTTGACCCTGGAGACCCCCGGTGCCGCTGGAGCCCCACACACTGTTCACCTCACTTCCTGCTGTCCCAGTGCGGGGAGGAAGTGACACGCGCACCCACCCAGCAGATCAGCGACGGGGCTCGGGGGGAGAAGGGGGAAAGGGGAGGAATGCACGTCTGGGAGGTGCTCTGGTGCCCCACCCACAGAGGAAGTCACGCTGTGATTGGTGTATCCACGGAGCACTGCCCGCTACAAACCTCTGGTTACACTGCACTGATGGGCGGAGACTCACAGTCCTGGGGATGGGAACTCACAAATAATCAGCTATGGCATGCAGGGCAAGCCCTGGGGAGATACCCCGGGGAGAGAGGGGTGCAGGCGGAAGAGCAATCTGTGTCCCCCCCTCACCCTGTCCCAGAGCGCGTGCTGCTGGTTCTGGACGCGGACACAGGAACTCTGGGATATGTAGTAGATGACTGCTTCCTGGGCATGGCCTTTAAGGACCTCCCCCAAGGGGTGGAGCTTTTCCCGGCCATCAGCAGCGTAAGGGGTGGAGCCTTCATACGACTACGCTACCTCAACGGAGCTACCTGTGAGTATAACTTCATTATTATAATACAATTTAACTTTATTATCCC
Source organism: Salvelinus alpinus (assembly GCF_045679555.1). NCBI lineage: Eukaryota > Metazoa > Chordata > Actinopteri > Salmoniformes > Salmonidae > Salvelinus > Salvelinus alpinus. Next base: position 2,168,981 of record NC_092089.1, on the reverse strand, counting down.
TTGGCATGTTGCTAGGCTTCAACACAGACAGGCAACATTTAGCACAGTATTACAGCTATCAAACTGAACACAGTGCAAATAACACAACTAAAACAGTTCAGAACTATTCATGATGCCCTTAAACCCAAATGTGCCCACACCAAGTACTTATGTTTGCATGTATGTTTATTAAATTTCTCTCTCTCTTTCCTTCCCTTTATTTCTCTCAGGTGAGCCTCCTGCACTGATGGCTCTCTGTGGTCTGTCCATCCATGTGTCCATGGGGAAAGAGAGAGAGACTCAGACAGACAGACTACCTCTGCCTCCTCCTCTTCAACGCTACATCCTGCCCAGCATGTGACACACACACACACACCCACAAACTATAGAGTAAATAGGAAAGTTCTCACTGACCCAATGTCCATATACTGCTAAATTAAAGAACAGTTTTTAATTGAATTATGCAGGTCATCCAGAAAATAAATGAGCCTCTCTGTATTTTAGGGACCAATGAGTGGTTTGTGTAACAGCAAACCATCATTGGACAGTGCTGGACGCATTGTGATGTTAGCTCCTCTCTGGCCTGGGACATCCACGGTTGCTCTCTGTCCAATCACATTTCTTCCCCCGCGTCGTGTTTTTGCCAGGTTGATTCCAACTTCATCCACAAAGAGGAATGTATGTGCAGTTTGCCTGTCTTCCATCTCCATTACTCTCTAAAATACAGTAAATCCACAGTTTTACAGTACTTTACATTATGCATAGCTGTGTATATACCCTGTTATTGAACAGACATCTTACCTGGACATATTGATACCAGAGTTCTTTCACACATTCACCGTTTCTCTCAAAAGGTTCAGTGTACAACTGCTTCATCCTTATTTTATGTTTCTCTAGGACTCTGGCAATTGTCGTTGTGCTGACCGTATTCACATTCCCAAAAGTGATATTGTCTGCCAGCACCCTGTCCCGAATTTCCCGCAGTTTTATTGCAGTGTTGCCAATTACCATGGCAATTTCCTGCGCATCTGATAATATTCTACCTCTCCCGCCTGTGGGAGGCAACCTTTGGATCCTACTGAAAAACACAAAACAATCAATATATTTCAAAATGTAAAAATGTGAACATACTGTATTGTACTGTAATATGTAGTTAAATTATCATTGAAGGATGCACATCTCACCTGTTGTTTTGCCTGAAAATCCGTACTATTGATGCAACTGTTGAACGCTGCAGATTTGGTTGCACCCTTAAACCGGCCTCTCTCAAAGAGAGACCATGGTTTACAACATGGTCAATAATTGTGGCCCTTATCTCATCCTCCACGGATTCTCCCTCTCCCTGCCACAATTATATGTTTTCGTGTATTTATTGAACACACCATGTAAACATTCACAGTGTAGGGTGGGAAAAGTATGTGAACCCTTGGATTTAATAACTGTTTGACCCTCCTTTGGCAGAAATAACCTCAACCAAACGTTTTCTGTAGTTGCGGATCCGACCTGCACAACGGTCAGGAGGAATTTTGGAGCATTCCTCTTTAGCAATATTCTTAGGATGTCTGGTGTAAACTGCTCTCTTGAGGTCATGCCACAGCATCTCAATCATATCCAAGATGGCGTAGCAGTTTAGACGTCTTTGTCTTGTCGTGTCCCGTGTATACAGTGGGGAGAACAAGTATTTGATACACTGCCGATTTTGCAGGTTTTCCTACTTACAAAGCATGTAGAGGTCTGTAATTTTTATCATAGGTACACTTCAACTGTGAGAGACGGAATCTAAAACAAAAATCCAGAAAATTACATTGTATGATTTTTAAGTAATTCATTTGCATTTTATTGCATGACGTAAGTATTTGATCACCTACCAACCAGTAAGAATTCCGGCTCTCACAGACCTGTTAGTTTTTCTTTAAGAAGCCCTCCTGTTCTCCACTCATTACCTGTATTAACTGCACCTGTTTGAACTCGTTACCAGTATAAAAGACACCTGTCCACACACTCAATCAAACAGACTCCAACCTCTCCACAATGGCCATGACCAGAGAGCTGTGTAAGGACATCAGGGATAGAATTGTAGACCTGCACAAGGCTGGGATGGGCTACAGGACAATAGGCAAGCAGCTTGGTGAGAAGGCAACAACTGTTGGCGCAATTATTAGAAAATGGAAGAAGTTCAAGATGACGGTCAATCACCCTCGGTCTGGGGCTCCATGCAAGATCTCACCTCGTGGGGCATCAATGATCATGAGGAAGGTGAGGGATCAGCCCAGAACTACACGGCAGGACCTGGTCAATGACCTGAAGAGAGCTGGGACCACAGTCTCAAAGAAAACCATTAGTAACACACTACGCCGTCATGGATTAAAATCCTGCAGCGCACGCAAGGTCCCCCTGCTCAAGCCAGCGCATGTCCAGGCCCGTCTGAAGTTTGCCAATGACCATCTGGATGATCCAGAGGAGGAATGGGAGAAGGTCATGTGGTCTGATGAGACAAAAATAGAGCTTTTTGGTCTAAACCCCACTCACCGTGTTTGGAGGAAGAAGAAGGATGAGTACAACCCCAAGAACACCATCCCAACCGTGAAGCATGGAGGTGGAAACATCATTCTTTGGGGATGCTTTTCTGCAAAGGGGACAGGACGACTGCACTGTATTGAGGAGAGGATGGATGGGGTCATGTATCGCGAGATCTTGGCCAACAACCTCCTTCCCTCAGTAAGAGCATTGAAGATGGGTCATGGCTGGGTCTTCCAGCATGACAACGACCCAAAACACACAGCCAGGGCAACTAAGGAGTGGCTCCGTAAGAAGCATCTCAAGGTCCTGGAGTGGCCTAGCCAGTCTCCAGACCTGAACCCAATAGAAAATCTTTGGAGGGAGCTGAAAGTCCGTATTGCCCAGCGACAGCCCCGAAACCTGAAGGATCTGGAGATGATCTGTAGGGAGGAGTGGGCCAAAATCCCTGCTGCAGTGTGTGCAAACCTAGTCAAGAACTACAGGAAACGTATGATCTCTGTAATTGCAAACAAAGGTTTCTCTACCAAATATTAAGTTCTGCTTTTCTGATGTATCAAATACTTATGTCATGCAATAAAATGCAAATTAATTACTTAAAAATCATACAATGTGATTTTCTGGATTTTTGTTTTAGATTCCGTCTCTCATAGTTGAAGTGTACCTATGATAAAAATTACAGACCTCTACATGCTTTGTAAGTAGGAGAACCTGCAAAATCGGCAGTGTATCAAATACTTGTTCTCCCCACTGTATATCTTTTTTTTCCTTTGTATATATTTTGTATATATTTTGTATATTTTTTATCTCCATTTCAACATACTCTCCTGCAACCCGCCTCACCCAATGTGGTATGGATCTGCCTTTTTCTGTACTTTAGAACCAGAACCCCCAACAGAAGCTAGCCAGCTAACTAGCTACTAGCTAGTAGTCAGTAAGCCACTGCTAGCGGTCATCAGCTAACCTTAGCCCGGTCAACTCCCGCCAGTCTGCATAGCGCGATTCAAACCAGAGCATACCAGACTGCTTTTTCTCCACATCTCCGGATTCCTACCGCAAGCTCTGAACATTTTCACCTGGATCATCGCAGCTAGCTAGCTGCTATCCGAGTGGCTACTCCTGGCTAACGTCTCTGTCCCGAAGCAGGCACCAGTTAGCCTGGAACTAGCTTCGTGCTAGGCCCATCTTCCGGCTAGCTGAAGAGGTCCATCAGCCACTCCTTGGGCTACAATGCCTATTTTGCCAATTGGCCTGGACCCCTTTTACTGCCGACACAGAGCCCCGCCGATCCATCACGACTGGTCTACCGACGTAATCCGCCCGAGGGGGGTTTCAACAGGCTCCTCCGTCGCGACATCCCCTGAAGACCCATCTGCTAGCCTGCTAGCCGCGGCCCACTAGCTGTCTAGAGCATATCAGACTGTTAGCTGAAGAGGTCCATCAGCCAATTTCTTGGGCTACAATATCTATTTTGCCAATTGGCCTGGACCCTTTTACTGCCTACACGGAGCCCTGCCGATCCATCATGACTGGTCTGCCGACGTAACCGTCCGAGCGGGCTACAACAGACTCTTCCGTCGCGATGTCCCCCTAAGGCCCTTTTGCTAGCCTGCTATTCCCGGCCCGCTAGCTGTCTGAATCGCCGTGTCTCCAGCTCGCTACTCACTGGTCCCTATGATCACTCGGCTACGCATGCCTCTCCCTAATGTCAATATGCCTTGTCCATTGCTGTCTTATTTCACTGTAGAGCCTCCAGCCCTGCTCAATATGCCTTAGCTAACCCTTTTGTTCCATCTCCCACACATGCAGTGACCTCACCTGGTTTAAATGGTGTCTCTAGAGACAAATCCTCTCTCATCGTCAGTCAATGCCTAGGTTTACCTCCACTATATTCACATCCTACCATACCCTTGTCTGTACATTATGCCTTGAATCTATTATTCCGCGCCCAGAAACCTGCTCCTTTAACTCTCTGTTCCGAACGCATTAGATGGCCAGTTCTTATAGCCTTTAGCTGTACCCCTATCCTACTCCTCCTCTGTTCCTCTGGTGATGTAGAGGTTAATCCAGGCCCTGCAGTGCCTAGCTCCACTCCCATTCACCAGGCGCTCTCATTTGTTGACTTCTGTAACCGTAAAAGCCTTGGTTTCATGCATGTTAACATTAGAAGCCTCCTCCCTGAGTTTGTTTTATTCACTGCTTTAGCACACTCTGCCAACCCGGATGTCCTAGCCATGTCTTTATCCTGGCTTAGGAAGGCCACCAAAAATCCAGAAATGTCCATCCCTAACTATAACATTTTCCAACAAGATAGAACTGCCAAAAGGGGGCAGAGTTGCAATCTACTGCAGAGAAAGCCTGCAGAGTTTTGGTATACTATCCAGGTCTGTGCCCAAACAATTCGAGCTTCTACTTCTAAAAATCCACCTTTCCAGAAACAAGTCTCTCACCATTGCCGCTTGCTATAGACCACCTTCAGCCCCCAGCTGTTCCCTGGACACCATATGTGAATTGATTGCCCCCCATCTATCTTCAGAGCTACTAATGTTAGGTGACCTAAACTGAGACATGCTTAACACCCCGTCCGTCCTACAATCCAAGCTAGATGCCCTCAATCTCACACAAATGATCAATGAACCTATCAGGTACAACCCCAAATCTGTAACCATGGGCACCCTCATAGATATCATCCTGACCAACCTGCCCTCTAAATACACCTCTGCTGTCTTCAACCAGGATTTCAGCGATCACTGCCTCATTGCCTGCGTCCGTAATGGGTCTGCAGTCAAACGACCAACCCTCATCACTGTCAAACGCTCCCTAAAACACTTCAGCTAGCAGGCCTTTCTAATCGACCTGGCCCGGGTATCCTGGAAGGATATTGACCTCATTCCGTCAGTAGAGGATGCCTGGTTATTCTTTAAAAGTGCGTTCCTCACCATCTTAAATAAGCATGCCCCATTCAAAAAATGTAGAACCAGGAACAGATATAGTCCTTGGTTCACTCCAGACCTGACTGCCCTTGACCAGCACAAAAACATCCTGTGGCATACTGCATTAGCATCGAATAGCCCCTGCGATATGCAACTTTTCAGGGAAGTTAGGAACCAATATACACAGGCAGTTAGGAAAGCAAAAGCTATTTTTCAAACAGAAATTTGCATCCTGTAGCACAAACTCCAAAAAGTTCTGGGACACTGTAAAGTCCATGGAGAATAAGAGCACCTCCTCCCAGCTGACCACTGCACTGAGGCTAGGAAACACTGTCACCACCGATAAATTGAGAATCAACAATAATTGAGAATTTCAATAAGCATTTTTCTACGGCTGGCCATGCTTTCCACCTGGCTACCCCTGTGTCTTACTGTGGACTGATGAACATCAAGGCTTTTAGAGATTATTTTGTAACCCATTCCAGCTTTATGCAAGTCAACAATTCTTAATCTTAGGTCTTCTGAGATCGCTTTTGTTCGAGGCATGGTTCACATCAGGCAATGCTTCTTGTGAATAGCAAACTCAAATATTGTGAGTGTTTTTTATAGGGCAAGGCAGCTCTAACCAACATCTACAATCTTGTCTCATTGATTGGACTCCAGGTTAGCTGACTCCTGACTACAATTAGCTTTTGGAGAAGTCATTAGCCTAGGGGTTCACATACTTTTTCCAACCTACACGTTGAATGTTTAAATGATGTATTCAGTATAGACAAGAAAAATACAATAATTTGTATGTTAGTTTAAGCACACTATGTTTGCTTATTGTTGTGATGAAGATCAGATCAAATTTGATGACCAATTTATGCAGAAATCCAGGTAATTCCAAAGGGTTCACATATTTTTTCTTGCCACTGTAGTTTTGCAGAAGGTGGAGTATGAATGAGAAAAGAGTTCATGGATTTCAGATAATGTGGTCATTGAATGCATTTTGTGTGAAAGCAATGAAAAATGATTTACAATTTGGTCTACATACACTTCTGTTTCTCTGACTGTGTGAAGAGTTTTGACAATGTGACTTCAGTTTTGACCAATGAATGTTAGCAATCGATTTAAAAAAAAAAGTATGTTAAATCTATTGCTGTTTGTTTTAAAATGCAATGTTACATGCTGCCATAACTCCTGTCCTGGGGCTCATTGTTAAAGTCTTCTCTACCACATGTTCTCTCACACACACACACACACACACACACACATGCACGCACGCACGCACACACACACACACACACACACAGGATGGTTGTCATCACACATGTACACTCACTCCTTTCATTCAGTTCTGAACCCATGCTTTAGCAGAGATGGAATAGGAAGCGAGACATCCCACTCCCCAGTGGTGCATGGAGAAGTGGGAATACTATAATTTTGCCAAAAATGTTTCAAATGGCCCGCCCAGCGAAGGAAAGATGCCCTGTGTGAAAAATTCTAGGAGAAACAGTGACATTCACTCTGAATGACCTAGAATGATCAATCACATATTCTTTCCCTGTCAGGCCAACCCAAGCTGTACTGTGCAGTAGGCTAATAGTAGTACCTATTATTGAAACAGATCAACTGAATCATAAATTCACAGGTTTCAGATTTTCCCCAATTCTTTCAGGCTTTCGTTCTCAAAGTCACCTTTTTTTAAACAGAGAAACGTATGTTTTAAGTTCATAACAATGCTTAATAAACCACATCTGGAGACCACTTTTGAGGTCTGGGAAAAATCAAATACATTTTTATTTGAGTGTAGTTACCCTTTAATTCAACTGTGCAGGCACCTATCAGTGTTGTTTGGTTAGCAGTGTTTCTGTAGCGCATGAGATGGAGTTTGCAAAATAAATGGCCACTGGATTGATGCAAATAATCATGATATCATTCTGACAGGTAGGCATACGTTCTCATCTTCTATTGGTTTTCTTTCAACTTACTTTCATTGTCTAGCAGCCAAAGGAATTATCCTAATCATATTAGCAACCCATGACAGTTATTGCATCTTTAAATCCCACCACTTTCTAACAGATATTCCCATCTCTGTCCATTAAACAGCTCACATGTGCGGTGCACATTTTAGAAAGGTGTTTTCCCCAAATTGCATTTTGTAATATTCACACAGTCATGTGTACATTGTTGCGCCTAAAATGTGAAGAAATAATATTTTATCAACATTTTAAGCTAAACAGTCCAATCTGTTCCATCAGCCCTATTAATTGCAAGTTCAAATCCCCGAGCTGACGAGGTACAAATCTGTCGTTCTGCCCCTGAACAAGGCAGTTAACCCACTGTTCCTAGGCTGTCATTGAAAATAAGAATTTGTTCTTTACTGACTTGCCTAGTTAAATAATGGTAAAATTAAAAATAACACTGCTTTGATAGGTATCAGTGGGGATTAAGAAGTGAGTATATGCAATGCCCACTGAAAAATAAGTGAGTATACTGCGTATACCTGTGTGTGCCCTTCACTACACCACTGCCACTTGCAAATGTTTTCTGGTTCGTATACTGTCAATGAACTATATAAGTAGACCAAACCCAGCTGCTACATTGGTGTATATGGGAGAATCACCCCTTAAAGGGGCAGTGCAGTCAAAAATGTAATTTACACTATGAGGTCGAAATAACATTATGATAATGTCATTTTTGTGTCAGCATGTTCAGTTGGGATGATGTTTTTGTCCCAGATCACGACATCACAATCTGATCTGATTATTCTGATGAGTATGTATCCTACTACTTTGAAGGGGTAAGGGTGGATGTGCTGTAATATCCTATCTGCCAATCAGAGCTGTGTATGTAAATATATTTACATGTATATCAACAGGGGCCAACAAGACCAGACTGAGAATTTCAATGGCGAAAGGAGGCTCAGGGAAATAAGATATTAAACATAGAATGACATTATTTTCATGAAATAAACACACACATTGATTTATTAGACATACGGTGATTACTTAAAAATACAATTCAAAATATAGAGAAAAATATATTTAATTTTATATTTCATTTATCTATCATCTTTGGCTTTAATTCTGCTGCAGCCACGCCAGCGCACGTGGGGATGAATTTAGCGCGCTTGGTGACATGCCTCGCGCCCGGTGCCAGGTCACAGTGAGAGACGCGCTTAAAATCAACTACACACACAGCAGCAAAAAGACGAGTAAACGTTAAAGTCAGTTGACATAGACCACCGGTAAGTTGCTAACTAACAGACATGCCATAACTGAGGCGCACATTCTATATGTCTGTAAACGGAAAGGGCTAGGCCTACTACATAAGTGAAATTCAAAGTAGTTTACGTTAGCAAACTAACAGTAGCCAAATTATGATATAATGATTGACGTGACAAAGTTCAGGCCAAATTTGTCTGCGTGTCTGTGTAGCCTAGAGAGTATATGGCGGTGCCTGGTGATGTCAGAGGAGGCCTGTCTGGGCTCCCCAATATGAATGGAGAAGAGGAGGAGGAGGAAGAATCACATGAGGTGAGAGCAACAGTGAACACACACACACATGTCATGTGTGCTATACAAACTACAAACAATGGGCCAAGGCAGATTAAGAGCATGTGTGTGTGTGTGTCCAGGTGTTGCTGAGTGTGTTTGCCCAGCATGGGCAGTTGGGGTTGTGTTTCTATGACAGCAGAGACTTCACTCTGCACTACATGCCTGACACCTCAGACAACCACGAGCTCCAACTGTTGGCCAGAGGTATATACTAAAGTTAAACACACATACACTTACACACACTAACCAGAGGTAGTCAGTACACACACCTGAACTACTAACTGACCCAAACACATTTCTCCGTCCCCCTGTCCTCTCCCCCCTCCCTCCCCTGGTCCCCTTCTCCCCTGTCTCTTTCTCCTCTCCCTCCCCTGTCCTCTCCCCCTGTTCTCCTCTTCTTCTCCTCTCCTTCCCCCTGTCCCCGGTCCCCTGCCTCTGCCTCTGCCCCCTCCCCTCTCCCCCTCCCTCTCTCAGTGGTCCGGGAGGTGAGCCCTCATGTGATCATTACCAGTGCTAAGCAGGAACGCTGCATGGTCCAGTTCATGCAGGGACTGGGTGAGGAGGAGCACCCCACAGGGAGGACTGGGGAAGGCAAAACTTTAGTCTGGCCGGGGAGGGGTGATGGTTAAGGTGGAGGGTAAAGGTTAATGCTAAAAAAAATCTTTATACATTTGCACTTTCTCCCCCTTTCTCACTTTATCTGCTTGCCCTTCTATCGCTCTCTCTCAAACTCGCTTCTATCTCTCACTCTCTTCTTTTTCTCTCTTCTATCCCCCTCTCTTGTTCTGACTCCCTCTCTCCTCCCTGCTTCCAGGAGCCAACCCAGACTACAGGCCTGAGGTGGTGACCTATCCCTATGTGGACTTTGGTAAGAACAGCTGCCTTGCCTATGGTAATACACTAGGTATTGTTCTAAGTGTAACTTTTGAACATCAATAGTCAAGTTTTCAGTTACAGATTCTCTCTCTCTCCCTCTCTTTACAACAGGTCTGGAGGTCAGTAAGCAGAGGCTGTTGTCTGCCCATTTTCCCTTCCTTCCTCCCGCCGTCTCAGAGAGAGAGAGAATCTCCTACCTCTCCTCCTGCATCTCCTTCGACTCCCCCCTCATGGTGAGTTCTCCTCCCCCCTCATGATGAGTTCTCCTCCCCCTCATGTTGAGTTCTCCTCCCCCCTCATGGTGAGTTCTCCTCCCCCTTGTTCCAGGAAAATAACCTCACACTGACATTTGAGATTAAATTGAAAATGTTGTGTGTGTGTGTGTGTGTGTGTGTGTGTTTATTTGTGTGTGTGTCCTAGCTGCGGTCAGTAGGTGCGTTGCTGAAGTGTCTGGACAGGAGGAGAGTGGGAGTGGAGCTAGAGGACAGCAGTGTGGGGGTCCCCATCTTACAGTTCCACACCTACACACTGTAAGACACACACACAACACAACACACACATACAGAGAGATAGGTCAGTTGTGTATAGGTATTGTGGTTGAATGTTTTTTTCACATCTGAATTTCATTCCTCTTACAGGAAAGACGTAGTGTACGTGGACCAGGATACTTACAGGTCAGTCCCCCTGGAGACAAACAGACACAAACACACACACACACTCTCTCTGCCATGTTTGTTGTTTGTGTGTGTTCCAGCGTGCTGCAGATCTTCAAGTCGGAGCTGCACCCCTCTGTGTACAAGCTGCAGTCTGGGGAGAAGGAAGGGCTCAGTCTCTATGGTAACACACATTATGGGAAGTTAATGGCTGATGTGATATCAGTACATTCTCACACTCGCATTATGAGATGCAGTGATTTCTCAGTCGTGTTTCCTGTAGTGATGATGTCATGGGTGTTGGTGTCTCTGTTTCAGGGATACTGAATCACTGCAGGTGCAAGTTTGGCTCCAAACTGCTTCGGTGAGGAAAGCCTGTTCTCATGGTTGAAGTGTCAGAAACCAACCACACACAGGTTATATCTGAGAAACATAATCAATACCTCAGTACCTGTTTCTGGTGCGTAGTCATAATCTATCCCTCCTTGTTCTGATAGATGTTGGTTATTGTGAAATCCTCTCTCTCTCTCAGCCAGTGGTTTCTGAGGCCGACTCGTGACCTGGCGGTGTTGAACAGGAGACAGGAAGTTGTGAGATTCTTCTCCTGTCCACGCAACTCTGACTCCCTAAACACTTTGCAGTCCTCCCTACGCAACATCAGGAACATCCCGGTAACCATGACCTGTGAACTTTACCCTTCAGCGCCATGCAGGCCTCAGTCTGCAACATCAGTGATGAGTATGAATTTTCTGTAATAAAGAGTATTATTTCTCTTGCTGTAGACTCTCCTGCGTTCGATGTCTCTGTCTCACACCAAAGTCTCTGACTGGCAGGGTCTCTACAAGGTAGGAGTTCTACGGCCATTTATTTATATGAATAGTGTGTCTGAATGTATATTAGACAATCTACGGTGCAGTGTGAATAGTGTGTGTTTGTGTCTGTGTTGTAGACAGTGTATAGTGCGGTGTGTATCAGGGACACAGTGCGCTCCCTGCCTCAATCCATCCAACTCTTCCAGGAGATCAGTGAGGGATTCTCAGACGACCTTTACTACATCGCCTCGCTCATCAGCAGAGTGGTGGGACACACAGTACACACGCCAGGTGCAGCTCCCATGTTCTGTATGTCAATGTGTTTCATTCTCATTTTATTCTGTGATTTGTGTCTTGTATAGGTGGACTTTGAGGGCAGTTTAGCAGAAAACCGTTTCACTGTCAAACCCAATGTGGACCCTGCTATAGACGAGAGTGAGTGTTCATAACATTAGGGAATGCTGAAGGTTAGAGTTATGTTTGTTGAAGGTCAGAGTTATGTTTGTTGAAGGTCAGAGTTATGTTTGTTGAAGGTCAGAGTTATGTTTGTTGAAGGTCAGAGTTATGTTTGTTGAAGGTTAGAGTTATGTTTGTTGAAGGTTAGGGTTATGTTTGTTGAAGGTTAGGGTTATGTTTGTTGAAGGTTAGGGTTATGTTTGTTAAAGGTTAGGGTTATGTTTGTTAAAGGTTAGGGTTATGTTTGTTGAAGGTGTCGTGGATAATCGTTTCAAAATATAACACTTACAAGAACTTGTGAATTCAATATAGGCTTTTAATACAAAATATCAGAAGCCGGGATGGTACGCGGACCACACACACTTTCCCAGAGCTGGTTCTGTATTTATACACATATAGCATATGAGTCCATCCTACATGTAAATTAAGTTACTTCCCTTAGGTCATCTGCCACCATTATCTTTCATTTCAGGCTTCCTGCTTGTTCATGCCCAATAACGCCTGTATCCGCTCTTGATTAGATTACAATGGTGGCAGGACCCTCTCGTGTCCTAAAATTAATATGTATTATGCCTATAGTCCATCTGTTGGTCATTTGGCTGGCACCCTCCTTTGTGTGTCCCTCTGACCTCGGTATGTCCAGCTATCCTATGCACTCATGGCCTTGCTTTAGTTTCCTGTCCTCTACAATAGACAATGTACTTTAAGTGTCGCCTCTTCCTTTTTACCCTAAGCCTTTATGCTTTTTATGGCTTTGGCCATTATGTCTGTTATGTCTTAGTTTCCTGTTTTTACCAGAATGGCAAATGCACTCACGTGTTGCCTTCTCCTCTTGTAGTCTAATGTACACCTGTCTTTGCTCAATAGTGTCATATCTGTCTCTATATGTCTAAGCACTTACTCCTACAAAGGTTAGGGTTATGTTTGTTGAAGGTTAGGGTAAGGTTAGATGAAATTTAGGGTAAGGTTAGCTGAAGGTTAGGGTTAGCTGATGGTTAAGGTTTGGTGAAGGTTAGGGTCATCTTACTCACCTCCGTCTGCTCCCTCTGCCAGAGAAGAGGAGGATGATGGGACTGTCTGACTTCCTGACAGACGTGGCTCGCAGAGAGCTGGAGCACCTGGACACCCGCATCCCCTCCTGCTGCGTCATCTACATCCCCCTGGTCTGACATCTACTATTACTGTCTGTCTACATTCCCCTGGTCTGACATCTACTACTATTGTCTGTCTACATCCCCCTGGTCTGACATCTACTACTATTGTCTGTCTACATCCCCCTGGTCTGACATCTACTATTACTGTCTGTCTACATTCCACTGGTCTGACATCTACTATTACTGTCTGTCTACATCCCCCTGGTCTGAGACATCTACTATTACTGTCTGTCTACATCTCCCTGGTCTGACATCTACTACTACTGTTTGTCTACATCCCCTTGGTCTGACATCTACTATTACTGTCTGTCTACATCCCCCTGGTCTGAGACATCTACTATTACTGTCTGTCTACATCTCCCTGGTCTGACATCTACTACTACTGTCTGTCTACATCCTCCTGGTCTGACATCTACTACTACTGTTTGTCTACATCCCCTTGGTCTGACATCTACTATTACTGTCTGTCTAAATCCCCTTGGTCTGAGACATCTACTATTACTGTCTGTGTACATCCCCCTGGTCTGACATCTACTACTACTGTCTATCTACATCCCCCTGATCTGACATCCATCATGGGGTTATCCATCTCTGGTTTACATGCTAACAAGGATGCTAAATGCTAAACAAATAAATCTTAAGTGTACCTTGCTGACTGTCAGGATCAATATGATGCTGATGCTTTCTAAATATCCATAAAATGAGGTGAAATTGTAATCTGGATGTCCTATCCTATCAACATAATTTATTTATCTCTTTCTTTCTCTCTCAGATAGGGTTCCTGCTCTCGTTCCCTCGGTTGCCCAGCATGGTGGAGAAAGAGGACTTTGAGATAGAGAGCCTTGACTTCATGGTGTGTGTATGATACATGTGTATGTTTGCTCCCACTGTGAGTGTGAGTTTATGATGTGTGTATGTTCTCACTGTATGTGTTTAGTTTCTGTCTGAGGAGCGTCTGCACTACCGCAGTCAGAGAACCAAGGAGCTAGATGACCTGCTGGGAGACTTACACTGTGACACCAAAGGTCAGGCTGTCAGCCCTCCCCTCTCTTTCTCTCGCTCCTCTTCTCTCGTCTCTCTCTCTATCCTCTCTAAAATGGGGACACACATAATCCAGAAAATAAATATCAGAACGAGCAATGTCAGAGACCGGAATATAAATATATATACCACAGGGTTGGTGGCACCTTAATTGGGGAGAACGGGCTCATGTTAATGAAGTGGAATGGTATCAAATACAACAAACAAATCAAACATGTGCCGAATACAACAGGTGTAGACCTTACCGTGAAATGCTTACTTACAAGCCCTTAACCATCAATATAGTGAATTAAATAAGAGTTAAGAAAAGATTTACTAAATAAACTAAAGTAAAAAATGTAATAAAAAGTAAAATTACATAATAATAACGAGGGTATATATACAGGGGGTACCGGTACCAAGTCAATGTGTGTTGGTACCAGTGGCGATTTTAGCATGTAAATCTTGGTGGGGTGAAAAAAACAATTGTGGGATGCATACCAGCAAAGCCACTAAACAACACGACACTCAACAATACATTAATTGCACTATAACGGTGACAAACGGTGCCCAATAACTGTTAGGGCCTACATAAAGCTTTCCCAACAGCAGAGTTCCAACAGCAGTTAAGAAGTGAAAATAGATCAAATTATTTTTTTACATTTTTTTTTTAAAGGGGTGGATCAGCTTAATATTGCAGAAAGAATGTTGCTTCCAATGTAATTGTCTGCATCATTTCCAATCCCCCATATTTTTGGGGGTAAATATATATATCCATACACGCATGCATACATATACACATATATACATACACATACCTATATAGACATACATACTTTTTTAAAGAATATACCTTTATTATTATTCCCCGCAACCCTACCACCGATCCCCCAATTGGAGTAAACTGATAAACACTTCTGCTTTTACCTTCAATTTATACATCTTATACCCATTTTACAGACAGTCTACTTTATAATAGTTCTCTCTTGTTTGTTCTTAGTCCTTCCTCTATTTCTGTTGTCCATCCAGTTTTATTTCCACTTGTAACTGTGCTATTTCACAAAAGCTCCGTACCTATACACATTTCACAGATCCCGTATGCCCTACATTGTTTATCTTGTTATTAGTCCCACCCTTCAGTTCCACTCAACCCTTCCCATCTATCTTCCAACATCATCCATTTCGGATTTTTATTTGCCATATATTTTTCAACTGTGCTGTGATGCTTCACAAAAAGTTGAACCTTCCTATTCTCATAGCTTCTACAGATTGTAAATAAAAAATAATTGCTAAAATAATTATTTAATTATTGATTGATTGACTATGGCTTTTCAAATCCCCCAGTATTGCTATCTGTAGCATTCGTTCTAGGCAAATGTTGCAATTCTTCAGCCATTCCTGGACCTGTGACCAAAAATGAGCTACATATGGACAATACCAAAATAAATGATCTAATGACTCTGCCTCCTCACAGCAGAATCTGCAGAGCTGGGAAGATTGTATCCCCCATATATATAACATTCTATTAGTTGCAAGAATTTTGTACAGTAATTTAAATTGAAAAATTCGAAGTTTTGAATCCGGCGTTGTTTTGCGTATCAATTCATAAACCATGTGCCATGGAAATGGGTACATCGAAAATCTCTTCCCAACTATTTTGCAATTTATATGGCACAGCTGTCAGTTTTTTGGTCCTTAAATGAAATTGGTATATGTTTTTATTTATCACACTTTTCTTTAACCATTTATGTTCTTTAATATAGGGCCGACATACAAGTTCCTTACTTTTTTCCCCTTCTACTTGCCTCTTCCATTTTTGTGGTAATGCTGCAATTAATTGGTTGTAATTTTGGGTAGAGCAGACATTTCCATATGTCTGTGTTAGCTGCATGTGTGACATAACTCCACCAGTCCTATTTATGATATCATTCACAAAAACTTTTTTAAACATTTCTTCGATAAATACATTTTTTTTAATCAATTACTATATTTGAATTTAACCACAATATTTGTTGTACTATTTGTTCCGTCCTTTCAGATGGATTAAACTGAAATTGCAACCAACTTTCTAAGGCTTGTTTAAAAAATAAGGATATTTTGGAGATTATCTCCTTTTCAAACAACCGAAAGTGAGCAGGTGCAATCTGAATAAAGGGAAAAAGGCCCTTCTTGAACATAGGATGAGACATTTGTACCAATTTACTAGAGAACCAGTTTGGATCTAAGTATAACTTTTGTATGACTGATGCCTTTAGTGAGAGGTCTAATGCTTTAATATTTAATAATTTCTGCCCTCCGAATTCATATTCGTTATATAAATAGGCCCTTTTAATTTTATCTGGCTTGCCGTTCCAAATAAAATGGAATATTTTTTGTTCATATAATTTAAAAAGCAGGTCACTAGGTGTAGGCAAAACCATAAGCAAATAGGTAAACTGTGATATGACTAAAGGGTGATTTTTCCACAAATAGACAGGTATTTTCCTTTCCATGGTAGCAAGATCTTATCTATTTTTGCTAACTTTCTATAAAAATTTATTGGAGTGAGATCATTTCTTTCTTTTGGGATTTTTATACCGAGTATGTCCACATCTCCGTCAGACCATTTAATTGCTAAACTACATGGCAATGTAAAATGTGTATTTTTTAGTGATCCAATACGTAATATGGTACATTTATCATAATTTGGTTTTAATCCAGAGAGGATAGCAAAGGTATCTAGATCCTCTAAGAGGCCGTGGAGAGACTCTAGTTGTGGGTTTAAAAGAAAACATGAATCATCAGCGTACAATGACACCTTAGTTTTTAAGCCACGGATTTCTAATCCCTTAATATTCATGTTTGATCTAATTTTAACAGCTAACATTTCGATGGCAATAATAAATATATATGCTGATAGTGGACAACCTTGTTTTACTCCTCTAGATAGTTTAAAACTTTCTGAGATGTAGCCATTATTTACTATTTTACACCTAGGGTTACTATACATAATTTTAACCCATTTTATAAGAGATTCCCCAAAATTGAAATATTCTAGGCATTTATATATAAACTCCAGTTGTACTTTATCAAAAGCCTTTTCAAAATCAGGTATGAAAACCAGGCCTGGTGTCCCCGATATTTCATAGTGTTCTATTGTTTCCAGTACTTGCCTTATATTATCTCCAATGTATCGTCCATGTAAAAAACCTGTCTGATTAGGATGAATAATATCTGACAAAACTTTTTTTATTCTATGCGCCAAGCATTTTGCTAGGATTTTTGCATCACAACACTGAAGTGTAAGAGGTCTCCAATTTTTTTAATGGACTGGATCTTTATATATACCACTTGGGTCCTGTTTCAGTAATAATGATATCAGACCTTCTTGTTGTGTGTCTGATAATCTACCATTTATATAGGAGTGGTTAAAACAAGCTAATAATGGTCCTTTGAATATATCAAAAAACATTTGTATACTTCCACTGGTATGCCATCCAGCCCTGGAGTTTTCCCATCCTTAAAGGCCCCAATTGCATCAAGCAGTTCCTCCTCCGTAATTTGGCCTTCACATGAGTCTTTCTGTACAGATGTTAATTTTACATTATTATTAGGGGAAAAATCCATACAATTAGTTTCAGTTAGTGGAGATGGAGGAGCCTGAAATGAAAACATATTCTTAAAGTACTTTACTTCCTCTTTCAAAATATCATTTGGTGAATCATGTGTGACTCCATCATTTGTAACAAGTTTTAATACATTTCTTTTTGGTAGCATTTCTATATTGAAGATTGAAAAAGAATTTGGTGCATTTTTCCCCATATTCCATCCAGTTCGCTTTATTTTTATAATATATTACACTGGATCTTTCTTGAATAAGTTCCTCCATTTCTTTTTGTTTTTCCTCTAACTTATTCTGTGCCTCTATGCTACCGTTTTTATTGCTATCTAACTGTACTGTTAGTCCTTCAATTTCCTTTGTTAATATGGACTCTTTTGATCTAAATTGCTTTTGTTTTATAGATGAGTACTGAATTGCATGGCCTCTAAAGGCACACTTAAAAGTGTCCCATACAATACGGGGATCTGCTGTACCTATGTTATGTCTGAAAAAGTCAGTTATAAAATCTTCTGTCCTAGTTCTAAACAATTTATCATCTAGTAGACTTTGATTAAATTTCCAATATCCTCGCCCACGTGGAAATTCTGTAAGAGTAATATATATGCCAATTATGTGATGATCCGACCACATTCTGTCCCCTATCAACACTTTTTAAACTTTTGGTGCCAGAGAGAATGGTATAAGAAAGTAGTCACGACGACTAGCTTGATTAAGCCTCCGCCATGTATATCTCACTAAGTCAGGGTATTTAAGTCTCCATATATCCACTAATTCCAATATATCCATGACATTCATGATTTCCTTAAGTGCCTGAGGGTGATAGTTTGTAGTGTGATTTCCTTTCCGGTCCATAGAGGTATTTTAAGACTGTATTAAAATCTCCCACTATAATAATAGAGTCTAGTGTTGCTTGTAGAGTTGATAAATTCTTATATATATTTTCAAAGAAGCTTGGATCATCATTATTCGGACCGTATAGGTTAATAAGCCATATGTTTATTGTCCAATGACATATTTAAAATAATCCATCTACCTTGAGGATCTGTTTGGACAATTTGCACATTTGGATTAAAATTATTGTTAATTAAAACCATCACCCCTTTTGAATTTCTTTGCCCATGGGAGAAATATATTTTGCCCCCCCATTCTTTTTCCACAAAACTTCATCTAAAACTGTTGAATGGGTTTCCTGTAAACAATAGATATTATAATCCTTCTCTTTTAGCCAGGTAAATACTGATCGTCTTTTCTTATTATCTGCTAAGCCATTACAATTGTAACTGGCTATACTTATTTCACCACTTACCATAATGAGACACAACTTTCAATTATTTTTATCAAAATATATATTTTTAAACGTACTATTAAAAAGTAACATAATGATTGAGTGTCTATATAGTTGTACCATGATATTTGCATTTCTACTAAGTAAACCTCCAATTGGTCCCTACTATTCCACCCGCTAAAAGCCCTCATCTCGAGTTGGGTTGTCATCCCAATGCCCGGCAGACCACCCTCGACCCCCTGTATCCCATAGCCCTGAACCGACTGGGATCCATTCTTTGAAAAGAGCACACAGTGCCATTTACCGAATTGAAGTAGATCAACTGCCAAATGCATTTCCATCGCTCTCACCTCGATTTTTATTATATATAGCTGTGGATCATCCTCTATTGTCCCTAACATCTTTTACTTCTTCCTTCGCAACAGTTGTGGGATACACACATACACCCACACACACTCAGCCCTTACCCCCACACAATCATAAGCTCACTTTCTCAACAATTGCACCATCCCAGAGCCCAACTCAAGATAGGTCACCCCCTCTCTGAATGTCCGAGTGTGACGCCCTCCCCATGGGTTACTGCAGCTAGTGTTGCCAGCACTGCCACTGCCTGGGTGGGGGCACCCCACCGGAATCCCCACCGGCTAGGTACAAAGGTCGTCAAGGTTCTCATTAGCAGCTTTGAGAATTTCCTTGTATATTATGCTCTCCCTTTAGGGGGCTTTGGCTTTGCAGGACCAACCCTGCCAAGCAGGCTCAGAATCTTGAGGGGGCAGTGCTGCTCTTGGTCTCTGACCTCATTTTAGCTGCATACAGACCACTTACAGCGGAGATCAAATGATTTGGGTGAGGCACATGGGCTACTAACAGCTTACTACACAACATACACTTAGTATTACTTTCTTAGCTACAGTATACATATCTCCCTGCCATATGCAGCAGCATACAATACATTTTTTGGACTCACCTTGTTGTGCTGTGCTCACTTGAACAGGAAGGTGGTGCAGTGGTCCTTTGTGGGCAAATTTTGTAATCAGTCTGGCATTCTCTGGATTTATGGTGCTTTCGAGACAACTGGGACTATAGGAAAAGGAGGGCCGAACAGGCCCCTATTAATATCGCGGGGCTGAAGTGGAGCAGGTCGAGAGTTTCAAGTTCCTTGGTGTCCACATCACCAACAAACTATCATGGTCCAAACTCACCAAGACAGTTGTGAAGAGGGCACGACAACACCTTTTGCCCCTCAGGAGAATGAAAAGATTTGTCATGGGTCCCCAGATCCTCAAAAAGTTCTACAGCTGCATTCTGACTGGTTGCATCACCGCCTGGTATAGCAACTGCTCGGCATCTGTGTCACGCCCTGGCCTTAGCTATCTTTGTTCTCTTTATTATTTTAGTTAGGTCAGGGTGTGACATGGGGGATGCAGGTGTTTTTGTTATTGTCTAGGGTTTTTTGTATGTCTATGGGTGTTTGCTAGTCTAGGTGTGATGTATGTCTATGGTTGCCTAGATTGGTTCTCAATTAGAGACAGCTGTCTATCGTTGTCTCTGATTGGGAACCATATTTAGGCAGCCATATTCATTGGGTAGTTTGTGGGTTATTGTCTATGTTAGTTGCCTGTGTCTGCACTATTTGTTTATAGCGTCACGTTCGTTCGTTTGTTGTTTTGTAGTTTGTTTAAGTGTTCTTCATTTTCGTCTTCAATAAATAGAAGATGTATTGTTCTCACGCTGCGCCTTGGTCCTCCTCTCTTCCACCATATAACGATCGTGACAATCTGACCATAAGGCGCTACAGAGGGTAGTGCGTACGGCCTTGTACATCACTGGGCCAATCTTCCTGACATCTAGGACCTACAGTGGGGAGAACAAGTATTTGATACACTGCCGATTTTGCAGGTTTTCCTACTTACAAAGCATGTAGAGGTCTGTCATTTTTATCATAGGTACACTTCAACTGTGAGAGACGGAATCTAAAACAAAAATCCAGAAAATCACATTGTATGATTTTTAAGTAATTAATTTGCATTTTATTGCATGACATAAGTATTTGATCACCTACCAACCAGTAAGAATTCCGGCTCTCACAGACCTGTTAGTTTTTCTTTAAGAAGCCCTCCTGTTCTCTACTCATTACCTGTATTAACTGCACCTGTTTGAACTCGTTACCTGTATAAAAGACACCTGTCCACACACTCAATCAAACAGACTCCAACCTCTCCACAATGGCCAAGACCAGAGAGCTGTGTAAGGACATCAGGGATAAATTGTAGACCTGTACAAGGCTGGGATGGGCTACAGGACAATAGCCAAGCAGCTTGGTGAGAAGGCAACAACTGTTGGCACAATTATTAGAAAATGGAAGAAGTTCAAGATGACGGTCAATCACCCTCGGTCTGGGGCTCCATGCAAGATCTCACCTCGTGGGGCATCAATGATCATGAGGAATGTGAGGGATCAGCCCAGAACTACACGGCAGGACCTGGTCAATGACCTGAAGAGAGCTGGGACCACAGTCTCAAAGAAAACCATTAGTAACACACTACGCCGTCATGGATTAAAATCCTGCAGTGCACGCAAGGTCCCCCTGCTCAAGCCAGCGCATGTCCAGGCCCGTCTGAAGTTTGCCAATGACCATCTGGATGATCCAGAGGAGGAATGGGAGAAGGTCATGTGGTCTGATGAGACAAAAATAGAGCTTTTTGCTCTAAACTCCACTCGCCGTGTTTGGAGGAATAGAAGGATGAGTACAACCCCAAGAACACCATCCCAACCGTGAAGCATGGAGGTGGAAACATCATTCTTTGGGGATGCTTTTCTGCAAAGGGGACAGGACGACTGCACCGTATTGAGGGGAGGATGGATGGGGCCATGTATCGCGAGATCTTGACCAACAACCTCCTTCCCTCAGTAAGAGCATTGAAGATGGGTCGTGGCTGGGTCTTCCAGCATGACAACGACCCGAAACACACAGCCAGGGCAACTAAGGAGTGGCTCCGTAAGAAGCATCTCAAGGTCCTGG
Source organism: Salvelinus alpinus (assembly GCF_045679555.1). Classification (NCBI taxonomy): domain Eukaryota; kingdom Metazoa; phylum Chordata; class Actinopteri; order Salmoniformes; family Salmonidae; genus Salvelinus; species Salvelinus alpinus. Next base: position 2,147,131 of record NC_092089.1, on the reverse strand, counting down.
AGTGGCCTAGCCAGTCTCCAGACCTGAACCCAATAGAAAATCTTTGGAGGGAGCCGAAAGTCCGTATTGCCCAGCGACAGCCCCGAAACCTGAAGGATCTGGAGAAGGTCTGTATGGAGGAGTGGGCCAAAATCCCTGCTGCAGTGTGTGCAAACCTGGTCAAGAACTACAGGAAACGTATGATCTCTGTAATTGCAAACTAAGGTTTCTGTACCAAATATTCAGTTCTGCTTTTCTGATGTATCAAATACTTATGTCATGCAATAAAATGCAAATTAATTACTTAAAAATCATACAATGTGATTTTCTGGATTTTTGTTTTAGATTCCTTCTCTCACAGTTGAAGTGTACCTATGATAAAAATTACAGACCTCTACATGCTTTGTAAGTAGGAAAACCTGCAAAATTGTCAGTGTATCAAATACTTGTTCTCCCCACTGTATATACTAGGCGGTGTCAGAGGAAGGCCCAAAAAAAGGTCAAAGACTCCGGTCCCACCCAAGTCATAGCCGTGCGGTAGCAGAGAGAACAGTCAAGTGGTACCGGAGCGCCAAGTCTAGGACCAAAAGGCTCCTTAACAGCTTCTACCCCCAAGCCATAAGACTGCTATTATTAACAATTAATCAAATGGCCACCTGAACTATTTACAGTGACCCCCCCTTTGTTTTTACACGGCTGCTACTCGCTGTTTATCATCTATGCATAGTCACTTTACAAATGACCTCGACTAACCTGTATCCTCGCACGTTGACTCAGTACTGGTACCCCCTGTATATAACCTCGTTATTGTTATGTAATTTTCTTATTATCTTTTAGATTATAATTTTTTTAAACTTTTGTTTATTTAGTAAATATTTTCTTAACTCTATTTCTTGAACTGCATTGTTGGTTAAGGGCTTGTTGTTTCCGGTGCATGTGACAAATACAATTTGATTTGATCCAATATGATTACGTAGTACCAGTCTTGGACGGCATCAAACCAGGACGAGAAGCTAGTAACGCTAGCTAACTATGCTAACTGATGCTGCAGTGCGTGCGCTTTCTCATCCTACAGTTACAAATAACATCAACTCTTTTCAGAATATTAAGTAGCAGTCTCCCTTTTAATTCCATCTTCCGTTGATAAGATATGTCCTAACTTTTGCCTCACATGGAGACTATGATTGTAGCCTATTGGCACTTTGATGACTTATGATTGGCCAACAACAAGCTACACGCACCAATCTCCACTCTTCTGAAAAGCAAGACCAGCAGCATAAATTATACCATTTCTGTCTTGTCTCTCTGCTGCAGCAGTCGCGTTCGGATATTTACAGGCCCTTCCGGACAAGTGAGTTAAAATTACACATACCCAAGACCTGTGACAATCATATGAGATCCGACCCAGACCCGTGACGTTATTTACAATTCAGGATCCGGACCCGCTCGGGTCCCGGATCGGGTATTCGGGTACAGGTTGACCCGTGAAGATCTCTAGGGTACAACCGAAGAAACCCTTTTGGGGAAAAAAAGTAGACCATACTCTCTGCATGTCTGAATCTCTCTCTCTCTCTCTCTCTCTCTCTCTCTCTCTCTCTCTCTCTCTCTCTCTCTCTCTCTCTCTCTCTCTCTCAGACATGGAGACAGCAGTTATGACACAGCTGCAGACCACAGTGCTGGGGAGAAGCGCCTGTCTGTACAAGGTGTGCGTCTTTGTGGTATCTCTGTGTGCACACTTACCTTTTTGTGGGATTATGCTATGTGTGTGTGTGTGTGTGTAGGTTCTGGATCTGAGTGCTGAGCTGGACTGTCTGATGGCACTGAGCCATGCCTCCCAGGAGTACGGATACACTACCCCCACTCTGGCCAACCACCACAGGATAACACTCAGACAGGCCAGGTACGCACACTCAGACCCCATTCCAGTTGGTTAGATGCCTGTATGAACCCCTAGGGTATCCAGGGAGGAGGTTAGAGAGGCAGATAAGGGTTGTTGTTGCTCAGATCTCTCTCTCACTCTCTCAGACACCCTCTGTTGGAGTTGTGTTCTCCTATGTTTGTGTCTAACTCCTTCCTGAGTTCTGAGACTCGGGGACGGGTTAAGATCATCACCGGACCCAACTCATCTGGCAAGAGCATCTACCTCAAACAGGCAAGGACACACACTCACTTACTCACACTCACTCACTCACACACACACACACACACACACACACACACACACACACACACACACACACACAGAGAGAAAGTGTCAAAGGCAGATACAGTTCTTGAGTTGTTTCAGGATAGATTGTTTTCTCTTCCTTCTGATTGGCTGGGTCAGGTGGGTCTGATTGTGTTCATGGCTCTGATTGGTTCTGATGTGCCAGCGAAGGAGGCAGAGATTGGTCTGGTGGACGGAATCTTCACACGCATGCAGAGCAGAGAATCTGTGTCTGTAGGACTCAGCACCTTCATGATAGACCTCAACCAGGTACACACACACTACACACACACATACACTACGCCAATGGTGGAAAAAGTACCAAATTGTCATAATTGAGTAAAAGTAAAGATACCTTAATAGAAAATAACTCCAGTAAAAGTGAAAGTCAGAGAGAGAGAATTAGAGGGAGTATACTTAAATTCACACAGGACACCAGATAAGACAGGAGAATTACACCAGATATAACAGACTGACCCTAGCCCCCCGGCACATAGACTATTGCAGTATAGATACTGGAGGTTGAGACGGGGGGTCGGGGGACACTGGCCCCATCCAACGATAGCCCCGGTCAGGGCCAACCAGGCAGGATATAAATACTACTTGAGTAAAATTCTAAAAGTATTTGGTTTTAAATGTACTTAAGTATTAAAATGACATGTAAATGCTAAAATATACTTAAAGATCAAGATGCACTATTCATAAATCGCCCCGCCATTTCCTGGTTGCAAAAATCCAAATAGTTTGCCAAATTTCAGTTTGTGACAAAACAAGCAGTCATTGTGTAGAGAATCATTGTACCATCTAAACCACTGTGTAATATATTTTCCGTAACCAAAACTATTGTATATTCAGCTTTTTGAAGCTGGTGTACAAAACCAAAAGACGCAAAAACAAACTTCAGAACGCGAAGCATTAGAAAAAGCCCACATAGAACAGATCTATCGCTTCTTAGACTTGCTTTCAATGGGAATGAAATATCTATAACTCACAATTCTATGTGAATTTGGTCAGGTCAACCAAAAAATTACATTATGTATCAAAAGTAAAAGTATAAATAATTTCAAATTCCTTATATTAAGCAAACCAGACAGCACAATTATTATTATTTATTTTTTAATATTGATAGCCAGAGGCACACTCCAACACTCAGACATCATTTACAAACAAAGCATGTGTGTTTAGTGAGTCCGCCAGATCAGAGGCAGTATGTAGGCAGGGAAGTTCTCTTGATAAGTGCGTGAATTTGACTATTTTCCTGTCTTGCTAAGAATTTAAAATTTACCAAGTACTTTTGGGTGTCCGGGAAAATGTATGGGAGTAAAAAGTACATTATTTTCATTAGGAATGTAGTGGAGTAAAAGTTTTCACAAATATAAATAGTTAAGTACAGATACCCCCCAAAAAACTACTTAAGTAGTACTTTAAAGTATTTTTACTTAAATACTTTACACCACTGCATTACAGACACATGCATTTACCTATTCTCAGTGTGTCGTACACGTATGTGTGTGTATGTCTGTGCTACAGATGGCTCATGCTCTGAACCACAGCAGCGGTCACTCACTGGTCCTGATTGATGAGTTTGGGAAAGGAACTAACACGGTGAGAGAGAGGGAAAGAGGGATGAAACATGTGAGAGACATGAAAGGAGGGATGGAGGAGAAAGGTCTCCCTTACACTGCCCAGTTATTTGCCTTTCTTTGGGTCTTTCTATGCTTCAGTGTTTCAATGTGGGTCGAAGTAAACTGTTGAACTGTTTCTCACCAGGTGGATGGGCTTTCCCTTCTGGCGGCATCTATCTCTCATTGGCTGAAAAGAGTTCCAGCCGAGGTTCCTCACATTCTATTGGCCACTAACTTCCACAGTCTGCTACAGCTGGGTCTCCTACCTTCCTCAGGCCTGCTGTCACTACTGGTACTGTGTGTGTGTGTGTGTGTGTGTGTGTGTGTGTGTGTGTGTGTGTGTGTGTGTGTGTGTGTGTGTGTGTGTGTGTGTGTGTGTGTGTGTGTGTGTGTGTGTCTGTGTGTCTGTGTGTCTGTGTTATCTGTCCCTTTCAGTATGAAAGGCTGGGATTTGTTGTGGAAAAACCCTTTAAAAGGTGTATTGTCTGCCCTAAGCATGCCTTGGACTGAAGCCCTAAGCATGCCTTGGACTGAATCCCAGCCTTGATATGTTTGTGTGTGTGTGTGTGTGTGTAGACTCTGGAGACAGCGGTGGATGGGGATGAATTGGTGTTTCTGTACCAGCTGAAGGATGGGATCTGTCGCTCCAGCTACGCAGCCAACATCGCTACACTGGCAGGCCTTCCCCCCAGCCTCGTACAGAGAGGAGTGGAGGTACACTACACCACACACACACTAGCATAGCTGCGGGAAGTAGGGGTGCTGCAGCACTCCCTGAAAAATCGGAAGATTTTCTTTTATATATAGAGAGTGCATTCGGAAAGTATTCCGACCTTGACTTTTTCCACGTTTTGTTTCATTACAGCCTTAAATACACACAATACCCCATAATGACAAAGTGAAAACAGCTTTTTTTGACATTTTTGCACATTTATTACAAATAAAAAACATACCTTATTTACATAAGTATTCAGACGCTTTTGCTATGAGACTCATAATTGAGCTCAGGTGCATCCTGTTTCCATTTGTTGAAAAGAAAAATGCTATTGCAACCTCTTTGCAATAAGGAATTGAGACCAAAAGCTCAAGAGAGTTAAGTGTTTAATACCAAGGATACAGTCAGTTGAGTGCATGCATTTAGAAAGTTCACAAAACATCTAATACTCTTCCCTCCTTTTGGTCACCACCCTCTTGTAGGTGTCACCTCCCCAGCTATACATTTTATGACCCCAATGAGTTTCCCTCCTTTCCCCTGTTGAATGTCCATGGTCCTCTCTTTGTTTAGCTAGATGTCAGAATCATACCCCGTCCATCTTCATTGTCCTGGGCCTGACCCTGCTCTCTGATCATATTTTCTCCACAAAAGTAGTGCACTCCATCTTTAATAGTGCCTTATTAGCGGACTGATATAGCATCTGTAATGCGGACAAAAAATATTTTTCCAGCACCCACCCTCAAATATTTTTTTTACAATTTTATTTCTACCAAAAATGAATATATAACGCAGCCCCCACACTCCCAAACTACTTCCTGTGTCTATGCACACAAGTACAATAAGGCATCACATTTTTTTCAACAGAAATGCAAACTAAGAGTGTAAGTTATGTATGTGCGTGTGTGTTTGTGTAGGTATCTGAACTGTACAGAACAGGAAAGACTATTAAACGCATCGACCGACCATCTACAGAGGAGCAGGCAAACAAGTAAGTCACACAATCACAGTGAACACACACACACACAAAGTCAAATCAAATGTTATTGGCCGAATACAACAGGTGGAGACAGTGTAATGCTTACTGACGAACCCATTCCCAACAGTGCAGAGTTAGAATGAGACAAATATTTCCTCAATAAAAAGGAAATAGTAACACAATAGCGAGGCTAAATACGAGGAGTACCTGTACCGGGTCAATGTGCAGGTGAGAATCTAAAGACAGATTTTACATTTAAATAAGTTGAGATAAAAGAATGCATGTAAATGTGAACATGAATGAATGCCTTCACTTCGGTTTACTCTTAACGTTTTTTCTTGCACTGTACCCAATGATTTATGAAAACTGACTTGATAGGTCGATGTCCTCATTGTGGTTCTACACACGTTATTAGAATAGTTATGAAATAAATGCACATTGTTATATTTGGTAACACTTGCTTATTTTCCCTCGACTCCAACCCCATTTGATGCATTGAACGGATGTGGGTGGATCAATGTCTACATAAGGTTGCTAATTATAAACACTCACAAAAGCTCTGAGGAAGGCCTTGAAGTCGATACATAGAGTTATTAAAGAGCAGTGATACTATCAAGATCAGTGTGCGGGTTTCTTCTTTTCTCATCTTATTCAGCTGTTACCATTCACCTGCAACAAAGATGGCTCAGATGAACATTTAAATAAGTTATTCTGCCTGCAATACATACGCACAATCACACACAGGTGTTTTCTTTGTGTGTGTGTCCCTGTCAGGTGTGTTTGTGTGGTGAAGAAGTTCCTGTGTGTGAACCTTGAGGACCAGAGTGTGGATCTGCAGCGCTACATGAAGGAGGAGCTGCTTCCCTCTGGAGGAGATCTGCTCTAACAGCAACACTACTGTATACCAGTACTACTGTTGTCTGTCTAACAGCAACACTACTGTATACCAGTACTACTGTTGTCTGTCTAACAGCAACACTACTGTATACCAGTACTACTGTTGTCTGTCTAACAGCAACACTACTGTATACCAGTACTACTGTTGTCTGTCTAACAGCAACACTACTGTATACCAGTACTACTGTTGTCTGTCTAACATCAACACTACTGTATACCAGTACTACTGTTGTCTGTCTAACAGCAACACTACTGTATACCAGTACTACTGTTGTCTGTCTAACATCAACACTACTGTATACCAGTACTACTGTTGTCTGTCTAACAGCAACACTACTGTATACCAGTACTACTGTTGTCTGTCTAACAGCAACACTACTGTATACCAGTACTACTGTTGTCTGTCTAACAGCAACACTACTGTATACCAGTACTACTGTTGTCTATCTAACAGCAACACTACTGTATACCAGTACTACTGTTGTCTATCTAACAGCAGCACTACTGTATACCAGTACTACTGTTGTCTGTCTAACAGCAACACTACTGTATACCAGTATGACGTCAGCTTCACTGACTGTAGGAGGAAGTTGCCCCACAATGCTGATGGTTTTAGAGAGGTTAAGATGATCCTAGATCTGTGCCTATGGGTCTGAGAGATTGATGCATACTACTTTAGAATTTACCATAACATTAAAGTCAATGGAAGATACTGTAGTATTCTCTTTGGAAATATTTCGGTTTGGAGGAGAACATAAAAGTAATTTTGACGTGTTTAAAATATCCCAACCAAGATTGAGGACAATGTCAATTCGTATTACGTTATTCACAGTTACAATTCAGAATGTTCAATAAATATGATAGAAAATCAAATCCAGTCTCCTTTTCTAGTTTATGCCAACAACAGAATGAGAAAATTACTATTCAAAATTGAATTCCATAAAACCATCTAAACAATTTTGCCCAAGCCCAGAGACAGCTTCTAAGGGTTGAACATGAGACTTTTGCCTTAATCTGGCACATCCACATTTTAATTACTGTCCATATTCCTTGACAAATAAACACAGAATATTAACAGAATTAAGAAAATGTAATAAATGTGTGCTGCTGGGGACTTTATGATGCATGGTGGTTATTGTAGTCTGTTGAAGGTGAGGCTCATGGTTATTGTAGTCACTGCCAGGGAGAGGAGAGGTGGATGATGGTTATTGTAGGCAGTGACAGGGATAGGAGTGTGTTGAGGGGTAGTGTGTGTCCGGTGTTGCAGAAGTGTGTGTCGCAGCAGTGCCTGGTCATCATGTAGATGGTTGTGTTGGAGAAGATCTCCACATTGGTCACCAGCTCACACTCCTTCGCCTTGACACAGCCCAGCAACTTAACGTCCAACACGTCACCTACAGAAACACACACACACAGTCAACACACTAATATGCTCTGCTTCACATTTCTCTGCCAAAAATCCACAAAACCCAGCACCGTAATGTCCCACACACAGCCCCCACACACACACACAGAAAACACTCACACACAGCACCCGCCGGCCATGTCTATCCATGTGACCCACCTGCCTTCCCTCGGCCAGTGTAGCACTTCTCCCCGATGTTGCAGTTGGTTTTGGTGGTGTAGCAGGCATCCCAGAAGCCCAGGTCACAGCGGAAACACTGCAGAGGCCCCTCCTCCCGTTGCTCCTCCTGATCATCCTCATCTGGGACCACAGGGTAATATCATATACAGTACACTCTCACACAGGGACATAATCGATACAAGTCATGAGTGTTTTATTGATAGATTTGATCATTTAAAGTCGAAGGCTGCTCCTGACAGAGACAACATTACTTACATTAAAAAAAGATTGAAGGTTTATTTCTATTGTGATCCTCTTTGGCAAATAATATGAAAGATGGGCAATATCGCATTGTACACACTACACTCAATGCAGTTTTAAAAACATTAACAATTACAAATATTTACAACATAATCAACAGTACAGAGGTACCCAAGGCTCCCGAGTGGCGCAGCGGTCTAAGGCACTGCATCTCAGTGCTCAAGGTGTCACTACAGACCCTGGTTTGATTCTAGGCTGTATCACAACCGGCTGTGATTGGGAGGCCCATAGGGCGGTGCACAATTGGCCCAGTGTCATCCGGGTTATGGTTTTTGCAGGATAGGACGTCATTGTAAATAAGAATTTGTTTTTAACTGACTCGCCTAGTTAAAATTGAAATAAACCCTTACACAAGTCACTTCTTGAAAAGAAAAATACCCCTAATCAATCAACCATTATTTTTATGTGATGCTTTAAAGCTGTTCTCTGATGACAAAGATTTAATTCACAGTGGTAATTTGTTCCATAGTACTGCAAGACAAGAGTAGAATAGAGGAATACTTTATTCCCGATGAAGCTCTTGAATCTACAGGGAATAAAGTTGGTAGAGCTCCCTCTGGTGGAATACTGCTGGGTGTCACCAATGTGATAAAATAATTACATAGGTATTGTAAATTTGGGAAATAGTTATGTAAAATGTTGTGGGTAACCCCCAACTTGGGTGACTCTGGTTTCACTTGAGCAACTCTTGAGCCATTTCAGTTTATCAAAGAGACAGGGTTGAACATGAGTACCGAATGGGAGCTTGAGAACAATCTTGACTATCTTATTCTCAATGGTATAACATACTTACGTAAAAATACTTTAAAGTTTTTGGGGGTATCTGTACTTTACTATTTATGACACATTTTACTTCACTACATTCCTAAAGAAAATGTGGTACTTTTTACTCCATACATTTTCCCTGACACCCAAAAATAGAACAGGAAAATGGTCTAATTCACAAACTTATCAAGAGAACATCCCTGGTCATCCCTACTGCCTCTGATCTGCTAGACTCACTAAACACATGTTTCATTTGTAAATGATGTCTGAGTGTTGGAGTGTGCCCCTGGCTATCCGTAAATTTCAAAAATAAGAAAAGTCTGCCGTCTTGTTCACTTAATATAAGGAATTTGAAATTATTCATAATTTTTAATCAAGTAGTATTTTACTGGGTGATTTTCACTTATACTTGAGTCATGTTATATTAAGGTATCTTTACTTTTACTCAAGTATGACAATTGGGTACTTTTTCCACCACTGCTTATTCTGAGTTTTCTGAAGCTTATTCTTGAGGCACACATATAATCAATTATCTAATCAAAATGACACTGCACAAGGAGCCCTGCCAGTGTCTGCAGTATTTTCCTATCATGAAAACATTATTTCCTAGCCAGAAACTTTACTTTTTGGTTAACCTTGGGGAGAGATTTTAAGGCCATACTCTCACCTGATGGGTCACTATCTTACTCACATCCAAGGTAGATCATTGCATCTTTGGCGGTAACCACTGTCTATAGTAGACTACAGAAGACTGTGTCTATAGTAGACTACAGAAGACGGTGTCTATAGTAGACTACAGAACACTGTGTCTATAGTAGACTACAGAACACTGTGTCTATAGTAGACTACAGAACACTGTGTCTATAGTAGACCACAGAACACTGTGTCTATAGTAGACTACAGAAGAATGTGTCTATAGTAGACTACAGAACACTATCTATAGTAGACTACAGAAGAATGTGTCTATAGTAGACTACAGAAGACTGTGTCTATAGTAGACTACAGAAGAATGTGTCTATAGTAGACTACAGAAGAATGTGTCTATAGTAGACTACAGAAGAATGTGTCTATAGTAGACTACAGAAGAATGTGTCTATAGTAGACTACAGAAGACTGTGTCTATAGTAGACTACAGAAGACTGTGTCTATAGTAGACCACAGAAGACTGTGTCTATAGTAGACTACAGAAGAATGTGTCTATAGTAGACTACAGAAGACTGTGTCTATAGTAGACTACAGAAGACTGTGTCTATAGTAGACTACAGAAGACTGTGTCTATAGTAGACTACAGAAGACTGTGTCTATAGTAGACTACAGAAGGCTGTGTCTATAGTAGACTACAGAAGAATGTGTCTATAGTAGACTACAGAAGAATGTGTATAGTGCACCAAGATGTTACAGTAAGAGGGGAAACTAAAGTAGTTTAGTCAGGTAATTTTCTTAGGTAGCTGTATCTTGTGTTCATCTGCCAGCAGCATACCACAATGCATCCCTCTACTGAAAAGCATTAATGGTGGATGAGGTAAGTTTGTAAAGCACTTTGAGCACCTACAGTAGGTGGAAATTAGGTTTAGATTTACCACCTAAACCTATGTACAAATTAGGGTTAGACTTACTGCTTATAGCTAGTCCAGCTATACTGTTGCTCCATTACCACCTGTCATGGCCATCCACCTCTGGTGGGAGCAGCTCCTAGTGCTAATCCAAACGCTGAGTTTCAGTGATGTTCCTAATCTCTGGTCGTCATGCCAGCTCAGGTGAACACTAATTGGCTAGAGGGTTGGGGTTGCACAAACTCACCAACTAGAACTAGGAAGTATTTCATCCAGTGTTTGCTATATCACTGGGTTGGAACAAAGACCTGCATGCACACACCAGGACTACAGTGGACCTAACGATTACTATATGGATTACAATAGCTACCTAAAACTAATTCCAGTAATCATCCCAAACCAGAGGAGGCTGGTGGGAGGAGCTATAGGAGGATAGGCTCATTGATGTCTGGAATGGAATCAATGGATTGGACATCAAACATATGAAAACCATGTTTGACTCTGTTCCATTCATTCCATTCCTCCTATAGCTCATCCCACCAGCCTCCTCTGTCCCAGACAGAGTCACCCAACTCAACCTCAACTTAACTCTCTTCCAGTAATTATCTTCTCTTCCAGTAATCATCCCAAACATAGTCACCCAACCCAACCTTTTTTCAGGAAAAGCACAACTACCTTCAGGAGAGCGACTGCAGGACTGGTGGAGGTGTTTAAAGACATGAAAGGTCCATCCTCTTCCATCAGAACAATCCCAGTATTTGTATAAAACTGATACTGACATATTTGTATGATATCATAATATAATTATTTTCATAGTGAATATGTTCATGGAGGCTCTGTGTAGCTACAATGTCATGTTTATGTTCTTATTGACGTGTTATGTATGCTTTATAAACACACATTTAAATATATATATATATATCTTAAATGTGCTGTAGCAGTTTGGAGTTTTTTATTTTATGTATTTATCCTTTATTTAACTAGGCAAATCAGTTAAGAACAAATTATTTTTTACAATGACCCGGGTCAGGAAAGATATACAATATAATTCTATGATTATAACATTGCAATTTTATGTCCCCCACATTCTGTGTGAAAAACTTCACATAGCCTACCTAAATACTATGACCCAGATCAGAGAAAGACCAATTCAGCTCGATTTACCTGCAGAAGCTGTTAACAGCGCCAGGGCAAAAACACAGAGCATCAATCCCCTCATTTCAGGGGAGGGGATAAATCCTTCAAACTATCCAGAGACGGGCCAGTTGAGACCACAAAAAGTCCCGGAGGAAGTCAATGAGCTCCATTGTGACAGTAGGAGCAGGCACCCCTGTAGCTAGAATTGGATTAAGACGCATTATACCTGTCTATTCTCACAGACCAATCACTGTTGTTGTCAGAGGCAGCACTGCGCAGTGGGCCAGCCATCCGGAGCAGAGAGGTAAAGACAGAGGCTCTCTATAAGCTGTCTATATATATATGGCTCTGATCCGGAACATGTTATTGCAGTAGTGGAAAAAGTACCCAATTGTCATACTTGAGTAAAAGTAAAGATACCTTAATACAAAATGACGTGAGTAAAAGTCACCCAGTAAAATACTACTTGAGTATCAAAAGTAAATGTATTTGCTCAAATATACTTAAGTATCAAAAGTAAAAGTAGAAATAATTTCATATTCCTTATATTAAGCAAACCAGACAGCACAATTTTCTTGTTTTTTAATAGTCAGGTCACACTGGTAAATAGTAAAGTAAAGTACAGATACCCCCAAAAACTACTTCATTAGTACTTAAGTACTTTACACAACTGTGTTATTGTAAAGCTAAGACATTTAGTTAACCAATCGGCTCAGACAAAGATCTGTCTGTGACTAGTCTGGGCTATATTTTGACTAGTTACTATTCACTAGCTCATGAAAATATCTGCACTTCCCCCCATATTAAACTAACACCGTAGCATCATCAGAGAGAATGTTTTTTGAGAAACAGCTGTTGGATTCTTAGAAATGCTCCTTATGTGGGATCTAAATACTTATTTGATTTAACCTTTATTTTGACAGGGAGTCATGCTGAGACCAAGGTTTATTTTACAGATGAGCCCTGTAATTACAAAAATACACTACGAAAAGCAAAAAATATGGATTTAAAGTTACAAAGGAAAGAACAGATGGAGAGGATTAGGTTATCTCGCAGGGCCACTGGAAAAAGCCTGTTACACTTCATTATTTCATGAACATGTTTAAACACCTCAAAGGGAATAATGAGATGTCATAAATCAACAATGAGGGATAGATGTCCATTAGTCATCTGTACTTGACTGAATGGTCTACCACATGAAGGGGGGCGCTATTGAAATCCTACTTTATGTGAAGGTGTTGATGCTGTGGGTCCCAGGTGTCCCAGGTGTTGTTGCTGTGGGTCCCAGGTGTCCGAGGTGTTGTTGCTGTGGGTCCCAGGTGTTGTTGCTGTGTGTCACAGATGTCCCAGGTGTTGCTGTGGGTCCCAGGTGTTGCTGCTGTGAGTACCAGGTGTCCCAGGTGTTGTTGCTGTGGGTCCCATGTGTCCCAGGTGTTGTTGCTGTGGGTCCCAGGTGTTGTTGCTGTGGGTCCCAGGTGTCCCAGGTGTTGTTGCTGTGGGTCCCAGGTGTCCCAGGTGTTGTTGTTGTGGGTCCCAGGTGTTGTTGCTGTGGGTCCCAGGTGTCCCAGGTGTTGTTGCTGTGGGTCCCAGGTGTCCCAGGTGTTGTTGTTGTGAGTCCCAGGTGTTGTTGCTGTGGGTCCCAGGTGTTGTTGCTCTGAGTCCCAGGTGTTATTGCTGTGGGTCCCAGATGTCGCAGGTGTTGTTGCTGTGAGTCCCAGGTGTTGTTGCTGTGTGTCACAGATGTCCCAGGTGTTGTTGCTGTGGGTCCCAGGTGTCCCAGGTGTTGTTGCGGTGCCAGGTTGAAACACTAACTTGAGATCCTGACTATCTACTGATCAATGGGATATTTGCACAAAGTTGTGATTTGCATGTTAGGATTCAGCCCTCTGTCTCTGGTCCTGTAACCCCAGTAGGGTCTCCCTCCTCGGTAAAACACACGTGTCTTACTCAGCGAGGAGTTAAGCAGCTTAGAGACAGTGCTCCCAGTCCCACCAGGGGGGGGCTACTGATCCTGCATAAACTCTAATAAAATGTATGACTGACATTAGAGGGAGACTAAAACAACTGTCCTGTTTGTGGGATTGCGTAACACAGAGACAGACTGAGACAGTTAAACAAACCTAGGCAACAGCAAGAGCAGAAATACAATGCACAGGTTATCTCCGTGTGGGACAGAGAGGGTGTGTGCATGTGCGCCCGTTTGTGTGTGTGTGTGTTATGGGAGGCCATAGGTGGAGCATTGTGAGAGTATGTGTTAGGGTCAGGCAGGGATTACATGTGAATTTAATCTGATGTTCAGGATTACAGTCCAGCAATCAAACACTGACTGACCACATAATTCAGCTGCTGCATAAACTCACAAAAACACACACTTCCCAGTATTAGCATAGTCAGAAGCGAGAAACCAAGTACTGGTTTATCCCTGGTAGTGTCACTGGTGGTGAACCGGGGTTAATGGGTTCAAAAGCACTACGAGGTGTGTGAGGTTTAGCATGTGTGAAAGCATGCATGCGGTTGTGTGTGTGTGTGTGTGTTGTGCCTGTGTTGTGTAGATGTGTCTGGCCGTGCAGGGCAAGGCAGTCTTGGCGTTCCTCACTAATCTCAATGGCATTATCCCAGCATGTGTCTGAACAACAGAGGAAATACTCTGCAGTCCTGAAATACCAATAGAAAACCCTTGGTCGGTTCCACAGTGTAATTGGAGGCTGGAGGAGAACACTCAGGACAATTAAAATCCCCCCTTCATCTCTCTCTCTCCTCCCCCCTTTTACTGCATCTGTGGGCTCTATTCAATTAAACCCAGTCTAACATCCTAATGGTTTTGTGTACCTTAAAGACCAAAGGTTTGCTGCATACATGCTGCAAAGATATACTTCATATATGCACTGCAAACAGACTACCCACTGGGCACATTTGGTTGAGTTGTCAGCTAACGTGAATTCAACGTGAAATCAACCAAACAAATTCACAATGACATTGGATTTAGGTTCAAAGTTGGGTGGGAAAAGGACGCAATTGCCTTACGTTGATGACTTTTTGCAAATGTTTTGTTGAAATGAAGTGGAACAACGTGGATTCTACCAGTTATTGGCCAGTAACATCTAACTCAAGTAAAGAGTAAGCATGTGGACAGCCAACAGCCAACTATGAGAAGGCATTAACTTTCTTTTCATTGCTATGATTTCTGTCCATCTCTTGAGCCAAGTTTGGGTCTGTGTAAACAGAACCCCTATAGGAGAACAGCCATGACAAACAGAGTCACTAATATCAGATCAAACTGAGTTACAGTTAAAACGACATCATGAATCAAAGTTCTCCAAAGCAGCCTGTTCCACAGCGGAATGTCTGGCCGTATTTACTGCGTGTACGTGCATCATTCAGGATGGCACCACAGTCACTGTCTGCAGTGGAATCCTCCCTCAAGCCCAAATACAGTCAAACACCCCTGAGAGAGACTTTACTACACAACAACAAGCTGACGTCACCTAGCCCTGTCTCCCCCTGGCTCTGCCCGTCCTAGAGGGCTAGAGAGAGATGCCCAACACACTCCACTGCATCTACAGCCTATAGAAACCACAGAGAGAGATGGAGAAATATGTGGTGCATTTCTTTAGAAAGCATGTACAGATGTGAGAACAGTAGAATCTCAGAGTTGGTGAATAGAGTGGATAGGGGAGCCTGTCTGAACGTTATAGTTGATCTCACTGGAGTTACAGGAGTCAGAGTACACAGAGGAGGGAGCTGGGGAGGGACAGGAGGAGGGGGGGTCCTGGTGGTGCAGGACTCTGGTCAGCAGGGTTGAGCCGCCTTTACCCCCCACCTCTCTGACTCTCTCTTCACGCCCCTGTCCCTCCCCTGGCAGCAGTGAGCTCAGCGCCCCCACAGAGAGAACGTTCAACTCTGACCCCTCCTGTCTAGGCACTCTGGGAGGCAGGGTGGGCGGGCACTCCTCAGGGAGAGGGGAGTGTCTGTCTGAGGGCTCTCTCTGGTTCCCCTGTTCCACATCCTCATAATCACGGTTCTCCCAGCGCCGTTCCCTTGTTTTCTTCTGTTTGCGTTTCCCCTGCTCCTCAGGGTTCTCAAGGTTCTCACGCTCTCGGTTCTCGCGGTCCCGGTTCTCGTACAGCAGGGTTCCAGCACAGATGAAGATGAACAGGCCGATGCCCATCACGACAGGGCCGAGCAGTTTCATTCGCTCGCTGTGGGAGCTGCCTCGCCCACCCACAGGGTTAGGAGTGGAGTTAGCGTACCCGGCCACGGCCACAAACATTCCCACCATCACCACGACAACGCCCGCTAGTAGCCATGCACCAGGAGGGGAGCGGAGGCGGAGTCTGACTTCGAGCTCATCCTTCTGTTGCTGTGAGAAGCAGAGTGGGCAGGGCCATGTGGTTTGTGGGCAGGTTGTTTTAGGTGAGTGGGAGGAGTCTTGGGTGCAGACGGCGTTGACCGCTCCAGTCATCCTCTACCACAGACTGGATAGACAGAGGACAAGTACAGGAGAGAGAGAGGACGAGGACAGGAGAGAGAGGATGAGGACAGGAGAGAAAGCGAGGACAAAGACAGGAGAATGAGGGAGGACGAGGACAGGAGAGAGTGAGAAGACGAGGACAGGAGAGAGAGGGAGTGAGGACGAGGACAGGAGAGAGAGAGGACAGGAGAGAGAGGGAGGATGAGGACAGGAGAGAAGACGAGGACAGGAGAGAGAGGGAGGATGAGGACAGGAGAGAGAGAGAGAGAGGACGAGGACAGGAGAGAGAGAGAGAGAGAGAGAGAGAGAGAGAGGGAACAGGAGAGCGAGAAAGAAAGAGGACAGGAGAGAGAGGGAGGATGAGGACAGGAGAAAGAGAGAGAGAGAGAGAGAGAGAGAGAGAGGAAGAGGACAGGAGAGAGAGAGAGAGAGAGAGAGAGAGAGAGAGAGAGAGAGAGAGAGAGGAAGAGGACAGGAGAGAGAGAGAGAGAGAGAGAGAGGAAGAGGACAGGAGAGAGAGAGAGAGAGAGAGAGAGAGAGGAAGAGGACAGGAGAGAGAGAGAGAGAGAGAGAGAGGAAGAGGACAGGAGAGAGAGAGAGAGAGAGAGAGAGAGAGAGAGAGAGAGAGGAAGAGGACAGGAGAGAGAGAGAGAGAGAGAGAGAGGAAGAGGACATGAGAGAGAGAGAGAGAGAGAGAGAGAGGAAGAGGACAGGAGAGAGAGAGAGAGAGAGAGAGAGAGAGAGGAAGAGGACATGAGAGAGAGAGAGAGAGAGAGAGAGAGAGGAAGAGGACAGGAGAGAGAGAGAGAGAGAGAGAGAGAGAGAGAAGGAGGACGAGAACAGGAGAGAGGGGACGAGGATGAGGACAGGAGAGCGAGAGGATGAGGACAGGAGAGAGAGGGAGGACGAGGACAGGTGAAAGAGGGAGGATGAGGACAGGAGAGAGAGAGAGAGAGAGAGAGAGAGAGAGAGAGAGAGAGAGAGAGAGAGAGAGGAAGAGGACAGGAGAGAGAGAGAGGAAGAGGACAGGAGAGAGGAAGAGGACAGGAGAGAGAGAGGAAGAGGGCAGGAGAGAGTGGACGAGGACAGGAGCGAGAGGGGACGAGGACAGGAGAGAGAGAGAGAGAGAGAGAGAGAGAGAGAGAGAGAGAGAGAGGAAGAGGGCAGGAGAGAGTGGACTAGGACAGGAGAGAGAGGACAGGAGAGAGGGAGAGAGGAAGAGGACAGGAGAGAGAGAGAGAGGAAGAGGGCAGGAGAGAGTGGACGAGGACAGGAGAGAGAGGGGACGAGGACAGGAGAGAGAGAAGACGAGGATAGGAGAGAGAGAGGACGAGGACAGGAGAGGACGAGGACAGGAGAGAGGACGAGGACAGGAGAAAGAGGGAGGACGAGGACAGGAGAAAGAGGGAGGACGAGGACAGGGGAGAGAGAGGACGAGGACAGGGGAGAGGACGAGGACAGGAGAAAGAGGCAGGACGAGGACAGGAGAGAGAAGACGAGGACAGGAGAAAGGGAGGACGAGGACAGGAGAGAAAGGGAGGACAAGGACAGGAGAGAGGGGGAAGATGAGGACAGGAGAGAGAGGACGAGGACAGAAGAGGGAGAGAGGATGAGGACAGGAGAGAGAGAGAGGACAAGAACAGGAGAGAGAGAGGATGAGGACAGGAGAGAGAGGGAGGATGAGGACAGGAGAGAGAGGGAGGATGAATACAGGAGAGAAAGAGGATGAGGACAGGAGAGAGGTAATGGGGAAGAGAAAAAAGACAGGGGGAAAAGGGCGGGGTGAAGTGAGAGAGGGATTGTTGAGAGTTGACTTTGTAAACAACAGGAAATGACAGAGGTGATAAGAACCCCAGGAATTAATGAGATGCAGTATGTGAGTGCTTCTAAACTCGCGCCTCCTTCTAAACTCCACGCTAGATTACCTTATACACAAGCCCTTTCACTGTAGCCGTCACATTTAAACTCGAACTAAATATTCCACAATAGCCCATGTAAATAATAAAATAAAGCACTGTCAAGACAGACATATCGATGGCGTCCAATTCTGAACTAAATGGATAATATATGGTCCCAGTGGTAACTCTCAGTTGACCAAGTCCCAGATGTAACTTCTATTAGATTTCACAAAGTAATTTCGTCTGATTTGGGGCTTTCCTTGAACATTCAATCATTCCGTCACTGAAACAAGGAACATGAATGCAAAAAAACGAGACATTTAGTAAAGATTACAAAAAGTTCAGAAATTGTAGATTTTACATAACATTATATAAATGATGGCAATAACATCAGTCAAAAACGTTAATCGAAGGGTTGAACTTGTGCAACCGCGTTGTCCGATTCCGGATACAATGTAACGGTAATCTTTTAATTTACGGTTATCTGATACTAAAGCCTTTTTGACATTGGGGATGTCTGAATAATGTTTTAAAAAGTAAGTCAACACTATTGACCAAATACAAACTAAAATTAACAAGTAACACTTGCTTTTCATGTGCTGCGCTCTGATTTTTGAGAACGTTCCGATAATGGTTACTTGCCTCGATTTGGCTGTTGCTCCGTTGTGGACATTTCCGCGTCGCTCCTGCTGCTGACATATCTGGAACTATTTTCTCAACATGATGCCCGTTATTTATTTTGTCCCTACATTAATATGGTCAACGTTGACTCTTCAGCTCCCTCTTTAAAATGTTTCCCCCGAGTTTCACCCCTCAACCAGGCTGCATATTAACATCTGTCCAGCCTTGGTTTAAAGCGGCGAGTAGGCTAATACGGCGCATGCGAGATCTTGGTCCTCATAAATTCCCGATGAGTAAATATGCCTAAATGTTTCAGTTGCCTTTTGACTTGACTCTATACTATGCGAACACTTTTCTTTTTGGAATAGTTTGATGTTTCAGAAGCAGTAAGCCAGAGCATTACGCTCCGTGTGTGTTTTAGTTGGTTTAATTATCCCAACTAGGGTCATTTTGCTGGACCCCACAAGGAAAGATTCTACTTTAGGTTTAGGGTTCACAGTTTGAATTAAGGATTAGGTCTAGGGAAAATATATTTTTGAATGGGAATCAATTGTTTGGTCCCCACAAGGATAGTTAAACAAGGCTGTGTGTGTGTATGTTAGCAAGATAAGCTGTGTCTGGTTGTGAGGGGTCGTGGGAATCGTTGGCTGGTTTGGGCCAGTCCCACAGGGATCCTAGTAGTTATTATTAGTTAGAACAGCAGCATACTGGGGGGATGAAGGGAGGAGAAGAGGGATTGATAAATAGATTGGTGTGGGCCGGGATGGAGAAAAGCTTATGACATAACTAGGTGTGTCCGTGGACAGGACAGGTATGTGCTTAGGTGTGGTGTCAGATCCTGTGAATCTGAGACACGATAGACACACCACTGACACAAGGTAATGATGACCACAGATCAGTGTGGTTAACAGATCAGAAGAGTGGATAACCAAGCCCTCAGGCAGTATGCACATTAGAAGAATATACAACCACAAAGACTGCATTTCATTTATTCCATTCCACTCACACACTCCAGCAAACACAAGCCAACATGCACCTTCACAACTCACACCATCTCACAAGTCAACAGCACTTATCAATGCCCCTTATTAAATTAAAATAAAGAAATCCTGGTTTTTGAATATAAACTATAGTGTTGATAAACACATTTAAGCTCATTGCAACACACTTCCAAGGTATCACACGGAGGACATTGACGAACAAAATTTCACTAAAGCTTTAAAAGATGAATTCCTCAGTTCAATAAAAAAAAAATTTTTTTTTTTTTTAATTTCTTGGAAAAGATTGGTATTGATTTGCATAAGCTTCCAAATAACCACTTCCTATAGGGATGCAGGGTGTGTCACAACCCCAGAGCTATAATACACTATTTGCACTGTGTACACAAAGATCAATCAGACCAAATGAAACAGGAAACAATATTCATTCAGAACAAATTGATGAATTTTCTCTTCCTTTCTTTACATTCCAATTTCATTAATGTTTTACCATTAGCTCTAAAGCAGGTACATAGAAAAACATCTCTCTTCAGTTGAATTAGTCCTGAAGTCCAGCTTTCCTTAAAGTTCCAATGCTATAACATTCACCCTTTTAAATAAACATCTGACTGGCGCTCGCGCACACACACACACACACACACACACACACACACACACACACACACACACACACACACACACACACACACACACACACACACACACACAAACACACACACAAACACAAACACACAAACACAAACAAATCAATCCTCTCCCTCCACCCAAGCCGTGAGATGTGCCAACCTCTTCCTGCCCTGGACATGTAGAGGAATGTATCCATCTGGCAGAGAGGTAAACTACATGGTGATTTTCTTTCACAACAAAAATAATAAATCAACAAGTATTCAAGTAAAAACATGTATGGACTAATCTGGTTCCATTTGCTCAGGGCTGAGCACCATTTCCTCAACAATTTAAAATAAAAGCAGATTAAAAAAAATTATAATATTAAAGGTTGACGCAGCAATATGACGTAGATGCTGAAAGTAAACAGCATAGTGGATCAATTCCCACAACAACTACGAGCGTTAAAGCGCGAGGCTCAACTTCTCCGCTGTTTTGATTCCCGGTAGCCAGGCCAGGGAACAGTGTGAAGCGAACCCATCCACATCCGAGGGGAGGACGGCTCATAGTAATGTCTGGAATGGAGTGAATGGAACGCTATCAAACACATGGAAACCAATACCATTCCATTGATTCCGTTCCAGCCGTTACTATGAGCTTGTTTTCCCCAATTAAAGAGCCACCAGCCTCCTGTTCGCAGATACTGTGTGTGACTGTGAGCGAAGTCTTGCATCTCACTCATCTCAATATCTGTGGTGCTGCTCGTGGCAACGTCATTTCACTGAGTCTACCTTAAAATTGAATTCAATACCAATACTTTAAAGGTGCCCACTGCTCATTTCTTACTCACTCAGAAAAACATTTAAGTTAATGGGGCAATCTGCAGTTGCTACATACATTTTGTTTTATATATACCCATTGATTCTTAAAGAATATCTTATAAATGCCTCATGAGCTTAGTTCAACTGTCGTACACCATCAGAACCCCAAAACACCAAATATAAGCTTGTTCATCTTCAATGTTGGTAAACAAAGTAAATGTAAACCAAACACTGTATAGCCTCAAAACATGGTTCAAACTATTATTTTGATGATGGTCAGTCCTTGTATAAATAGTTCTGTCTATGAATTTGAGAGCGGTAACATTTCTCCAGCCCCATCCATCCCTCAGCTTTTGGCCAAAACAGTGGTGGGGTAACTGCTTTGTTATTGTTTCAACTCCGGATTGCCCCTTTAAATTTTAATTGTTGCTATGCTATAGTATAAAACACTTTCTTGGGTTGTCTGTGATGTCTGTCTGACAGGTAAGAGTCCTCTCATCCAATGGGTTTTGAGAAGGAGACGAGGAGAGGACGCGAGGAGTATGCAGTTAAGATCTTCCAACAGACACCACAGGTACATCCTCTCTGCTCCTCTACACTGACACCAGGTACATCCTCTCTACTCCTCTACACTGACACCAGGTACATCCTCTCTACTCCTCTACACTGACACCAGGTACATCCTCTCTGCTCCTCTACACTGACACCAGGTACATCCTCTCTGCTCCTCTACACTGATGTGGAAGAACAGGATAGCTGAAAGCAGATTCCTGGTGGCCATCCATTACGTTGCTCTGACCTATTGTACGGGCTCAGATCAGTGCAGATGAAGACCAAAGAGGATAAGGTGAGGAGGCAAAGAAAGGAGATGAAACTTCTCTAGACTATTAGACTATTCAGATACATTGGTCGGGTGTGGGAGGAAATGAAGCGTGAGGGGGCGTCTCACTCCTCATCAGCGTTCTTCAGCATGAGTATGGCGTTGTATATCTTGAGGGCGGGGCCTAGTTTGATTGACAGGATCTTGACTATGTCTGCTTGGGTGAGAAGCAGGAAGGCCTCTCCATCCATTTGCTGGAACGATACAGAGACACAAAATAAGCTCCAACACAGAACGTGTGTGTGTGTTTGAATGTCAATGGCAGAATTTAATTTGACATGGTTGCATTGTCATAGGATACACCAACCAGGAGCAGCAGATGAGAGGGGTGTGTGTGACTATTGTGATTCACAAAGTTGGGGTTTGAAATGGTAGCTCTTACCTCTGCCCTGAAGGTGGCAGCATGCTCTTTGCAGCCCGGGAGCCCTTTGACAAAACTGGCCACCTGACCCACAGGGAAACAAACATTAAGACACACACACAAACACACATGATTAAAATGCAATAGGATACACAAAGCTATTGTATTGGGTGTATGTGTTTTGCACAATATGTGGGTTTGTACAGTATGCATACAGCGCCTGTACATGTTTGTATTGCTTATGTGTGCATGTCTGACCTCGTCGGCAGTCCAAGTTGCAACTCTCTTAGCTGTGAGGCCCAGGACCTCAGGGAGCAGCTGGCAGTGTTTGTCCCAGCACAGAGCCACCCTGTGAGGGGGAGAGGAGGAGCCACCTGGGGAGAACACTGACTCATGGAGCGCCTGCTGGAGAGACAGGGAGTCTGGGGGAGAGGGAGGAGAAATTAGCTGTAAATATCTTCAATAGACATGAACAGACAATATATAATCCACACAGCGTTACACCCATTCTCTATTTCTGAGAGCAGAACCTCTACCTTTCCCATCTCCATTCTCCTGCTTGACGACGTGCAGCTTTAGATACTTTGGGACTGGAGCAGACCTGTTGAAAGACAACATACAGCGCCTTCAGAAAGTATTCACACCCCACAAATCTTTCCACATTTTGTTGTGTTACAGGCTGAATTTAAAATGAATTAATTAGAGCTGTGTTTTGTCACTGGCCGACACACAATACCCCATAATGTCAAAGTGGAATTATGTTTTTTTATTTTATTTTAATTACTAATTAAAAATGAAAAGCTGAAATAAGTTCAGGAGTGAAAATGTGCTTAACAAGTCACATAATAAGTTGTATAGACTCACTCTGAGTGCAATAATAGTGTTTAACATCTCTGTACCCCACAAATACAATTATCTGTAAGGTCCCTCAGTCGAGCAGTGAATTTCAAACACAGATTCAACCACAAATCCAGGGAAGTTTTCCAATGCCTTGCAAAGAAGGTCACCTATGGGTAGATGGGTAAAAATAAATAAAAAAACAGACATTGAATATCCCTTTGAGCATGGTGAAGTTATTAATTACACTTTAGATGGTGTATCAATACACCCAGTCACTACAAAGATACAGCCGTTCTTCCTAACTCAGTTGCTGGAGAGGAAGGAAACTGCTCAAGGATTTCACCATGAGGCCAATGGTGAATTTAAAACAGTTACAGAGTTTAATGGCTGTGGTAGAAGGATGGATCAACAACATTGTAGTTACTCCACAATACTGAGAGTGAAGGAAGGAAGCCTTTACAGAATATAAAATATTCCAAAACATGCATTCTGTTTGCAACAAGGCACTAAAGTACTGCAGAAAATGTGGCAAAGCAATTAACTTTATGTCCTGAATACAACATGTTATGTTTGGGGGCAAATCCAATACAACACATTACGGAGTACCACTCTCCATATTTCAAGCATAGTGGTGGCTGCAATCATGTTAAGGGTATGCTTTTAATCATTAAGGACTGGGAAGTTTTTCAGGTAAAAAATTAAACCTAATGGAGATAAGCACAGGCAAAATCCAAGAGGAAAACCTGGTTCAGTCTGCTTTCCACCAGACACTGGGAGATGAATTCACCTTTCAGCAGGACAATAACCTAAAACAACAAAGCCAAATCTACACTGAAGTTGCTTACCAAGAAGACAGTGAATGTTCCTGAGGCCGAGTTACAGATTTTACTTAAATCTGCTAGAAAATCTACAGTATGGCAAGACCTGAAAATGGTTGTCTAGCAATGATCAACAACCAATTTGACAGAGCTTGAAGAATTTTACAAAGAATAATGGGCAAGTGTGGAAGGTGTGGAAAGCTCTTAGAGACTCAACCCAAAAAAAATGTATTTGTCACATACACATGGTTAGCAGATGTTAATGCAAGTGTAGCGAAATGCTTGTGCTTCTAGTTCCGACAATGCAGTAATAACCAACGAGTAATCTAACCTAACAATTCCACAACTACTACCTTATACACACAAGTGTAAAGGGATAAAGAATATGTACATAAAGATATATGAATGAGTGATGGTACAGAACGGCATAGGCAAGATGCAGTAGATGGTATAGAGTACGGTATAGAGTACAGTATATACATATGAGATGAGTAATGTAGGGTATATAAACATAAAGTGGCATAGTTTAAAGTGGCTAGTGATACATGTATTACATAAAGATGGCAAGATGCAGTAGATGATATAGAGTACAGTATATACATATACATATGAGATGAGTAATGTAGGGTATGTAAACATTATATTAAGTGGCATTGTTTAAAGTGGCTAGTGATACATTTTTACATAAATTTCCATCAATTCCCATTATTAAAGCGGCTGGAGTTGAGTCAGTATGTTGGCAGCGGCCACTAAATGTTAGTGGTGGCTGTTTAACAGTCTGATGGCCTTGAGATAGAAGCTGTTTTTCAGTCTCTCGGTCCCTGCTTTGATGCACCTGTACTGACCTCACCTTCTGGATGATAGCGGGGTGAACAGGCAGTGGCTCGGGTGGTTGTTGTCCTTGATGATCTCTATGGCCTTCCTGTGACATCGGGTGGTGTAGGTGTCCTGGAGGGCAGGTAGTTTGCCCCCGGTGATGCGTTGTGCAGACCTCACTACCCTCTGGAGAGCCTTACGGTTGTGGGCGGAGCAGTTGCCGTACCAGGCGGTGATACAGCCCGACAGGATGCTCTCGATTGTGCATCTGTAGAAGTTTGTGAGTGCTTTTGGTGACAAGCCGAATTTCCTCAGCCTCCTGAGGTTGAAGAGGCGCTGCTGCGCCTTCTTCACGACGCTGTCTGTGTGGGTGGACCAATTCAGTTTGTCCGTGATGTGTACACCGAGGAACTTAAAACTTACTACCCTCTCCACTACTGTCCTGTCGATGTGGATAGGGGGGTGCTCCCTCTGCTGTTTCCTGAAGTCCACAATCATCTCCTTTGTTTTGTTGACGTTGAGTGTGAGGTTATTTTCCTGACACCACACTCCGAGGGCCCTCACCTCCTCCCTGTAGGCCGTCTCGTCGTTGTTGGTAATCAAGCCTACCACTGTCGTCCGCAAACTTGATGATTGAGTTGGAGGCGTGCATGGCCACGCAGTCGTGGGTGAACAGGGAGTACAGGAGAGGGCTCAGAACGCACCCTTGTGGGGCCCCAGTGTTGAGGATCAGCGGGGTGGAGATGTTGTTACCTACCCTCACCACCTGGGGGCGGCCCGTCAGGAAGTCCAGTACCCAGTTGCACAGGGCGGGGTCGAGACCCAGGGTCTCGAGCTTGATGACGAGTTTGGAGGGTACTATGGTGTTAAATGCTGAGCTGTAGTCGATGAACAGCATTCTCACATAGGTATTCCTCTTCTCCAGATGGGTTAGGGCAGTGTGCAGTGTGGTTGCGATTGCGTCGTCTGTGGACCTATTGGGTCGGTAAGCAAATTGGAGTGGGTCTAGGGTGTCAGGTAGGGTGGAGGTGATATGGTCCTTGACTAGTCTCTCAAAGCGCTTCATGATGACGGAAGTGAGTGCTACGGGGTGGTAGTCGTTTAGCTCAGTTACCTTAGCTTTCTTGGGAGGGTAAGGTAAAGACTCACAGCTGTAATCGCTGCCAAAGGTGCTTCTACAAAGTATTGACTCGGGTGTGAATACTTATGTAAATGAGACATTTCTGTATTAATTGACAAAAAAAATCATTTTGTCATTTGATGTGCAGATGGGTGAGAAAAAAATCTATTTAATCCATTTTGAATTCAGGCTGTAACACAATAAAATGTGGAATAAGTCAAGGGGTGTGAATACTTTGTGAAGGCACTGTACTCTCTTAGTAAACCAACAACAAACACTCTGCTCCATCATGCATTCTAGAGTTTGGTAGGAGAGAGTGGAGTCTGTGTGTTACCTCTTGGCCTTGGCTCCGTCGTTGATGGGCTCAGTGGAGCCCCCTGGTGGCTCACTCTGACTGCTGCACCTGGATCGTTCGCCCTCGTCAACCATCGGCCCCCTAGTTACACTACCATAGAAACAACTGTTACCATGGAAACAACTCCACAACTCCAGACTTTATTTGCAGTCAGATAACAAACAAAGTCATGGAAGCTCTTCCGAACCCCTTCTGTTACATGTTCCACACATACCTGGTCTGAGGGGAGTCGTCTGCAGGCTCGGGCTGCTCTGGTGTGGTGGGGCTGTTTGTCTGGGTGTGCGAAGGAGGGTCTGGGCATCGCCCACGGTGATGAGGCCCACTCAGGGTCATAGGTCGTTCTCCACTCAGACGGTCTGGTACCTGGCCCTCCCTGTTCAGGTTCATCTCCGAGTACGGACAGCTCACCCCCCTACACACACACACACAAGTTCAGAACAGGAACACACATCACCTTGCTCACAGATTACAAGTCATTCTATGACGTGTTTTGATTACAAAACTTTTTTGACAGTTAGTGTGTGTGTTTGTTACTGACGTGTAGTGGGTTCCGTAGCGGGGTCCTCGGATGTGACCAACCCCATTGCACCCTGGGGTAGGACAGCCCTGCCCTGGGAGGACCAGCATATCAGTGGAGCCTGAAACACACCAGTTAATACTACTAGTTAATACTACACACATAAACAGAGACAAAAACACCAGAGTTAATACTACACACAGAGACACACATACACACATAAACAGAGACAAAAACACGAGAGTTAAAACTACTAGTTAATACTACACACATAAACAGAGACAAAAACACCAGAGTTAATACTACTAGTTAATACTACACACAGAGACACACATACATACATAAACAAAGACAAAAACACCAGAGAGTGACCTGACCCCACACACATTTTGGAAGTGTGTGCGTGTGTGTCTCACCATTGGAGGGGTGTTGTAGGGGATGACTAGTCTTCTGACACCAGCCCACAGGGTGGAGGTCTGGGCAGTCAGCATCCACCCAGTAGTCATACTCCTCACTCCAGCCATCAAAATGGATCTGAGAAAAACAGAGAGTTACACACACACACACACACACACACACTACTCCACAATAATCATACTGCACTCTCAGACACAGCGTACCCTCAGTCGGTGGTCCTCCACCTCGGCGATGGTTGCTACGCGGATGAGCATGGGGTTCCTCTTATCGACGGCTTCCAGCTTCATTCCAGCCTGGAACCCATGGCACGGACGCTACAGGACACATTCAAGAGTTAACATCAGGTGATACAGATGGATTAATATGCATGTTTTGTAACGGTGTAGGTGACATAAATAAAGACTGTCAGTGGACCCAGAACAGAGCCCTGAGGAACTCCATGTGAAATTCCCCCAGGCCTCCCAATCAACACCAACAATGTAATTTGCATGTGTCACATGTTTTGAGTGTCAACTGTATGTGTGTGTGAGAATGTGAGTGTTTTACCAGTTTGAAGGCACGTGCAGGGGCTGCCTGTGTCCCAGTCTCCTCCATGTATTTATCCCAGGAAAAACTCCTCGGGTGCTTATACTCTGAGAGGAGAAACCACAACACACACCCTTATACAATGTTTCATGGTGTATCCAAATAAAGCGTTGAAATAGGTTTGTGTGTGTCTCACCAGCAGGGGTGGTGAGGGTCAGCTCAGCTTCCTCACAGTAACCTACAGGGTGGATGTAGGGACTGCTGGCATCACACCAGTAGTCATAGGTGTCGTCCCAGTTGTCAAAGTGTATGAGGAGTCTGTTGTCAACAGCAGCTGCGATGGACGCTACGCAGATCAGATATGGGTTCTTCTTATCCACTGCCTCTAGCTTCATACCCGCACGGAACCCTGACGGAGTCACCGACTACACACACATGCACCCACATAGTTCATATACAAACTAACTTGAATGGACCTAAGGTCACCAACTAATTCACAACACAAACACACTATTAATGGATCCACACAGGCTGTCAGGTAGGCTCACCGTGTTGAGGCTCTTGAAGAGGTGTTTGGGGGCCAGCTGACCTCTGCAGTTCTTCACATACATGTTCCAATTGAACTCCCCATCCTTACAACCTAGACACAAAAGGTTGAAGGTTATAGTTTTGTATAACAACACACACAACATTGTACAGTCGGTAGAATATGCATGTGTGTCAGGTGTGTGTGTATGTGTGTCTGGTGTGTTTGTATCTGTGTCTGGGGTGTGTGTGTGTGGGGGGGGTGTGTGTGTGTGGGGGGGGGGTGTGTGTGTGCATGTGTGTCGGGTGTGTGTGTATGTGTATGTATGTCGGGTGTGTGTGTATGCGTGTCGGGTGTGTGTGTATCTGTGTGTGTGTGTGTGTGTGTGTGTGTGTGGACCTTTAGGCAGTAGCAGCTTGTGTCCCATCTTCTCACACCAGCCCGCCGGCTTCACATCCCAGGTGTCAGCATTTACCCAGAAGTCATAGCACTCTGGATACCCGTCGAAATGAAGCCTTACCCTATAACCCTGGACCTGAGAGAGAGAGACAGACAGAGAGAGAAAGAGACAGAGAGAAAGGAACACAAAGAAATGAGGGAAAGCAAAGGGTTAGTTGTTAGAAAACAGACGTTCCTCCTATATCTTATTGGTCTGACCTGTTAGACACGTACCTCAGCAACACTGAGCACACAGAACAGAGAGGGGTGACAGGGGTCCAGTCCTTCTAACTTCATTCCCACTTTGAAGGCATTCCTGCTCTGAGGGAACGACTGGTGCTGCGAGGCACACACACATAACACTCTTTCACATGTCTGTACAGCTGTGTGTGTGTGTCAGAGAGAGAGAGTATGATAATGTGTGCGTGCCTCACCTCCTTGAACAGTTTAAGGGGGGCAGCTATAGCCTTCTCCTCCTCCATGTAGGAGGGCCAGCTCCAGGGTCGCTTCTTATTGGGTGGGGCTGTCACTGGGGGTGGGACAACAAAACAGTCACATCAGCCAATCAGTGACATGAAAACCAGCAGGATTGCAGCACTCATGACCTCTAGTCTACCTGATTGGACAAACTTTCCAGCCCTTGTCATTCCCAACAAATCCATCTATCCATCCTCTCCCTCCCCTCAGTGTAATAATAGGACATACCTAGCTTGGCCAGCTTAGCAGCTCTCCTCCCTTTGACAGCCTTGGCCTTGTCCTGTAGAGAGAGACAGTCACTCATCGGCAGGTGAGCTGCCACACACACAACATTACAATGCTTTCAGGACCAGCGTTGGCCACATCTTCTATCATCACCTCTTCCTCCTCCTGGTTGTCTTCCTCTTCATCACCAGAGTCCATGTAGATCTTCCTCTTCTTCCTCACTCGTTTCCCCAGTCCCCCCTCTCGCCCATCTCTCTCCCGCTGCTCTCTGGGAGATGACCTAAACACACACGGAACAGAGGTCATTCTAGGAACTATGCTCATGTGATGACTGTTTTGGGTCTTAACTTCACTAGGGTAGGGGGCAGCATTTGGAATTTTGGATGAAAAGAGTGCCCAAATTAAAATGCCTGCTACTCAGGCCCAGAAGATAGGATATGCATATAATTAGATGTGGATAGAAAACACTCTAAAGTTTCCAAAACTGTTAAAATAATGTCTGTGAGTATAACAGAACTGATATGGCAGGTGAAAACCTGAGGAAAATCCATCCAGGAAGTACTATTATTTTGAAAGGCTGTTTTTCCATTGAAAGCCTATCCACCATACAAAGACTTAGGACCCAGTTCACCGTCTCTATGGCTTCTTCTACATGTGGCCAGTCTTTAGGCATTGTTTCAGGCTTTTACTCTGAAAAATGCGGGAGATACAGCACTTTCAATGAGTGGACAGTGGAAATTTCCAGACACGAGTTCAGCGCATGATCGGGGAGCGCACCTTTGTTTCTCCTTTTCTATTGACGAAGCTTTTGTCCGGTTGAAATATTATTGATTATTTATGACAAAAACAACCTGAGGTTTGATTTTAAACATCGTTTGAAAGGTTTCTACGAACTTTTATTGTACTTTTCTAAACTTTTCGTCTGGATGTTGAGAGCGTGCATTGTGCCTTTGGATTACTGAACTAAACGCACCAATAAAACTGAGGTTTTTGGACATAAAGAGGGACATTATCGAACAAAACGAACATTTATTGTCTAACATGGAGACCTGGGAGTGCCACCAGATGAAGAACATCAAAGGTAAGTGATTAATTTTAACGCTATTTCTGACTTTTGTGACACCTCTCCTTGGTTGGAAAATGGCTGTATGGTTTTCTGTGGCTAGGCGCTGACCTAACATAATCGTGTGGTGTGCTTTCGCCGTAAAGCCTTTTTGAAATCTGACAGCGGCTGGATTAACAAGACGTTTATCTTTAATCCTATGTATAAAACTTGTATTTTTCATCAATGTTTATGATGAGTATTTCTGTAATTTGATGTGGCACTCTGAAATTTCACCGGATGTTTGTTTGAGACAATGATTACTGTACATAACGCGCCAATTTCAAGTGAGGTTTTTGGACATAAAGATTAACTTTATCGAACAAAACACACATTTATTGTGTAACATGAAGTCCTGTGAGTGCCATCTGATGAAGATCATCAAAGGTTAGTGATTAATTTAATCGCTATTTCTGACTTTTGTGAGCCCTCTCCTTGGCTGGAAAATGGCCGTATGGTTTTCTGTCACTAGGCGCTGACCTAACATAATCGCGTGGTGTGCTTTCGCCGTAAAGCCTTTTTGAAATCGGACACTGTGGTTGGATTTACAAGAAGTTTATCTTTAAAATGGTGTATAATACTTGTATGGTTGAAGAATTTTAATTAATTTGGCGCCCTGCAATTTCACTTGCTGTTGTTGAGGTGGGACGCTACCGTCCCACTGATACCAGAGAGGTTAACTGTTACTACTATCAATATGCTTTCTAAAATACAGTACAGTAAGAACAGCTAACATCTTTACCTGCCACTGGAGGGCTGGACACAAATGGAGCTGCAGTATTTGCCCTGGAGGAAACTCTCCAGTGGACCGGAGCCCCCACACGACCTACAGCTAGCCATCGCAGCCCTGTGGCCCGCCTCCGCACTGGGGCCCGCCTCCGCACTGGGGCCCGCCTCCGCACTGGGGCCCGCCTCCGCACTGGGGCCCGCCTCCGCACTGGGGCCCACATCCACACTGGGGCCCGCCTCCGCACTGGGGCCCGCCTCCGCCCTGAGGCCCACATCCACACTGGGGCCCGCCTCCGCACTGGGCTCCTCCACAGTGGGACCCTCCTCTAGAGACAGAAGCACAGGCCCTTGGGCTAGGGGAAAGAGCAGAGTAATATTGAAGCTTTGTAGAATTCAACATTGAATGCCCCTATCTGCAGAGCACCCAGTATGTAGTATGCTAATATACACAGTGCTGACATATATCAGAGCTATGAGTCTAAATTCTACACACCTGTATTATAAACAGTCAAAACTATGTTATAACTCCTTCATAACCGTATGTTTACTTTACCCTTAGGTGCAAGTGGCTGGACTTCCTTGGCTGCAGAAGAGGCTGCGCTGCTCTCTGATTGGGCCTCTGGTGGAGGGGTGGGGCTTTTCGACTGGGCGGAGTTCTGGGGGGTTGGCCCTGCCTCTTTGACCTCTGGCTCTGTCACGATCTCCAAAGTTCCAAACTCTGTCATACGGAACTGAGAGATACCAGTCAGTCACACACCTGTCTGTAGTATCCACACACACACACACACAGACACACAAACACACCGTACCTTGATGTCGCTGCCGGGCAGTGTGGCGATGCCGTCCTGCCAGTCCAGAGCGCCCATCATGTCAAACTCTGCCCCCTGGGAGGGGCCATCGCTGGGCGGGGTGTCAGTCATCTCTCCCTGCTCTCCTCCTCCTGCACTGACATCAATCAATCCATCAGTCAAAATCAAATCAAATCAAAATAAAATGGTATTTGTCACATGCGCCGAATACAACAGGTGTAGTAGACCTTACAGTGAAATGCTTACTTACAAGCCCTTAACAACAATGCGGTTTAAAAAACAAATAATATACCTAAAAATAATAAGAAATAAAAGTAACAAATAATTCAAGAGCAGCAGTAAAATAACAACAGCGAGGCTATATACAGGGGTTAGTCGAGGTAATTGAGGTAATATGTACATGTAGGTAGAGTTATTAAAGTGACTATGCATAGATAATAAGAGAAAGTAGCAGCAGCGTAAAAGAGGGGGGGGCAATGCAAATAGTCTGGGTAGCCATTTGATTAGATGTTGAGGAGTCTCTTGGACCTAGACTTGGCGCTCCGGTACTGCTTGCCATGCGGTAGCAGAGAGAACAGTCTATGACTAGGGTGGCTGGAGTCTTTGACAACTTTTAGGGCCTTCATCTGACACCGCCTGGTTTAGAGGTCCTGGATGGCAGTAAGCTTGGCCCCAGTGATGTACTGGGCTGTACACACTACCCTCTGTAGCGCCTTGCAGTTGCCATACCAGACAGTGATGCAACCAGTCAGGATGCTCTCGATGGTGCTGCTGTAGAACCTTCTGAGGATCTGAGGACCCATGCCAAATCTTTTCAGTCTCCTGAGGGGAATAGGTTTTGTCGTGCCCGCTTCATGACTGTCTTGGTGTGCTTGGACCACATTTGTTTGTTGGTGATGTGGACACCAAGGAACTTGAAGCTCTCAACCTGCTCCACTACAGCCCCGTCGATGAGAGTGGGGGCGTGCTCGGTCCTTCTTTTCCTGTAGTCCACAATCATCTCCTTTGTCTTGATCACGTTGAGGGAGAGGTTGTTGTCCAGTCAGCCAGTCAATGGGCGTGTTCGAGCGGATACATTTTGTCTAGTCGACGGTCACCGCCTTTCAAAGTGTGTTGCAACATAGGGATAAAAATTGTCAGACTTGTGCC
Organism: Salvelinus alpinus; assembly: GCF_045679555.1. Taxonomy (NCBI): domain Eukaryota; kingdom Metazoa; phylum Chordata; class Actinopteri; order Salmoniformes; family Salmonidae; genus Salvelinus; species Salvelinus alpinus. The sequence goes on along the minus strand of NC_092089.1, from coordinate 2,113,874 downwards.
TGCCTATATGTCGACTGCTTGAACTTGTCAAAAACCATGTGATCAAAGGTCATGCAGTTTTTGATGAAGTCACTGCTGTTGCTTCTCACCAACTGCACCATGCATTATTTGTCAACCAATCATTAGGATGTTTTTGGTGGACCCACGTGAACGTGACCAAAGACGTGACTGAAACAGGAACCAACTTGACTACGATTCTAAAGCTATAGGGGATACAAATGAAAGTGATATTTGAGACCTCTCTCTAACCAATTAATTGTACACATGTTATGTCTTCAGTTTGTGAGTGTGTGAAATAGAAAAGTATAGAAAAGTTTATTTTCGACATCTATAAAGAAAAACGTTTATATACAATAGCAGGTATGTTGACACTGCCATGTTGATCTGAGCCTTTCTGTTGGAAAACCATTACTTGGGCCGGGAAGATACCAGTATTGCGATTCTCGTTAGGATCATGGCAAGGAAACACATTTCTTTAGGAAAGAAGCCCTATAGGTGGAAATAAACAGTATTATGGTGTCATCCAGAATCACATTGATTTATTTCCAAGCTATAGCCACAATATTTTACAAACAGCAGGTTTTTAAAGGACCAAAGAGCTGTCTGCCTCGGGTTTGAATTTTTGCCATGTAAAAAATATTGCAATACTGGTATTGCAATACACAGCCTAACAATTACAGTGTCCGACATTTGGTTGTCGCAGATGCATCTCGCCTGACTTTACTCGTTAACACAATTTTTTTTTTGCCTTACTACTTGAACATACCCAATCAATCAATAACCATACAGGTGTCACATCCAAATTACCTCGTACCCCTGCACATGGACTCGGTACTGGTACCCTGTGTATATAGCTAAGTTATCCTTACTCATTGTGGATTTATTTCTTGTGTTCTTATTTTTTCTTTAACTTTTCTATTTTTCTCTCTGTATTGTTGGAAAGGGCCCATCAGTAAGCATTTCATTGTTAGTCTACACCTGTTGTTTAGGATGCATGAGACAAATAACATTTGATTTGAATTAAGACAGCACGCCCGCTTCAGCAGTGGATGGGGAAACACTGCCACATGCCTATTGACATCTGTCTGTCTCTCATGTTAAGACAAGATGTGTGGGAGTTTGTTCATGCAAGGATATGGGCTAGAATAGGTCTGTCTGTATGTTCTTAAAGTAAAACTGAAATTGTATCAATTTGACAGATCTTTCTCAAATGTCTATCTATGTGTTGTTTTCATTATATATAAGATATCTATGTCTGTATCTTTGTAATATTTTTCCACCATGTACTTTAGGGACCACAATGGGAATAAGTCACTGACTTTATTTAGCAATCCCTGTTAAGTTTTTTAAATGAATGTAGTGTGTGTGTATGTCTTTTTTTAAATTAGCTAATAAAAACAATGAATCAAATAACATTATCCAAAAAGGGGTACTCTAAAAATATCCCTGGCACAAAAAGTACAGGTACCTGCAAGAAGTCAACCAGCGCGTGCAAGTCGGGTACTAAAGAACCGCATCCCATCGCCGCTAGAGGGCGACTGTTGTGGAATACATGCATGCACTTATATGAAGCAAAACAAGTAAATATGTTACTTTTTAAAGCTAAATATCACAAAATAAATGCACAAGCACTCCTGCATGGATTGGCCTAGAACACAAGTATTGACAAACACCGTGAGAGACGTGACAAATACAAGTTAAAAGAACAAGTTCAGCTTTTCCTTGTTTTAACAGTATCTTATTAAATCGGCTGTTTGCATTGACGCGGACAACAGAGATGGTAGAATAATCAATGATTTTAATGAAAACAATGTGTTCTGCATAGAAAGGTCAAATTTACGTGTGTTTTAATCAAACCAAGATCACGATATAACGTTTTCGCCTCGACGCTGCATCAACACATATTTTGGTCAGAAAGAATATTTGTTTGACTGAAATATACGGATGGGAAGTAAACAATCAAGTGTGCTGTTCAACAGCTGTCAGTTTACGTTCCCAAGTTTAAACCTCGAATTTATTCGACCATATATAAAGTGTACGTGCGCCCATGATTAGCATTCGTCTTATACAAAATGGCGGAGCAAAGGAAGAGGCCACCAACACGTTAAAACTATGTAAATGACTCAAGTTATTTATTGAAACACATAATGCAGGGCCGTGTCTGTCAAATAAAACCAAATATATACCCTGCAATTTCATATGTTAGTGTTATCCCTCATCATGGCCATTTTCTTTACTTTCCCCTTGTCTCGGAATGTCAGCCAGCTAGCTGCCAGCTAGCTTGCTAACTGCTTTTGGCTAGCAAAGCGTCACTACGGTTCAATTCAAATTGGTAGCTAGACGGCTAGGAACTGGGACTAGCATTTTGGCTTGGTGTAGCGAAGTAAGGACAACCAGTAATAAATAAGTTTCCAGGTTTTGAACGTTAGAAAATGCTTAGGAACGGACTTCCACATTAGTTGGTATAAATAAGTAAATATCCGCCCCTACACTGCCTTATTTGTTCAAGGCTAAAATATAGAATTGCTTGCTTTTAATTTCTTCAATAGAAACTTGACTCTCCGATTTATCTTTACGGTTTTAAATCACAGTACAAATAATAAGAACCGGTGCAAATTATAAAACGAACGATGCTTTATCGATTACTGTTGTTATTTGCAACATTTAATGTATAACGGCGATTATATTGTTTGAAAATTATGGAACTCACCTCGTTTCTGTTTTAACTCTTATTTTGAGCTGGATAGTGGATGCAATGCGCATGCGTTCAATGAACGCTGCCTGACAACTTTGGATCTTGGTAAACTTGAGCACACAACTATCGATGGTCAATAGGTACAGCAAGACGGACGCTTAGAGTGGACATGTGGTTTATTAAATATTTTATTCATGCCTTGGGACTATTCTTTCTCCCTCGTGTATTTTCAGAATCTCAGAGAGCATCAAATCGGAGCGCAAGGGCGTGCAGAGTCTGTTTGGCGTGGCGCGCGATTTCCATTGTGGTCATGTCGCTGTATGCCGTCAATAACTGTTTACGTCACCACTAGTCAATATTGTCCCCATATGTTAAAAGAAAGATGACAGTAGACTAATCATAAACCCAACTTCTAGCTGTTTTATGAACTTGGCCACACTTCCAACCAGTAATTCAGCAAAAAAGTAAGAACAGTCAAGTCCAGACGCCTAATAGGTCTACAGTAGTTAGACCGTAGTATTGATTACAACAAGGCCTATAGGCTATCAGCTCTTAATGTTTTTTTATTGTAAAACGTGATGCCTTTTCATGTTTGTTATCTATGTCCAATCAGACCAGACGTCCGAAATAGAATCTCTCTGACTTTGCTATTTTAAGGGTTAATTAATAAGACATTCCTACTGTTCTTATTACAAGTGAAACGTTGGACTGGAAGAGGCTACTGTAGTCTATTTGGCATGAGATGCAGACCTTCAATGGCTGTGTCGCCTATAAATAAGCATGCTTTTTCCAGTCGCTACCGCTAGATGGCAGTATAATGATGTTTTCTGACGGAATACACTGTAACATCTCAGTTGCCCAGTCACACATTATTCTCAACATCAGAAGAACGACAGATGCAAACCATGAGATGGCCTTCAGGGGTAAAGTGGCCGACACGAGGGTAAGAGGACTGTTAACTCGGATTTTATACTCAGAAAAAATCTGATTATGTGCCATCCGGGCAACCGTGGGTCAGATATGGACGCTGTTATAATAAAATACGAAATCATCAGGTGTCGTTGTTGGCGACTATGAAACATAAGCTATCAGACTATCATTTCTATTCAGCGACTGATATTTCATTTATCGTGAATGGCAAATGCAACAGATAATGATCACTCAGTCTGTGCAAATTAAGGTCTTCTGTCCTTTGCTGCTCCCCCGCAGTGCGCATCCCTTGCAGAGTCTGTTGGAGTTCTGCCATGGGAGATTTTACACCTGCTGAATGATCCACGGTTCAGTTGACAGTGCTGTCACGGCTTTGCTACAGTGTCTTGGCGGCTGATTTGAGTATAGCCTAGGTCTATGATGTGTGATATATTATTATTGGGATGAATGACTCTGACTCTCTCGATCAATTTCTCTCTTTCACTCTCTTTCTCTCGATCTCTCTCCCCCAGACAGTGCTTGTACACCTGCTGCTGTGCCTCGTCATATTCTACTCTCTCTACTACATGACTGGGAGTGTGTGTTTCGGCGCGTTCAGGTGCGACACTTTTCTTTTCCTCTCTCTGTGTGCACGTGTGGTTATTGGGTAAGTGACCTTGCTGGAACGGTGAGCCGTCCTCACGCGGCTTCTATAAACCTGGTGCCAGGTGACAGAAGAGAGGGGGAGGGATTCGTGGAATCCACAGCAACTATTGGTCTGTTTTCATTGATTGGAATGACAGTCAGTTTCAACCCCCCTGGTTCCCTCCTAGCTCGTTCTTTTGAATATCCTGTTTGTTTGTTTTATCTGCTGTTCTTCTGTTTGCATTCAGGTTGGATCACTTTGATGGACTTATTCCCTTTGACCTTAAGACTGAACCAACCAATTTGGAGTCCAACTCCAAATATCTGGGTGAGCGAAGATGTGTATGGTAGTGTGTGTGTGTGTGTGTGTGTGTGTGCGCACGCACACTCTACAGATGGTTATGGTCTTATATTGTTGTTCCAGTGAACCTGCTGTCCATGGAGTTGACCTATTTCTGCAGTGGTCTGCTGTTTGCAGCCGTTGTGAGGAGATGGGTCTGGGACTACGCTCTCACAGTCACACTACTGCACGTACTGCTCACCAGCCTAGGTGAGACACACACATACACACAGAAATGCATACACATGCCTGAACTCACTCTCACACACACACACACTGGCTTAACTCAGAATAATCACTTGCTGGCAGAGCAGAGTGCTCAGGGCCAGCTTTGATGACATCATGACAGGACGGGAAGTTGGGTTACAGTTGAGAAGCAGCTGGGCTCTAAACAAGGCACATATATTGACCCTATCTCATGGTCTTCTTTAATTCCCCTTCCTCATGTGTAAGGATTGGATGGGTCTAGCTCTAAAGCAATACGATGTACACTCCCCATCCTTAGTTCTGTATGGTATATTACCTGTTTTTAATGTGTGTTTGTAATGTGTGTTTGTAATATATGTGTGTAATGTGTGTGTTTCAGTGATGTTGGAGTTTCCCTTGGTATGGCAGTGGTGGCTGGCCCTTGGTAAGACCTGTACCTCACCCACACATGTTCTGTTTTATTGTGTGAAACCTTCTGAGGAGTTATAGACGAGTAATTGGTTATGTCTCTTCCTTATTAATGGTTTTGTGTGTGTGGTTGTATGTTTTGTTTGAAGGCAGCGGGTTGTTTCTGATGATCTGTAACGGTCAGCTGATAGCTTACTTCACCTGCCAGAGTGACCAGAGTTACCCCACCTTCAACAGCTACTGAGTACACACACACTGACTAGAGTTCTTTGCAGTGAGTCCGGTGGAAATGGAGGGAAACCAAATGTTCCTGTTGACTTGGTTACCTGTTTGATTGTTGCACTTTGTTTCTGTTGGACCGGCTTCCCAGACACCAATTGAGCCAAGTGATTCTCCACTGAGCAATCTTTTGAGTCCAGGAAACAGCTCTTATATGTAATATCTGTAGTATGTAATATCTGTAGTATGTAATATCTGTGGTATGTAATATCTGTAGTATGTAATATCTGTAGTTTGTAATATCTGTAGTATGTAATATCTGTGGTATGTAATATCTGTAGTATGTAATATCTGTGTTCTCTACGAATGTTAATCTTATGTCAGACAATGTTAATCATGTAATTTATCATCTTAGATCTATTAAACCAGCTGTAACATCGCACACCTGGGCTGACTCTATACACACACACACACACACACACACACACACACACACACACACACACACACACACACACACACACACACACACACACACACACACACACACACACACACACACACACACACACACACACACACACACACTTGTTCTTATCACATCCTGGTTTAAGCCTAACCCTAACCTTAACCACAACCCTTACCTCAACCACAAGCCTTACCCTAACCACAACCCTTACCATAACCCTAGCACCTCAACCACAACCCTAACCACAACCCTTACCATAACCCTTACCCTAACCACAACCCTTACCATAACCCTAGCACCTCACCCATGACCCTAACCCTAGCACCTCAACCCTAGCCCTAATCTTATGTTGTTTTTTAAATATATGTTTATTGTATTCTATTGTTTTATGGACAGTGATAGTACCACTGATAGTTGGAGTGTAGAGGGGAGACAGATACAGAGGGAGACAGAGAGGAAGACGGGATTGGTGCTCACGTCACCAGGGATGTATGTGTTCCATAGTCTGAGGGGCTACCACTAGGCCAGACCGACACCTTATAGTCAACCCTGACCCTAACGTTGGTTTATCCTACTTTTTATCCTACTTTTCTCTTTGACCCGTAATGTGATGAAGCTAGGCTCCGCCTGGTTCTCCCTTTGACCCAAGGTGCAGGAGGCCGACTCCAGGTAGCTCCGGTTCAGTTTAACCACTGGTTCTAACCCGGCCTGAGCCTCCGTTCTCTGTGAGATATAAACAATCTGATACATGATAGGAAAATGCATTTTAATTTATTCAAAACACAAATAATATCAGAATGATATCAGGGCTCCGTGACTCCAACCTCAGCCGGAGGCATATAGGAGAACTCTGGGAAGGCTCCATTGGCCACGTCTCCCAACATGTCACTCAAACCGAGGGAGGCGGGGACTGGGAGAAGCGTGAACTCCGGGTCAAAATACCGCACATCACACGGACCAGACTGAAAGAGAGAGGGAGGGAACGAGTGATCAGACACACATTCAGGTAGTCACAGATCCAAACTGACCCATAGCCCCCCCCCAAAAAAACACACACACACATACTCACCAGGTTGGGAATGAATGGGGGAGGGACTTTCCTGGCTATCAGGTCATCCCAGTTGATGGACAGGAAGAAGGTGTGGCCCTGCAGCTCAGCCTACAAACAAAGTGAGACAGCACGTCAATGTGTGTATGGGTGCGTGTGTGTATGTGGTCTTGCATGTATGTGCCAGGTGGGGTAATGGGGGGTGCTTACAAGGTCCTGTTCCCCCCTAAGGCGTTTGGTACAGTCTCTCTCCAGCAGGCCCTGCAGCAGAGACCGGGCAGACTGGGACACACTTCTATGGAGCTGCAGGGGGGCGTGAAGGATGTTCTCAAACTTCTCGGCCTTACTGCGACTGTAGAATGGGGGCTGAGGAAGAGAGAGAGAGAGAAAAGAAGAGGAGAGAGGGAGCCAGATAAGTGTGCAGTGGATGGAATATGCTAGTTGAAAAGTAGCTGAAAGAGAAGAGAAAGAGAAACACATTCACCAGTCCATGAAGCATCTCATAAAGTACACTCCCCAGCCCCCACCAGTCCACTACTCCACTGTAGGCGTGACCTAACAGCACCTCTGGCGCCAGATACTCAGGGGTTCCACAGAACGTTTGCATAGTCCCACCCACAGACACGCCCTCTTTACACAGCCCAAAATCTGTCAGAACCACATGACCTCCACTGTCCAATAGGATGTTCTCTGGCTTCAGGTCTCTAAGGGGGGGGTACCGAGGGTTAAATCACTGTGAGGAAAATGCGCTCTCTCTCATTGTGTGTGTGTGTGTGTGTGTGTGTGTGTGTGTGTGTGTGTGTGTGTGTGTGTGTGTGTGTGTGTGTGTGTGTGTGTGTGTGTGTGTGCACCTGTAGGCTATGTTGAGGGAGTGGAGGTAGCCCAGGGCTGAGGCCATCTCTGCAGAGTAGAATGTTGCTCTGGGCTCCGGGAAGAGGTCTGGAAGGAGAAGTGGAGCCCCACCAGGAATGGATGCTGCAGTTCCTTCAGCAACACACTCCTCTCTACCATCACATCTCTCTGCTGGAAGGAGAGAGAGAGCGAGAGAGGGATAGATAATGAATATAATTGAATGGAATGGAACGGACATAGAATGGGATGAAAATAGAATAGAATGAAAATAGAATAGAATGGAAATAGAATGGAACGGAAATAGAATGGGGTGAAAATAGAATAGAATGGAAATAGAATAGAACGGAAATAGAATAGAATGGAAATAGAATGGAACGGAAATAGAATGGGGTGAAAATAGAATAGAATGGAAATAGAATAGAACGGAAATAGAATAGAATGGAAATAGAATGGAATGGAAATAGAATGTAATGGAAATAGAATGGAATGGAAATAGAATGGAATGGAAATAGAATGGAACGGAAATAGAATGGAATGGAAATAGAATGGAATGGAAATAGAATGGAATGGAAATAGAATGGAATGGAAATAGAATGGAATTAAAATAGAATGGAATGGAAATAGAATAGAACGGAAATAGAATAGAACGGAAATAGAATGTAATGGAAATAGAATAGAATGGAAATAGAATGGAACGGAAATAGAATGTAATGGAAATAGAATGTAATGGAAATAGAATGGAATGGAAATGGAATAGAATGGAAATAGAATGGAACGGAAATAGAATAGAATGGAAATAGAATGGAATGGAAATAGAATGTAATGGAAATAGAATGGAATGGAAATAGAATGTAATGGAAATAGAATGGAATGGAAATAGAATGGAACGGAAATAGAATGGAATGGATATAGAATGGAATGGAAATAGAATGGAATGGAAATAGAATGGAATTAAAATAGAATGCAATGGAAATAGAATAGAACGGAAATAGAATAGAACGGAAATAGAATGGAATGGAAATAGAATAGAATGGAAATAGAATGGAATTAAAATAGAATGGAATGGAAATAGAATGTAATGGAAATAGAATGGAATTAAAATAGAATGGAACGGAACTAGAATAGAACGGAAATAGAATAGAACGGAAATAGAATAGAACGGAAATAGAATGGAATAATAGATACCTCTTTCTTCCTCAGTATGACCTGTTTCTGTAGAACCTTGACAGCATACATACTTTCACTCTGTCTGTGTCTCGCTAACACCACCTGCAACAAGATAAAGACATCACCAACACAACAAACACACACCGGCCTACTCATAAATACACACACACGTAAAGGGACACACACACTTGCTCCCACCTTCCCAAAGCTTCCTTTGCCGATGAACTTCAGGTATTGGAAATCAGAAGGCTTCACCCTGGTAAACATGACAACAGAGCAGCATGAGTGTGAGGTCTGATGATTTCCATTGGCTATGGGCAACTCAAGGAAAAACACCTGGCCATAACTTTGGGTACTCACTGAGTCTCCTCCTCCAGCAAACTTGGCAGACGCTGATAGAGAGAAAAAGGATGGGAGGGTGTTAGATTTGGGTCAGACAGAGATTATATAAATGGGTCATAGGTGTCCTGGCTGTATGCCTATATATACTCACCGATGTTCCCCCCTCTCTCTCCTCTCTTTCCCTCTCCTCCCTCTCTTCTCTCTCCTCTCTTTCCCTCTCCTCTCTCAGGCTCTCCTGCAGCAGGATGGTCTGGGCGTCCAGGCTTCACAGAGACAACATGGACAGTGTTAGGCCTGTGTGTGTCTCTGTGTTAATTATAACATAATACATTATTTTAGATCATCAATATGGAGTACAATCATTAACACAATATGAAGTAAGTTGCGACTTACTGCTGAAAGATTTGGTGGTCGGACACCAGTTTGTGCAGAAAGTTGCTGAAGCCCCTTTTCTTCCCTTCAAGCAGAGCTGAAACACAGGAAAGGGTTCTTACATAAGACTATGTCAGTATCAATATCAGTAGGCTCTCAAAGTGTCGATATAACTAAACTCACTATAAAGGAGCTGAAAATCTAATGAAAAACATTGAACGGAAATGAAGGTAAAAAAATCTCTAGTAACATGATGTAAGACATCAAGGGCATCATACCTGCTATTCAATGACATTAACGATGTGTTATACACTATATATACAAAAGTGTGTGGACACCCCTTCAAATTAGTGGATTTGGCTATTTCAGCCACACCCGTAGCTGACAGGTATATAAAATCGAGCACACAGCCATGCATTCTCCATAGACAAACATTGGCACTAGAATGGCCTTACTGAAGAGCTCAGTGACTTTCAACGTGGCACCGTCATAGGATGCCACCTTTCCAACAAGTCAGTTCGTCAAATTTCTGTCCTGCTAGAGCTGCCCCGGTCAACTGTAAGGGCTGTTATTGTGAAGTGGAAACGTCTAGGAGCAACAACGGCTCAGCCACAAAGTGGTAGGCCACACAAGCTCACAGAACGGGACCACCGAGTGCTGAAGCGCGTAGCACGTAAAAATCATCCGTCCTCGGTTGCAACACTCACTACCGATTTCCAAACTGCCTCTGGAAGCAACGTCATCACAAGAATTGTTCGTCAGGAGCTTCATGAAATGGGTTTCCATGGCTGAGCAGCCTCACACAAGCATAAGATCACCATGCCCAATCGGCTGGAGTGGTGTAAAGCTCGCCGCCATTGGACTCTGGAGCCGTGGAAACACATTCTCTGGAGTGATTAATCATGCTTCACCATCTGGCAGTGCAACGAACAAATCTGGGTTTGGCAGATGCCAGGAGAACACTACCTGCTCCAATGCATAGTGCCAACTGTAAAGTTTGGTGGAGGAGGAATAATGGTGTGGGGCTGTTTTTCATGGTTCAGGCTAGGCCCCTTAGTTCTAGTGAAGGGAAATCTTAACACTACAGCATACAATGACAATCTAGACGATTCTGTGCTTCCCACTTTGTGGCAATAGTTTGAGGAAAGCCCTATTCCTGTTTCCACATGACAATGCCTCTGTGCACAAAGCGAGGTCCATACAGAAATGGTTTGTCGAGATCGGTGTGGAAGAACTTGACTGGCCTGCACAGAGCCCCGACCTCAACCCTATTGAACACCTTTGGGATTAATTAGAATGCTGACTGCAAGCCAGGCCTAATTACCCAACATCAGTGCCCGACCTCACTAATGCTCTTGTGGCTGAATGGAAGCAAGTCCCAGCAGAAATTTTCCAACATCTAGTAGAAAGCCTTCCCAGAAGACTGGAGGCTATTATAGCAGCAAATGCAGGACCAACTCCATATTAATGTCCATGATTTTGGAATGAGATCTTCGAGGAGCAGGTGTCCACATACTTTTGGTCATGTAGTGTACCTGTTATTGACAATGCTTTATAACCCCATAATAACGCATTATAGCAGTTGGCGAGAAAAGGTGTTAGGCCACTGAGCATTCAAACACTAGAATATGAAAACACATAGTTGTAACTACATTAATAGAATTCAATAGAATGTCAAACTTACCAGTAAAAAATGACACAAGCCCTTTCATTTTGGCATTTTTGCATAACGCCCATCTGGATGAAATAATAAAGTCCAGTGAAAGGAGCGAACAAACTGAGATGTTCTTTAACTCTGGTGGCTGTGGTCTGAAGAGTTCAGCACCACTGACAGCGCGCGCTCGGCAGGCAGGCTATTTACAACAATCCCACATGTTCTCCCGTCAAAAGACCTCTCTGACTCTCTGACGTAGGCCTAATTGAGTCCAAGGCACCCCTGTAGGCTACATTATTGTGTGGGCGTTGGGCTCAAGTCACTCATCCACTAAATCCTGACAGGGGCTCCCGCGTGCCCCGGGTGTACTGTCGAATCAACGCTCCTATCAATGGAAAACCTTCTAAAACTTTGTAGGAGCTCTGCATGGACAGACACTGTGCTACTGCTTTGGGGAATGTGTGTGTGTGTGTGTGTGTGTGTGGTAGATACTCTGGTTCCTCTAAAGGGTCCTATATCCTGATAAATTAACTCTGCTGACAGAACACACAGAGGGGAGGTCAATACTGACCAATAGTTTCCACTGACCATTCAGAAAGACAGACCAAATAGGAGAGACAAATATACACAATGAGTCACAGCAGGGGCTGTAGGGTACGAGTCAGACCATGCTGTTTTCCAAACTACCCCAGGAAGTTACAAAGGTCAAGGTCAGAGGTCATCTGCTTTGGTCCAGATACAGGTACACTCTGTTCAGAGTCACTACAGACTGTAGGCTATATAGACCTGTCTGAGGAGGAATGACTACTGTAGATTTACCACACTCAACATTGACCTGATCTATGACCTCTGACATTTAACCTTCCTCTCATTGGCCATTTAGAGAACACAGGCTTGCACGCACGCGCACACACACACACACGCTGACAGGTCTGTATTCTGTGTGTGCCAAAGAGTGTATCAATATTACATAATATAATAAAACAAATCATGTAATTCATTACATAATATGAGTTTTTTCCCAAAAGGCTATATATAAATTTTCATAAATGTTGGCAAATGAGCTTTTATTGTTTAAAGAATTTATGAAAGATATTGGTGTTTTTTCACTATAGATGGCATCATGAGCAAGGAAAATTATGTGGATATATTGAAGCAGCATCTCAAGACATCAGTCAGGAAGTTCTGACTGATGATCTGATCTGATCCGGAATTTTCCAAGATGTTTAAAGGCACAGTCAACTTAGTGTATGTAAACTTCTGACCCACTGGAATTGTGATACAGTGAATTATAAGTGAAATAATCTGTCTGTAAACAATTGTTGGAAAAATGACTTGTGTCATGCACAAATTAGATGTCCTAACCGATTTGCCAAAACTATAGTTTGTTAACAAGAAATTTGTGGAGTGGTTGAAAAACGAGTTTTAATGACTCCAACCTAAGTGTATGTAAACTTCCGACTTCAACTATCTATATATATATATATATATATATATATATATATGCTTTGAATCAATACAGTAATATGAGATCTGTATATAAAACATTTACATTTGACATTTTAGTAATTTAGCATAAGCTCTTGTCCAGAGCGACTACAGGTAGTTTATTCATCTTCAGATAACTAGGTGAGACTGTAATGCCCGAGGTGTAGTGGATGAACAGGAGTCAAACGCAGGAGACAGAGAGTTCAGAGTAGCGTTCCAAATTTAATTCCCCACACGGGTGCAAACACGACGCTACTCAAAAAACAAATGCTTCACCACAAACAAAGTGAGAAACACGAAAATCACCAACCAACGTACACGTACCCTGACACACAAGAATGTACAGAGTGTACACACAACAATCCCGCACACCCAGCAGGCCGGGCTGCTGGGTAATAAAGCCCCACAAATCACCCTAACCACAAACAGGTGTACCTACTCAACAAAAAGGGAGGGGGAGTAAAAGTCAGTAGCAGCTAGTAGGCCGGTGACACGACCGCCGAGCACCACCCGAACAGGAAGGGGAGCCACCTTCGGTGGGAGTCGTTACAGAGACAACCACATATCACAGTCTACAGGATACAAACATTCCATTCCAGCTAAACAATAGATATACTGTATAGCGTTTTGCAAAAAAAAAAAAAAACGTTTTAATACACACCTACAATCTATGAATAAAAAAAAGTGAGAACAGTAATATTTTACACACACATGAAAAACGTGAAAAATGTATGGAGATTTTGGAAATAAACTCTTCATATGTAGCCAGAGAGAGAACTTTCTGAATCAGACACCGTCTAGACTCTAGTCAATAGGTTCACACTGTCCTAACGAGAAAGTACATACATGTTGCCCTAACGAGACAGACAAATGGGAACACACTGCTCCAACGAGGACAACACCAACAACACACTCTGCCCATCACACAGAGGAAGACCATCAGAAAGAGAGGGACAGAGAGAGAGAGGGGTGGGGGGAGACCAAAACAAAAGAAAATGTGTTAACATTGCCAAAGCAAGTGAAGGAGATAATAAACAAAAGTGAAATAAACAATAAAAGTTAACAGTAAACATTACACTCACAAAAGTACCAAAAGAATAAAGACATTTCAAAGACATTTATCTCTCTCTCTCTTTCTCTCTCGACCACTCTCTTTCTTTCTCTCTCTCTAATTCTCTCTCCCCCTCTATCACTCTCTTTCTCTCTCTCTTTCTATTTCGCTCTCTCTTTCTCTGTCTCTCTCCTTCTTTGTTTCTGTCACGATCGTGTGGAGGAGAGACGGACCAAAACGCAGCATGTGGAAAATAAGCCATCTTCTTTTATTTTTTCTACGAAGATGAACATGAAACGAAACACTATTACAAACTATACAAAAACAACAAACGACCGTGAAGCTATAAACGTAGTGCACACACACACACACACACACACACACACACACACACACACACACACACACACACACACACACACACACACACACACACACACACACACACACACACACACACACACACACACACACACACACACACACACACACACACACACACACACACACACACACACACACACACACACACACACACACACACACACACACACACACACACACAACATAGACAATTCCCCACAACCAGCTAAAGCCTATGGTTGCCTTAAATATGGCTCCCAATCAGAGACAACAATAACCAGCTGTCTCTAATTGAGACCCAATTCAGGCAACCATAGACTTTCCTAGATACCTACACTCAACCATAGACACAGCTAGACTACTATACTAAACATAAACCCAACTACTCTAATAAACCCCCTAAACCTTACAACCACCCTAGACACTACAAAAACCACATACATTCCCCATGTCACACCCTGACCTAACCAAAATAATTAAGAAAACAAAGAATACTAAGGCCAGGGCGTGACAGTTTCTCTCTCCCCCATCTCTCTTTCTTTCTCTCTCTCTCTGTCACTAGTCTCTATATTTGGGGCAGTGGAGTTCAGGGGACAGTCAGTGCTGTTGTGTCTTGGTTACTGCAGCAGTAAGATGACACTCTGTCGGGGGGGGGGATGGGGGGGGGGGTGATAGGAGGCAGAGGAAGTTAACCCATCCTATCACCCCCCCCCCCCCCCCGACAGAGAGATGGTTGGGGTGTCATTAAGAGTCAGAGGAACCGGTCTTTTCTGGTTATAACTCACCATCTTACTCTATATAACCTCTGACCTTGGTAACCTACTGGCACAGCAACTGGTGACACTACACATTGTAACACGTCCGTAACCCTCCAACATCTCACAGAGAAGAAGCACTCTCTTTTGACGACACCACAACGGCCACTCTCTGGATTGGGCAAAAGGGACACACCTAACATTGGTTAGTGGAATAGAATCGGGTTTGTTAGTACTGGGCTGGAACACAAGCCTGCTGCATACACTGTAGCTCTCAATCGCTGAATTTCAGAAAATCCCTTTATGCTTACATCCATGCAATGCTGTCCATGGAGGGGAGTGAGCAGGTGTCCATGAGGGAGCAAGTGGCCCCCAGGCCACTCTTGAATGTCTAAAACAAGATAGAAAGTATGTTGAAATTATAATGGACCTACACTATATATTTATATAAATTATAATGGGCCTACACTATATATTTATATAAATTATAATGGATCAACACTATATATTTATATAAATTATAATGGACCTACAGTATAGATTTTCAAATAACTCCCCCTTTTCTGGCCTGCAAATTGATTTTGACAAACAAATCAGTCCCCCCAAAAATCTGTGCGGCCCTCGAACCAAAAAGTTTGCCCACCCCTGTCCTATGTGGGCCGAGTGTCTGCGGATTTTTGCTCCTCCCTTGTACTTGATTGATCAATTAACGCCATTGATTAGTTAGGATCTCCCATCACCTGGTTGTCTACGCAAATTAATTCGACACGAATTGAAAGAAAATAACAAACACCCGCTTCTTCCCTGTAGATGGCAGCAGCACCCCAGAGAGGTTATATGGGAGTAAATTACAGGCTGCATCTCAGGCTGTTTGACATAGGATTACAACATATTCTGTTCGGACACAGACCGGTACATTGATAGTGATATGATTGTCTCGATCGGATAAGAAAGTCACATTTTAATTGGGGATGTAATTAGACAGGTTTCATTCTCTTCATCTGCCCTGGAATGGAAAAACTGGAAATATCTGACTTTATAGATGAGTAAAGATGAACGAGGAGATGAGACATTGAGATGGAGTCATTAGACTATTGAGATATAGGAGAGGAGATAAGGAGATGACGCTGCTTTAGGAGAGGAAGCGAGCCCCTGACTGGACCATGGATGAGCCTCCTCACGACAGGACATGTGGAAGCTATGCTGAGGCACCATTCGTTTTCTCCTATAAATAAGTAACCTAGGCTACTTCAAGGAAAGAATGATGCATTCCCAAAGTAGTCCCAATTAACAAAACCGGAGGAACTCCACTCTTTTGCGGACCTGCCAAGAACCTAGACCGAGTTTCACTTTCACATCTCTGGAAGTTGAGCTTTTTTTCAAAGTATATTCCACCCCTTGTTCTGGTGAATCAGAGTGTCACTCTACAGTTCTGCGTGAACAGATTACATGATATATTCTTCCTCTGATGAAAGAATATGATCTGCTGTAGCCTACAGCGGGGGTGGTTGAGGACCAGAACACGCATCCATCAAAGCGGGAGCGCGCATTGTGAAGAGGCGGGGCAGCGGGAATATCTCTTTCCGGATATTTACCTCCACCTGCCCGCGCGACGCGCCCAGTTCCAAGGTTTTTAACAGCGGTAGTATCAACGGACATGACAAAGTTCCCAAATCCAGGACTACTGAGGTATTTTAACTGATCTTCTCAAGCTAGATTGTCTGTGTTCTCATAACAATCCTCCAGGATCAACTTGATATCTGAAGTGAAGTAACGTTAAAGTTGCTGAATGGCATGTTGAGCGTAGCAGCAGAAGAACCTATAACATTAGGCTACGTTTATGTTGGTCGTTCATAGAGCCTACTTAGTTTAAAGTCCACGTCGAGGCTGTATGTTTCAAATAACCGACCATATAGTATATTGGACGTTATCTTATTCTCCGTGTTAATCATTGCGATACACTAGTTTAATCGATAACCGAGATGACGTTGCTCATCTGAAAACAAGTTCGCCAATGCAACCAGGAACAAATCTCCGGCCTAGCTGATACACTTTAAATAAGCAATGTTGTATACCAATACTGCCCACTCAACAATCTAGACTTGGTAAAAAAACTCGGTCCTAAAATAGTTTATACAGCTCAGTTCTAACTGGTGTGAATGTCATTATCATTATGGCAAATCAGGCGTGAGAGAGTGCTCTACTCACTGTAATGTATTCAGAGTGAGTCCAAACATTAACGTGTGTGAGAGAGGCCTACAAAAAGACCTGGCCCACTCCCCTTAGCCTACATTAACAACCACACACACAGCTGTTATTAAAAGCATGGGTTAGTGGGTTGATGCCCAGTAGAACTGGTGTGTAAACAACACTGCAGCACTGGTGTGTGTGCATGTAGAGCTGAGATCAGTTCCTAGGCCTGTGGATGGACTAGCTTGTCTCTGACAATATTTAACATTCTTATCATTCAGCAGTCTACACAGGGCGGAGGAGAGAACAGGGAAAAAAAGGACATGTTCAGACTCTGGACAGATAATAATGTATTACCAACATACACACTGCATTACTCATTGTAGCATGATACTGCTTCACAGACACACAAATTACTCACTGGGCCTGTGTGTGTGTGAGAGAGAGAAGTAGAAAAGCGGCTGTTCACTGCAGACGATGTCATCCTTAGGGAGGGGCTAAACTACATGAGCAGATATCATCACAGTTTCCAGAGTCTGGAGGTGTTTCATTAAGATGTGTGTTTTATCTCTCCCCAGGTTGTGGAGATGGACTGAGGGTTGTGTCAGTGTGTGTGTGAGTGAGTGACGCGTAATTCAGAGTGCAAAGACACAGAGAGACGTCATTGTCCCGTGTCCCATTGTAACATAGCTACGCAGCTCTGAGACCATTGTCCGCGGGGGGAACACACAGCCATAACGGGTACCTCCCCAACCAACGCGGCTTCGCATACGCGTCCCTCTATTGATTTGAATGTGTTGACAATTGGAGAAATAGCTTGAGCTGCATTGAGAATTACAAAAGTATGAAGGCCAATGGTCCAATATTCTAGAATATTGCTGTGCGTGCACATTTTGGACTCTGATAGACGTGTGTGTGTGTGTAAGAGTTTGAGTAACCCGCGGTAACAGACATGCCCAAACCTGATCTACTGTGTTTGGTTCAACTACTGGACAACACTATCCAGACCTTTACAGTCAACGTGAGTACACACAGTCCTGAGTAGAGTGGGAATGATAGACCGGGAGACTCAGATCTCAGCTTCCCATTGATCTCAACACACAACCTTGACCTGGAGAACACACTCACTAGAAAAGCTTTACCAAAACACACTGTACTGCAATATCTCACACACACACACACACACACACACACACACACACACACACACACACACACTGACTGACTCCCGGTATAAGGTGTGTTTTGCGTCTCTTAGAAGCAGGATGCAGGTGAGGTTTTGCTGGAGCAGGTGTGTAATCAGCTGGGTCTGCTGGAGAGACACTTCTTCAGTCTGCAGCTACGAGACTCCAACACCACCATCGTCACTCAAACACACTCTCCTGTGAGTTGCTACACACACACACTTAGTCTATACTCTAAAATGCACATAACAGATTGTGAATGTAACATCATGTCTTTGATTAACATAGTTTGTCTTGCAGAGGTGGCTGGAGGCCAACAAACCACTGAAGAAGCAGCTGAAAGGTAAGAAACACTAAATGAGACATTGGCCTGAGCCCAGTGACACCCTACTGTTTAGCCTGAGCCCAGTGACTTCCTACTGTTTAGCCTGAGCCCAGTGACTTCCTACTGTTTAGCCTGAGCCCAGTGACTTCCTACTGTTTAGCCTGAGCCCAGTGACTTCCTACTGTTTAGCCTGAGCCCAGTGACTTCCTACTGTTTAGCCTGAGCCCAGTGACTTCCTACTGTTTAGCCTGAGCCCAGTGACTTCCTACTGTTTAGCCTGAGCCCAGTGACTTCCTACTGTTTAACCTGAGCCCAGTGACTTCCTACTGTTTAGCCTGAGCCCAGTGACTTCCTACTGTTTAGCCTGAGCCCAGTGACTTCCTACTGTTTAGCCTGAGCCCAGTGACTTCCTACTGTTTAGCCTGAGCCCAGTGACTTCCTACTGTTTAGCCTGAGCCCAGTGACTTCCTACTGTTTAGCCTGAGCCCAGTGACTTCCTACTGTTTAGCCTGAGCCCAGTGACTTCCTACTGTTTAGCCTGAGCCCAGTGACTTCCTACTGTTTAGCCTGAGCCCAGTGACTTCCTACTGTTTAGCCTGAGCCCAGTGACTTCCTACTGTTTAGCCTGAGCCCAGTGACACCCTACTGTTTAGCCTGAGCCCAGTGACTTCCTACTGTTTAGCCTGAGCCCAGTGACTTCCTACTGTTTAGCCTGAGCCCAGTGACTTCCTACTGTTTAGCCTGAGCCCAGTGACACCCTACTGTTTAGCCTGAGCCCAGTGACTTCCTACTGTTTAACCTGAGCCCAGTGACACCCTACTGTTTAGCCTGAGCCCAGTGACTTCCTACTGTTTAGCCTGAGCCCAGTGACTTCCTACTGTTTAGCCTGAGCCCAGTGACTTCCTACTGTTTAGCCTGAGCCCAGTGACTTCCTACTGTTTAGCCTGAGCCCAGTGACTTCCTACTGTTTAGCCTGAGCCCAGTGACTTCCTACTGTTTAGCCTGAGCCCAGTGACTTCCTACTGTTTAGCCTGAGCCCAGTGACTTCCTACTGTTTAGCCTGAGCCCAGTGACTTCCTACTGTTTAGCCTGAGCCCAGTGACTTCCTACTGTTTAGCCTGAGCCCAGTGACTTCCTACTGTTTAGCCTGAGCCCAGTGACTTCCTACTGTTTAGCCTGAGCCCAGTGACTTCCTACTGTTTAGCCTGAGCCCAGTGACTTCCTACTGTTTAACCTGAGCCCAGTGACACCCTACTGTTTAGCCTGAGCCCAGTGACTTCCTACTGTTTAGCCTGAGCCCAGTGACTTCCTACTGTTTAGCCTGAGCCCAGTGACTTCCTACTGTTTAGCCTGAGCCCAGTGACTTCCTACTGTTTAGCCTGAGCCCAGTGACTTCCTACTGTTTAGCCTGAGCCCAGTGACTTCCTACTGTTTAGCCTGAGCCCAGTGACTTCCTACTGTTTAGCCTGAGCCCAGTGACTTCCTACTGTTTAGCCTGAGCCCAGTGACTTCCTACTGTTTAGCCTGAGCCCAGTGACTTCATACTGTTTAGCCTGAGCCCAGTGACTTCCTACTGTTTAGCCTGAGCCCAGTGACTTCCTACTGTTTAGCCTGAGCCCAGTGACTTCCTACTGTTTAGCCTGAGCCCAGTGACTTCCTACTGTTTAGCCTGAGCCCAGTGACTTCCTACTGTTTAGCCTGAGCCCAGTGACTTCCTACTGTTTAGCCTGAGCCCAGTGACTTCCTACTGTTTAACCTGAGCCCAGTGACTTCCTACTGTTTAGCCTGAGCCCAGTGACTTCCTACTGTTTAGCCTGAGCCCAGTGACTTCCTACTGTTTAGCCTGAGCCCAGTGACTTCCTACTGTTTAACCTGAGCCCAGTGACACCCTACTGTTTAGCCTGAGCCCAGTGACTTCCTACTGTTTAGCCTGAGCCCAGTGACTTCCTACTGTTTAGCCTGAGCCCAGTGACTTCCTACTGTTTAGCCTGAGCCCAGTGACTTCCTACTGTTTAGCCTGAGCCCAGTGACTTCCTACTGTTTAGCCTGAGCCCAGTGACTTCCTACTGTTTAGCCTGAGCCCAGTGACTTCCTACTGTTTAGCCTGAGCCCAGTGACTTCCTACTGTTTAGCCTGAGCCCAGTGACGTCCTACTGTTTAGCCTGAGCCCAGTGACTTCCTACTGTTTAGCCTGAGCCCAGTGACTTCCTACTGTTTAGCCTGAGCCCAGTGACTTCCTACTGTTTAGCCTGAGCCCAGTGACTTCCTACTGTTTAGCCTGAGCCCAGTGACTTCCTACTGTTTAGCCTGAGCCCAGTGACTTCCTACTGTTTAGCCTGAGCCCAGTGACTTCCTACTGTTTAGCCTGAGCCCAGTGACTTCCTACTGTTTAGCCTGAGCCCAGTGACTTCCTACTGTTTAGCCTGAGCCCAGTGACTTCCTACTGTTTAGCCTGAGCCCAGTGACTGCCTACTGTTTAGCCTGAGCCCAGTGACTGCCTACTGTTTAGCCTGAGCCCAGTGACTGCCTACTGTTTAGCCTGAGCCCAGTGACTTCCTACTGTTTAGCCTGAGCCCAGTGACTTCCTACTGTTTAGCCTGAGCCCAGTGACTTCCTACTGTTTAGCCTGAGCCCAGTGACTTCCTACTGTTTAGCCTGAGCCCAGTGACTTCCTACTGTTTAGCCTGAGCCCAGTGACTTCCTACTGTTTAGCCTGAGCCCAGTGACTTCCTACTGTTTAGCCTGAGCCCAGTGACTTCCTACTGTTTAGCCTGAGCCCAGTGACTTCCTACTGTTTAGCCTGAGCCCAGTGACTTCCTACTGTTTAGCCTGAGCCCAGTGACTTCCTACTGTTTAGCCTGAGCCCAGTGACTTCCTACTGTTTAGCCTGAGCCCAGTGACTTCCTACTGTTTAGCCTGAGCCCAGTGACTTCCTACTGTTTAGCCTGAGCCCAGTGACTTCCTACTGTTTAGCCTGAGCCCAGTGACTTCCTACTGTTTAGCCTGAGCCCAGTGACTTCCTACTGTTTAGCCTGAGCCCAGTGACTTCCTACTGTTTAGCCTGAGCCCAGTGACTTCCTACTGTTTAGCCTGAGCCCAGTGACACCCTACTGTTTAGCCTGAGCCCAGTGACTTCCTACTGTTTAGCCTGAGCCCAGTGACTTCCTACTGTTTAGCCTGAGCCCAGTGACTTCCTACTGTTTAGCCTGAGCCCAGTGACTTCCTACTGTTTAGCCTGAGCCCAGTGACTTCCTACTGTTTAGCCTGAGCCCAGTGACTTCCTACTGTTTAGCCTGAGCCCAGTGACTTCCTACTGTTTAGCCTGAGCCCAGTGACTTCCTACTGTTTAGCCTGAGCCCAGTGACTTCCTACTGTTTAGCCTGAGCCCAGTGACTTCCTACTGTTTAGCCTGAGCCCAGTGACTTCCTACTGTTTAGCCTGAGCCCAGTGACTTCCTACTGTTTAGCCTGAGCCCAGTGACTTCCTACTGTTTAGCCTGAGCCCAGTGACTTCCTACTGTTTAGCCTGAGCCCAGTGACTTCCTACTGTTTAGCCTGAGCCCAGTGACTTCCTACTGTTTAGCCTGAGCCCAGTGACTTCCTACTGTTTAGCCTGAGCCCAGTGACTTCCTACTGTTTAGCCTGAGCCCAGTGACACCCTACTGTTTAGCCTGAGCCCAGTGACTTCCTACTGTTTAGCCTGAGCCCAGTGACTTCCTGCTGTTTAGCCTGAGCCCAGTGACTTCCTACTGTTTAGCCTGAGCCCAGTGACTTCCTGCTGTTTAGCCTGAGCCCAGTGACTTCCTGCTGTTTAGCCTGAGCCCAGTGACTTCCTACTGTTTAGCCTGAGCCCAGTGACTTCCTACTGTTTAGCCTGAGCCCAGTGACTTCCTACTGTTTAGCCTGAGCCCAGTGACTTCCTACTGTTTAGCCTGAGCCCAGTGACTTCCTACTGTTTAGCCTGAGCCCAGTGACTTCCTACTGTTTAGCCTGAGCCCAGTGACTTCCTACTGTTTAGCCTGAGCCCAGTGACTTCCTACTGTTTAACCTGAGCCCAGTGACACCCTACTGTTTAGCCTGAGCCCAGTGACTTCCTACTGTTTAGCCTGAGCCCAGTGACTTCCTACTGTTTAGCCTGAGCCCAGTGACTTCCTACTGTTTAGCCTGAGCCCAGTGACTTCCTACTGTTTAGCCTGAGCCCAGTGACGCCCTACTGTTTAACCTGAGCCCAGTGACTTCCTACTGTTTAGCCTGAGCCCAGTGACGCCCTACTGTTTAGTCCAGTGTGCATTTTGATAAATTATAAATGTAAGATTGAATTCTGTGGAAGGGGTGAGGGGATTGTGGGGGTCATATTAAGGTCAGGGGTGACGGATTATTAAGGTCAGGGGTGACGGTCGGATTAAGGTCAGAGGTGAGGTCATTGGGCTGTGTCTAACAGCGTCTCTGACCTACAGGAGTTGTCTCTCCATTCTACCTGACCCTCCGAGTCCGATTCTTCATCTCAGACCCCAACTCTCTACAGCATGACCAGACCAGGTATGGACATGGGGAGAGATCATGGTCTCGGGATGAGGTAGCCCTGCCTGCCACTTCAAATTCACTGGAACCTTTGGCCCAATAGGGAATTTCCTCTTGGTCTAATGGTCAAGAGGTTGGGTTCTCCTATGGGAGACCTGGGTTCAGAGCCCCTGTGTGTGTGTACCTGTAGATTATGTAGAGTGTGTGTGTGTACCTGTAGATTATGTAGAGTGTGTGTGTGTACCTGTAGATTATGTAGAGTGTGTGTGTGTACCTGTAGATTATGGAGTGTGTGTGTACCTGTAGACTATGTAGAGTGTCTGTGTGTGTACCTGTAGACTGTTGAGAGAGTGTGTGTGTGTACCTGTAGACTGTTGAGAGTGTGTGTGTACCTGTATACTATGTAGAGAGAGTGTGTGTGTACCTGTAGACAATGTAGAGTGTGTGTGTGTACCTGTAGACTATGTTGAGAGTATGTGTGTGTACCTGTATACTATGTTGAGAGAGTGTGTGTGTGTCATTAGCTTGTACTGTACATGTGTGATTCAGATAATAAGTCTCCTCTACCATCCTGTGTCTTCAGACATATGTACTTCCTCCAGATCAGGAGTGACATCAGAGAGGGCAGGTCAGACACCACGAGCTCCCACCTACACATGCATTCCCTCTTACTCCACCTAGTGGTGTAAACAATGTGACGTTACATTGAGAAAGTGTGTGTGTCCTGCAGGTTGAAGTGTCCTCTGAGTGCAGCTGTGGTACTGGCCTCCTATGCTGTGCAGTGTAAGTTACACTCTTCTGTGGTCTTTTTAGTGTGTTGTCTGTCTGGGGGTTTAACATAATCTGTGTCACCCCCCCTCTCTCTCTCACCCCTTCTCTCTCTCTGTTTCACCCCTTCTTTTGCTCTCCCCTTCTCTCTCTTTCTCCGCTTTCTCTCTCTGTATTGTAGCTGAGCTAGGTGACTACTCCCCAGACCTTCTCCCTGGTTACCTGTCCAAAAGCCACTTCCTCCCGGAGCAGGATGATGACTTCCTGTCTAGAGTGGAGGCTCTGTACCCAGGGCACAGGTACACACCCACACCCAGGCCAGGCACGTGTACAGCACCCCCTAGCCTACTAGAGGACATGGTGGCGCTGTTGGCATAATGCTGATACCAACCTATCCTACTCATGTGCTGTTTCAGGGGGCTGAAGCAGAGTGATGCAGAGCTGTGTTTTCTCAACACAGCAAGAACTCTGGAGCTGTATGGAGTGGAGCTACACACTGCCATGGTAAGTACCTCCATATGTCTCCTTCTGACTCACCCTCGTCTTCCCTCTTCTCCCTCTCATGTTTCTATCTCTTTCTTTCTTTCAGGACTCCAACAGTTCCCCTCTATTGGTGGGATTGGCCTCAGGGGGCGTGGCTATCTTCTGTAACATGATTTGCTCCAGTTTCTTCCCCTGGTGAGCACCTGGACTTCTGATCAGACACACACACACACCGCACGCAAATACACACCCTGAGTGTGTATTGTCTCCTGCAGGGTGAACATCATCAAGATATCCTTCAAGAGGAAACGCTTCCTTATGCAGCTCAGACGCAAACATGTGAGTCCTGATTGGCTCAATTGTGTCCTGCTCTCCTATTGGCTGACCTTAGTGTTGTCTTCATAACCTGTGTGTGTGTGTTCCAGGGGGAGACGCAGGACTGTGTGGTGAGCCTGGTCCTGCCGTGCCCCAGGGCCTGTAAGAACCTGTGGAGGTCATGTGTGGACCATCACTGCTTCTTCCACACCAACCTGGCAACCCGTAGGCCACACCATACCAACCTGGCAACCCAGATACACAACAAGCTGCTCTCACAACACTGGGCCTTGGGCAACACTAAAACAGACAGGCAAGCGCGCACACACACACACCCATCATACACACGCTCTTTCTGTCTTTCTTTTACTCATTTGCACACACACACTCTCGTCTCCTCTGCAGTGGTCCAGTGTGTAAGAAAGTGATGGGTGGGATGGAGTGGAACCCAGCTCTGAGGGGATCCACCTCGTCAGAACACCTGGAGACCAAGAGCCTACCTTCCCGATCCCCCCCGCTCACACCCAACTGGTACTACCCACACCACAGCCTCACACACTGCTACAGCAGGAGATACCATGTGAGGGGTAGCTGTGACTAGGGGTAATTTCATCGTACCTTGTCTCTCTCTCTCTCTGTTAGGCGGAGTCCTCGTGTGCGTCATGGCGCCCGTAAACCCCGCCCCTCCTCAGTGGAGCTGAACAATGACCTGCGAGACGTGTCGGAGGGGGAGGATGTCTTTTACACCTACAGGGTCTCCCTCAGCAGCAGCAGGGGCAGCCAGGAGGGCACGCCTACACACAGGTCAGACACACACACACACACAATTTCATACTGTGTGTGTATCAGTGTAAAGTACATTCTCATGTTGGAGTCAGTTCTGAACACAGTATCTATCTCAGTGTTTCTGGCACTCACAGCCAAGGAGGCGGATGGTCGCAGGTTGATGACATCGGCACAGGAGAGGAAGACGTTAAGGACACCTCTCACTACCGGGACAAGGTCAGTTACCCAGACAGACAAGGGTGTGATCATGTAATTGTGATAAAGTATCTCATCTGTGTGTGCCAGACTCAGTAAACTCTGTGTTGCAGCGTGCTCTGGGGGATGGCGACCTGCTATTGGTGCGTCTCGCTCCTGATCACGATGGAAAGTTTGGTTTCAATGTCAAAGTGAGTCGCCCCTTCAATTAATCACACACCTACTCTCTTACATGCAGTACCATTCCTGTATCCCTGACTGTTCCTCTTCTCAGGGTGGCGTGGACCAGAAGATGTCCCTGGCCATATCCCAGGTCAACCCTGACTCCCCTGTAAGTGACATGTTCTGGTTTATCTGTGTATATAATGCATTTGTAAACAGTACATTAGATTAATCCAATGTGATTTGACTTGTTGATGAATTGATTGTAGGCGGGGCGGGTTGAGCCAAGGTTGTTGGAAGGTGACCAGGTCGTGCTGATCAACGGTCGTGACATCTCTGAACACACGCATGACCAGGTGGTCATGTTTATAAGAGCCAGCAGAGAGTCCCACTCCAGAGAACTGACTCTGCTTATACGACGCAAAGGTAACACACACTAGAGAGAGCAAGAGAATGGGCCTGCTAATCAGACACTGATGCAGGTAACACACTGTGTGTGTGTGTGTGTGTGTGTGTGTGTGTGTGTGTGTGTGTGTGTGTGTGTGTGTGTGTGTGTGTGTGTGTGTGTGTGTGTGTGTGTGTGTGTGTGTGTGTGTGTTTAGGTCCAGGGCGTGTGGCCCCCCTGCTGCAGTTTCCCTCTGCCCTGTCTCTGACTGGCCAATTACACGGTGATCCACTGCTTCTGCCTGGTCAATCAGAACAAGGCCAGACACTTGAAGAGTCCATGAAACAACTGGAGAGGGGGATCCAGACAGGCACTCTCACCTTCCACTTCGAGGTGTGTTTTAGTTAGACAACAACACTATGAAAGGGACTTGCTTGTGTGTTAAACGTAACAGGTGCACTTTGGGAATAACTTGTCAATAAGACCTGCTGTTGACAATCCAGACAGAAGAGCATGGTGAGTGATGGTGGTGATGTGTGTGTTGTAGAACCTGTACATGAGGAAGCCTGGCCTGTCAGTAGCCTGCGCTCGTCTCCCTGAGAACACAGACAAGAACAGATACAAGGACGTGCTGCCCTGTGAGTACACACACCATCTCACACACAGTTGTGTGTCCTAGTAGGAGTGACTCGACATACCAGTGCCAGTGTACCCATCTTCCCTAATGTCCTGAATGTGTGGAGCTGGAGGACAGGACACTGGTTATTGATGTATTCCTTATTGATGTAGTCCTCTTGTTGAGCTGGTACAGGGGTTTGGGTGGGTCTGGAGGGCCCTGGTTGTGACTCCATCTCTAACTCTTTGTTCTGTCAGACGACGTCTCCAGAGTGGTACTTCAGGACCAAGAGGACTACATCAATGCAAGCCACATCACGGTCAGTACACACTGTGTTTAGTGTTGTCCTTGTTGGCTTGTGTTTGTGTATAGTCATGCTGTGTATGTGTCTCAGGTGGTGTCCCCAGGGTCTGGTGTGTGTCTGCGCTACATTGCAGCTCAAGGACCGCTGCCTCAGACCTGCACTCACTTCTGGCAGAGTGTGTGGGAGCAACACACACACACCATCATCATGCTCACCACACTCACCGAGAGAGGACGGGTATGCACACGGACCCTCTCTCTCTTTCAAAGAGTGAAACACACATTTACTGAATGAGAATGGGTACAGCACACAGGTTTACCAAGGTCCCAGGCTCATTGTGAGTCGCTGCCTGCGTCTTTGCCTGCCTGTTGCTTGGTAACCTGAAGCTCTCACTAATTGATTGTCTTGCTGATATTCCACAAGTGCCCTGGTTTTTCTCTCACACACACACACACACACACACACACACACACACACACACACACACACACACACACATTCAGGCTGACAGTCAGTTTCCACTCATCTCCTGATGTAATATAAGTACTGGCCCTGAGAATGTCTTGAGATGTTTGGGAGAACACGGTGAGTGAAGCACTGACTCAGAAATATGAAACACAACTCAGTAAAATAACATTTCTCAGATCTTAAAGATTACAACCTCTATAGTAAATCAATATTAATGAATGTCAAAATCAATCGTGTGTGTGTTTCAGACTAAGTGCCACCAGTACTGGCCACACCCTCCTGAAGTGAGGGATTATGGGTACCTGAGGGTCAGCTGCCACTCTGAGGAATGCAACCTGGCCTATGTCACACGCCAATTCACCCTAACACACACACAGGTAACACACAAACATGACCTGGCTCACATAACAGGAGGTGTGCCATATGTGTGTTCTCCACAGGAAACATTGACCAAACTATCCCCATCCAGCTCCACGTGTTTCTGCTTCAATTGGCATTGTGTTTATTTACCTTTACACCACAGAGGTTAATATAGAACATGTTCTCCTTTACAATAATAGCCTGCCAAAGAGTACACACACACACACAACACTACACTACTGTGCAGACCCATCTGTTCCTCTGGCTGTCAGTTAATCCCTGCATGGACCATAGGCTGGACAACACACTCCTCCATCTATCCCTCTCCTCATCTCTCCCTCTACTCTCCATCGCTCCTCCTCTATCCCTCCTCCATCTAACTCTACTCTCCACAATCTCTTCCTCGTCACAGTAACTAACGAGTTACCATATCCTACACGTTTCTCTCTCATATCTCTCCCATTACAATCATCACATATCCAAGTTAATTTAATTTATGAAAATATCTTTGAGAGACAGATGGGGGAAAAGTATGTGTTCTCTCAGCTGTTTTCTGTCTGTTTTTCCTAAACGTGTGTGTGTTTCCAGCTGGGAGAGGAGCGTTCGGTGACCCACCTGCAGTATGTAGCATGGCCAGACCATGGTGTACCTGATGACCCCTCAGACTTCCTGCTGTTCATCACCTCTGTTAGAGAGAGGAGGACAGGAGACACACCACTTATGGTGCACTGCAGGTACACACACACACACACACACACACACTAGGGTTACAAGATTTATAACACCTCATGTATGTTGTTGATGTAATTGCAGCGCAGGGATTGGGCGTACAGGTGTTCTCATTACCATGGAGACGGCGTTGTCGCTGTTGGAGAGCGGTCGACCTGTGTTCCCTCTGGACATCATCAGGACGCTCCGAGACCAGAGGGCCATGATGATCCAGACCACGGTACACACGCGCCTATACGTCTAACCATTCGCTACTCTCCTCCCAAGATCAGCATTGAAACCCTAATGACTATGTCTGCAACTTCCTTTGGTATGTTTGTTGTATGTGACTGGACTGTTTTTGTTTGTGTTCAAGTGTCAGTTCCGGTTTATGTGTGAGGCCATCCTGCGTGTCTACAGAGAGAGAGGAGAGCATTCTACAGCACCACCCTCAGCACTGCTAACGGACCATTAACAGGAGGATGGGGGGACAGCTAGCCCCAGCACTAGGCTAACAGGAGGATGGGGGGACAGCTAGCCACAATGCTAGGCTAACAGGAGAAGAGGACTGCTAGCCCCAGCACTAGGCTAACAGGAGAAGAGGACCGCTAGGCTGTAGCCTTAGAGAGCCATAGCATTCCACTAGCCTTAAGTGCTCGGCAACAGCTAGCCTTCTGTTGCTACAGCACATAATGAGCCATAGTGCCGAATGTGCTCA
Organism: Salvelinus alpinus; assembly: GCF_045679555.1. NCBI lineage: Eukaryota > Metazoa > Chordata > Actinopteri > Salmoniformes > Salmonidae > Salvelinus > Salvelinus alpinus. Next base: position 2,084,403 of record NC_092089.1, on the reverse strand, counting down.
GCTAGTCCGATCCTTATGTTAGCCATAGAGCACCGCTAGCAGGGAAGGACTATGTACTGTAAAGCAATTTTTTAAAAATGTTTTTAATTCTCTGGGACCAAAGTGCTACTGTATGAGTGACTGAAGACTGTATCTCAGTTCCTCCTGAGTGGCGGCTATAGGATTGACTGGTCTGTCTGTATTGTTGGGAGAGTGTTGAGGCTTTCGGTGGATTCACAGTAGAGACGAACACTGCCAGAGCCACCACACACTACCCCACGCTCCCACCTTCCCTAAATTATTGACACACTGAATAAACACACTGACATCTACTTGGAGCTCTTAGTCTGTTTGTTGACGTAGTAAGTCAGTTGATGGTATCTTACATTCTGAGTGAATTTTAGATGACAGATAATGTAATATCAGTTCCAGGTCCATTGTTATGTATATTTGTGGTCTGTGGAGTTGCCTGTACATATCAAAACATTGTAGGAGTTGAGTCCTACAGGCTGCAGTGCAGTTAGACCCCATTTAAACACATTCCTGTTACCTGCCCTAGATGTCTGCATGCTCCAGTTCAGTGCCAACATAAGTCCCAGACCATGTTGTACAGTCTACTGATATCATAGAAAGATTTGAGGGGCATAGTAGCCATTACTACTAAACAACCATAGCAGGCAGATATCCGGAGTGAGTAAAATTAATATATTTGTTTTAGGAGAGGTGAACTCTCTGCACTTTCACTGGTGTGTGGGTGTTTCTTTCTGCCTGAATCCCTCGGCTAAACCATAATCCTACCGGTTTGTTCTGAAATTGCATTATTTTTTTCTTGTCCTCAACATTACATTGTCCCTCTTGTTGTTTGTCCTTCACCGCGCTGGCCGTGGTGTCGCCTCTGGCCGGCAGGGAGCGCTGCTTCGCTGACACAGCCTGGCCCCAGTATAAATAAAAAAAAGTTTGTTCTGCGTTGTTTTTACGCAGGCGCAAAGCATGCTGTTTGTCCAGTTTCTCTGGTTGACTTACCTGTGAGGTGGAGCAGTTTCGGTTCTTCGTGAGAGGATTAAATAATACCGACCACGGGTTTGGGTAAGCGCGTCCCGGGAGACTACAACCTCATTCCTCGGTATGTGAGACTATAGGGACGCCCGCTGCGGAGCTGCTCGAGATTTCGCCAGGATTTCAGAATCTGTGCAACAGCAGGTGCGCGAGCGGGGACAAACGGTGAGAGGAGACGAAGAGGGGGGTGTGTGTTTCCGTGAGTGAGTTCACTATTGAAACGGAATAAATGATTGGGAAATTCAACTGGTTGTTTTTTTTAAATGCCGAATTGTCGGGTCCTGCTCAATTATGCGGCTGGTGATCCCCACGGCTGCCGAGTTTCAGGATTCAGCGGCAGCCTGAAGTCTCCGTGCCTGCGGTGAGGGACTCTTCGCCCCGGGGTGGTGGCAGTGGGACAAACGCCACACACATTGTTTCCGTGTAGTAAGCCTCCCCGTGGACACCGAACACGGTGCTCGCGCTGTGGGTAGAATTAACAATTGGAAAGATGATGGGCTTCCTACGCCGGACGTTCAGCCACCGCTCGCGCAGACGGTTTCAGACAGCGGACGAACGGGACGGGAAAGGAAGAGGGGGAACCGCGAACCCCGCGCTCCTCGCGCACCAGCAGCAGGTCGTCCACGCGCCCGCCGTGGTGACCGGGGGAGCGGCCGTACACATCCCAGCGGCTGGGACCGACAAGGATGCAATCACCTGCCGCGTGCTGCTGCTGGATGGGTCGGACGTTAACGTGGATATACCAGTGAGTGTGTGTGTGGTGTCTCCATATTATTTTCAGATATAATTGTCTCTCAGCAGAATATAAAGTGACTGTTCTTCTATGGTTGTATGGCTTGGGTCATTCAGCACCATGGAGTTTTAACACCTGTCATTGTGTGTGTTCTGTGCGGTGAGGGGTAGGGCTACAGATGGTGTTGTGATCAGCCAATACACCACATTACTTCCCCATTCTGACTGTTGGCAGGAAGCTGCCTACCTCAGAGAAACCTCCACCTCCCTCTCTGCCCATCTCCCTCCCTCTCTCTCTCTGCCCATCTCCCTCCCTCTCTCTCTCTGCCCATCTCCCTCCCTCTCTCTGCCCATCTCCCTCCCCCTCTCTGCCACCTTCCCGCCATCCTCAGTTTTCTATCTCTCTCTCTTCTCTGTGAGGGAGTGATGTGATTTATCTTGTGGCGCTGTGACGAGAAAGAATGTGTGTGTCCAGGGGAGACGTAGGCATGTGTGCGTCATGTTGTCTTGAGAGAGTTTTATCATAAAGGTCGAGTTTGTGCGCGTGTCATCATGGTCAGTGAAGCCGTCTCATGCGTCACTTTTTGAATACATACAGGAAGACTGCTGAGGGAATCAATGGTCATGGATAGAGAACCTATGACCTAATGTTACTGTAGAGACGCGAGTAGTTACGTTTGATTTGTATCAGGCAAGAAATTCTCTGGCAAATAGACAAAACATCAGAACATGATAGCAATTCACTGTGTGAGGATGTAAGTTGTTGAAGTTAAATTAGTGCGCTGCAGGTGCGTGGAGCCTGGGTGTAGTTAATATGCTTTATGAAGTTTGACTCCGGAGATAATTTATTGCAGTGTGTGGAAAGCATCCTCTCTTCAGAACTAAACAGTACATTCAGTAATATCACATTAAATCTATTCCAAACAGTAGGCTATAACTTTGCCTTAGAGAATACAGGCGTGTGTATGTAAGGACTATTTCCTTAGTTTTCTCTTGTTAATTAGAACTAGCTCATGCTAACGGCCACCAGACGTCAGCTGATTGAAACCAGAGTCTATATAGAGCTCTAACAGGAACAAGCCTGAACATGACTGCTGAATCCTCCCTCAGGGATTCATCTACAGCTGTATTGAGTTGAAATGAATTCAATTGAACTCTTGTCTTCATCCAAAATCGACCTGCTAGGGCCTGCCCCCTAGGGGAAGATGTTTAGGGGTGGGGGTGCTGACTTTTATTTGTCAGGGGTCTGCTCATACAGGAGTAGTAAAGGCCAAGGGCACTACTTTTGTGAACAAAAATATTATGTATTTAAAATGTTTTTCTTGTGATTTATCAAGGGGTGCTGTAGCACCCTCAACACCCCTTAACACCCCAGTGCTATGCCCCTAGGCACTTTCAGCTAGCCACTACCCCCTAAACACTCATCTAGATATGAGTTGATGGGTACTAACACTATGGTGTTAACTTCACCTTTTCTGCCTTCACATAGGCTTGATGGACTTTGTCCCATTTTTACTTGCACCTGCTGTCTAATCCAGATCTACACAGGAGCTTTGGGGATAATATCTAGGGGGAATGTCTGTCTGTCTAGGGATAGTGCTTTGGGTAGGGGCTGTTTTGGAAGTGTGTGTGTGTGTTGTGCTGTGCTTTGACGGGAGCTGGAGAGGAACAGGAAGGGCAAGAGTTTTTTTTTGTGTGTGTGTGTGTGACACACAGGTTGGCAGGTTCATACTTGTTATCAGGAAACAAAGTACAAGGTTATCCTCTCTCTTTTAAAAACACACTTTGAGGGGTGCAGCTTTTTAGTGGTTTGGGGCATTGCATCTTGGTGGGTGTTCAGCTCAAGAGCCCTATGGATTGTGGGTGTTTCAAAGACAAAGGCCTGAATTATGGCTTCTTCCTCAGGTATTCTCCCTCTGATTCTGCCCCAGATGCAGTCCCTAGTAATGACACACACCCACACTCTGTCATTCTGCTCCATATCCACACACAAGGTCTAGGCTGTTTATTCTCCAGCCTCCCTATTGTGACTATAATACATGTGTGTGTTTAACAGAAAAGGTCAAAGGGCCAGGAGCTGTTTGACCAGATCAGGTATCATCTGGACCTGGTGGAGGCTGACTACTTTGGACTGCAGTTCATGGACCCAGAACAAGTCTCAGTGAGTAGATATACTCAAAGCCTCTGAACACACACACACCACAACCTGCCATTGCTGAGGGGCTTCCCTATGATGTAATGACACTAGTTAAATCAATCACAGTGTGGTGTTAAAATGATTGATCTGACGCTCCAGCTATCTGTCATATTCTCTCTGTCTCTCTGCCTGTCGCTGTCTCTCTGCCTGTCGCTGTCTCTCTGCCTGTCTCTCTCTCTACTTTTTATTTTTAGGGGTAGATCAGCTTTAATATTGCAGATAGATTGTGGGTTCTATCAATCTAATTGTCTGCATCATTTCCAATCCCCCATACATTTTTATATTTTCCTTTATTATTTTCCTCTACCACCCCTCCCCTAATTGGAGTAAAGTAATGGACAACAACACTTTTCAAATCAAATCGAATCAAATGTTATTTGTCACATACACATGGTTAGCAGATGTTAATGCGAGTGTAGCGAAATGCTTGTGCTTCTAGTTCCGACCATCCAGTAATAACCAACAAGTAATCTAACCTAACAATTCCACAACTACTACCTTATACACACAAGTGTAAAGGGATAAAGAATATGTACATAAAGATATATGAATGAGTGATGGTACAGAACGGCATAGGCAAGATGCAGTAGATGGTATAGAGTACAGTATATACATATGAGATGAGTAATGTAGGGTATATAAACATAAAGTGGCATAGTTTAAAATGGCTAGTGATACATTGATACATGTATTATATAAAGATGGCAAGATGCAGTAGATGATATAGAGTACAGTATATACATATACATATGAGATGAGTAATGTAGGGTATGTAAACATTATATTAAGTGGCATTGTTTAAAGTGGCTAGTGATACATTTTTACATAAATTTCCATCATTAAAGTGGCTGGAGTTGAGTCAGTATGTTGGCAGCGGACACTAAATGTTAGTGGTGGCTGTTTAACAGTCTGATTGCCTTGAGATAGAAGCTGTTTTTCAGTCTCTCGGTCCCTGCTTTGATGCAGGGACCAAGAGACTGAAGGCTTCTACTTAGGCTTCTACTTCCAGTTTATACATATTACAGACACAATGTCTTTTACAATAGTAATCTTTTGTTTGTTATGAGTCTCAGCCTTCAGCTCCACTCACCCCTCCCATCTATCTCTGAACCCCTCCCATCTATCTCTGAACCCCTCCCATCTATCTCTGAACCCCTCCCATCTAGCCAGCAGCATAGCACCCTGCATCCCACTGCTGGCCTGCTTCTGTAGCTAAGCAGGGTTGGTCCCTGGATGGGAGACCAGATGCTGCTGGAAGTGGTGTTGGAGGGCCAGTAGGAGGCACCCTTTCTTCTGGTCTAAAAATAAATATATATATCCCAATGCCCCAGGGCAGTGATTGGGGACATTGCTCTGTGTAGGGTGTCCTGGGACGTTAAACGAGTGTCCTGACTCTCTGTGGTCACTAAAGATCCCATGGCACTTATTGTAAGAGTAGGAGTATTAACCCTGGTGTCCTGGATAAATTCCCAATCTGGCCCTCATACCATCATGACCAACTAATCATCCCCAGCTTACAATTGGCTCATTCATTCCCCCTCCTCTCCCCTGTAACTATTCCCCAGGTCCTTGCTGTTAATGAGAATGTGTTCTCAGTCAACTTACCTGGTAAAATAAGGGTTAATAAATACATTCTCTGAACCCCTCCCATCTGTCTCTGAACACAATCCTGTTTTGATTTCTATTTGTCATTTATTTTTTAACTGTGATGTTTCACAAGTTCTGAACCTTTCTATTCTCATAGTTTCTACACATTGTAAATTAAAGATAAACAAGTTTGACAAAGGATTATATGATTGATTGACTGACTATGACTTTTCAGATCACCCAGCAGTGCAATTTGAAGCGTTAGCTGCAGGTAAATGTTGCAATTCTTGGGCCATTCCTGGACCTGCGACCAAAAACAAGCTACATATGGACAGTACCAAAACAAATGCTCTAATGATTCTGTCTCTTCACAGCAAAATCTGCAGAGCTGGGATGGTTGTAACCCCTCATATGTATAACATTCTGTTGTCTACTTCTTTGTGTCTCTTGCAGCACTGGCTGGATGTGTCCAAGCCCATAAAGAAACAGATCAGAGGTGAATCCATTCACTCCCACTATCTAATATTCTTAGTGTGTGTGTGGTGTATACTTAATAACAAGCGAAACCCAGCTACTTTTGCCAGACTGTTGGCAGTGTCCTGTACTCAATGTGTGCACTGTATAAAGTGGGTTTGTGTGTGGGAAGGCAGGTGGTTCATTACCAGCTGTTGACATGGTGATTAGTGAGTGGTGCAGGGTGACGCCAATGTTTACTTTGTCAGGAAACGCCCCTCTCACAGAGAGGGCTGCCTGGTTCTTACCCAAGTTTCCAGACAATTTTTAAATTAAGTGCCTGGTGTCCCCAGGATTTTTTTTATTTATATATAAAATAAGTTAAAATATATATATATATTTTTTTTTTTATACAATATGTGGTAGAATGACAGATTGGCCTGACTATCTTCTTCCCCCTAATTGAATCTCTCTGGCTCTGTCTCTCTGTTTCAGATGGTCCTCCATACAGACTGTTCTTCAGGGTGAAGTTCTACTCCTCAGAGCCCAATAACCTACATGAGGAGTTCACCAGGTAACACCACCACTGGCTGCCTGTGCGCACACACACACACTCGCGCGCACATTCTGCACACATGAATACACACACACTCATATACATACGGTCTCATTCACACAATCTCACCCCCTCCTCGGTGTAGTGTAGAGGTGTAAGGGTGCAGTGTAGCTAATTACTTTGGTCCAGTGGGGAAGAGACTAATTAAGGCAAAATGACTGACCTCTTCAGAGGGAGAAAGACAGTGTGCCAGTCAGTCAGTGTGAAAGGGAGAAAGATTGATTCTACATCAGTGGTTTTATTCTCACTCCTTTTGTCTGTGTTCCAGGTACCTGTTTGTGCTGCAGCTTCGACAAGACATTCTGTCCGGCAAGTAAGCAGCTCCTAACACCCCCAACACACACACACACACTAAACCTCTCTCTCACTCTCTCTGTCTCTCATTCTCTCTCCATCTGGGTCACATCTCCTGTGTGTAGCTCTATAATAAAGTACAGGATCAGAACATCAGAGGGCTGATCATTTAAAGAAAAGGACCTCTCCTCCCCAACACACATATATATATATATATATATATATATATATATATATATATATATATATATATATATATATATACACACACACACACACACAGTGCATTCGGAAAGTATCGAGGCCCCTTCCATTTTTCCACATTTTGTTACGTTACAGCCTTATTCTAAAATGAATTACATTATTTTCCCCCTCATCAATCTACACAAAATTCCTCTTAATGACAAAGCAAAAACAGGTTTTTAGAAATGTTTGCAAATGTATAAAAAAAACAGAAATGCCTTATTTACGTAAGTATTCAGACCCTTTGCTATGAGACCTTGAAATTGAGCTCCGGTGCATTCTGTTTCCATTGATCATCCTGTGGTAAATTCAATTAATTGGGCATTATTTGGAAAGGCACACAACTGTCTATATAAGGTCCCACAGTTGACAGTGCATGTCAGAGCAAAAACCAAACCATGAGGTCGAAGGAATTGTCCATAGAGCTCAGACAGGTTTGTGTCGAGACACAGATCTGGGGAAGGGTACCAAAAAATGTCTGCAGCATTGAAGGTCCCCAAGAACACAGTGGCCTCAATCATTCTTAAATGGGGTAAGTTTGACCACCAAGAACCACCATCTCTTTTCAGAGAGATGGCCGCACTGCCAAACTGAGCAATCTGGGGAGAAGGGCCTTTGTCAAGGAGGTGACCAAGAACCTGATGGTCACTCTGACTGAGCTCCAGTTCCTCTGTGGAGATGGGTGAACCTTCCAGAAGGTCAACCATCTCTGCAGCACTCCACCAATCAGTTCTTTATGGTAGAGGGGCCAGACAGAAGCCACTCCTCAGTAAAAGGCACATGACCACCTGCTTGGAGTTTGCTAAAAGGCACCTAAAGGACTCTCAGACCATGAGAAACAAGATTCTCTGGTCTGATGAAACCAAGATTGAACTCTTTGGCCTGAATGCCAAGCGTCACGTCTGGAGGAAACCTGGCACCATCCCTACAGTGAAGCATGGTGGTGGCAGAATCATGCTGTGGGGGTGTTTTTCAGTGGCAGGGACTGGGAGACTAGTCAGGATCGAGGGAATGATGAATGGAGCAAAGTACAGAGATCCTTGATGAAAACCTGCTCCAGAGCGCTCAGGACCTGAGACTGGGGCGAAGGTTCACCTTCCAACAGGACAATGACCCTAAGCACACAGCCAAGACAATGCTGGAATGGCTTCGGGACATGTCTCTGAATGTCCTTGAGTGGCCCAGCCAGAGCCTGGACATGAACTCAATTGAACATCTCTGGAGACCTGAAAATAGCTGTGCAGCGACACTCCCCATCCAACCTGGCGGAGCTTGAGAGGATCTGCGGGGAAGAATGGGAGAAACTCCCAAAATACAGGTGTGCCATGCTTGTAGCGTCGTACCAAAGAAGACTTGAGGTTGTAATCGCTGCCAAAGGTGCTTCAACAAAGTACTGAGTAAAGGGTGTGAATACTTATGTAAATGTAATATTTCAGTTTTATTTTTAAATACTACTTTAATACTATTTCAAATCTGTTTTTGTTATTTCATTATGGGGTATTGTGTGTGGATTGATGAGGACATTTTTATTTTATCCATTTTAGAATGAGGCTGTAGCGTAGCAAAATGTGGAAAAGGTCAAGGGGTCTGAATACTTTCTGAATGCACTACATACTTACACACAGTGTTGGAAGTAACGCTGCATTTGGTGTGATCTCTCTGTTCTGGAACCTTCCTCTCTCCCTCCAGGTTGAAGTGTCCATATGATGTCTCAGTAGACCTGGGGGCCTACTGCTTACAGAGTAGGTGATGATTTACACACTACGGTATCTCTGGAATCAGCATTCATGTTTCTTTTACACCTGACTATAACGCGTGCGTGCTTGTGTGTGTAGGTGAGCTGGGGGACTGTGACCCTCTAGAGCATTCTCCTGAGCTGGTGTCAGAGTTCCGCTTCACACCCAAACAGAGTGAGACCATGGAGGCAGACATCTTTAACAAGTGGGTGGACCTAAGGTGAGTTAAAACGCCATCCAACCATCCTCACTGGTGTCTGTCTGAACAGACTAGGTGTGTCTGGATAAGAACACAGGACATCTCCACTGGTGTCTGTCTGAACAGACTGTAGGTGTGTCTGGTTAAGAACACAGGACAGGTGATAACCACATGAACAATGTCTGGTTCTTTAACATCAACTCAGATAGAGGAGTGTATCACTCAGGTTTGATACAGCACTAGAAAACACCAATGTAGATTTCCCTCTCTATCTCTCTCTCCCTCTCTCCCTATCTCTCTCTCCCTCTCCCTCTATCTCTCTCTGTTTGCCTCTGTCTGTGTGACGGATCAAGGGATTAATCCCTGGAGCGTCTTGATTGAATCCAGGCAGTATTTAACCCTGCTAGTGTATGATCGCTCCAATCTCAGATTAGATTACACACACAGATTACACACACATACACTGGGGCTCACTGAGCTGACATGACACCAGTGGAAGCGAGAAACCAAAGAGAAACCCTACTGAGTTCCGCTCTCTCTCTATTGGCCAGATAAACCCTTAGGCCCTAATCTGTTGTGTACATCTGAACTGGATTACTGCAAGAAGTATGGAGGACATTCCACCCGGGGTGCAGGGTATGTGTGTTAGAGAGAGACTGAGCATGTGGTTGTGTTTCCCCAGGGGTAAGGATCCATCCCAGGCAGAGACAAACTTCCTCAACAAGTGTAAATGGCTGGAGCTGTACGGAGTGGACATGCACTTTGTCAAGGTTGGTGCGTGTGCTGCTGTTGTCAGTGTTTGATGTTTTTGAAGAGAGTTGTGTTGTAGAGTAGCGCTGAGCGTGTGTGACTGTGTCGTCCTCAGGGAAGGGACGGAGCGGAGTACGCTCTGGGTCTCACTCCCACTGGCATCCTGGTGTTTGAGGGCTCCACCAAGATAGGCCTCTTCTTCTGGTAAACACACACACACACTTTGACATGAACACTCCAACACACAATGATATATTCTTGAAAACAGCTGCGTAGTCTGCAATGTCAACTGTGTGTGTTCCAGGCCCAAGATCACCCGCCTGGATTTCAAAAAGAGTCGACTCACCCTAGTGGTGACGGAGGACGATGATCAGGTGAGCAATACACAAATACCCCTGCCCATGACCCCACTCTCCGAGGGTGTCTCATATATGCAAAGAAAATCATTTCCATTTCACAGCACCACACATTTACAGGCTACACACTTGTATGTGATCGCCCCCTATTTCACCTTTTGACTTGACAACAAAGACCATTTCATTGACATTGAAATATTTGGACTGCTTTTGTCGGAGTGGTGTTTGATTGTGATTGGCTGTTGTGTGTTTAGGGGCGGGAGCAGGAGCACACCTTTGTGTTCCAATTGGACAGTTCGAAGACGTGTAAACACTTGTGGAAATGTGCTGTGGAGAGCCACGCCTTCTTCCGGCTGCGCCAGCCCACTGCTGGGAAGGCCTCCAGCAGTGACTTCACACGCCTTGGATCACGCTTCAGGTTCAGGTGGGTGGGGCTCGCACCAACACTCAACTCTACAACAGAGGTTGTGCCCAAAATGGCACCCTATTCCCTATATAGTGCACCACTTTTGACCAGAGTTCTAGGGTGCACTATATAGTGAATAGAGTGCCGTGTTGGATGCACTCTGAGACTAGGTAGGGTTCTGGTCAAAAGTAGTGCACTAACTGAGGACTAGTGCGCCATCCGAGATGCAAGTTCTGTCTCTATGGTTACATGATGGAAGCTATGGTTACAGGGAAATGCCGTTTGTTTACATGTCAAACTGAAATGACCTCTTCAGATATACACACTCTTCCATGCATCTATCACCAACATACAGGGACACAGTATGTTGAGTCATGTAAATGTTCTGTACATCCTGACATGCCAAATACAGAGATGCCAGCTACTGTTCATCGTCGGTAAAGGGAAACTTGGGGGTTTTGGCAATGAAGCCCTTTATCTACTTCCCCAGAGTCAGATTGACTCAACGATACCATTTTTATGTATCTGCATCCAGTATTAAGGAAGTTATCAGCAGTTTTACGAGCCAATGCTAACTGGCATTAGCACATGATTGGAGGTCTATGAGATCTACTAGCATGCTAGCAGTTACCATAGACTTCAAATCATTGTGCTAATGCTAGTTAGCAATTACGCTAAAGCTAGTTAGCAAATTCCTTTAAACTGGGTTGGTATATTCTCCCCAGTACACACTATAGCCTATACCCTACAGCTCCCAGCAGGGACATAAAAATGGTATCAACGAGTTAATCTGACTCACTGCCAAAATCCTGAAGTATCCCTTTAAAGTGTTTGCTCTCTCCTTCTCAGTGGAAAGACTGAGTACCAGGCGACCCACGGAGGGAGGCTGAGGAGGGCCAGTACGTTTGAGAGGCGACCCAGCAAGAGATACCCCTCCCGCACTCACTCACTGGGGGGCAAGGGTTGGTATATTCTCCCCAGTACACACTATATCCTATACCCTACAGCTCTACATCCCTATAGCTCCCAGTTCCCCCATACAGTAAAACACCCTTACAGGCAGTTTCCCATGTCAATTCTCCTGTGCTTGATTCACTGACCTGATTTAACCTGGCTTTCTCTCTCTCTCTACAGCCCTCTCTCCAGCCAAACCACCACATATCAGGTGGGTCCCTGAGAGCACAGGACAACCAAGCATGTACAGAGCCCTTAGAAAGTATGCACACCCTTGACCTTTTTCCACATGTTGTTGTTACAAAGTGGGTTTAAATGGATTTAATTGTAACTTTCTGTCAACAATCTACACAAAATATACTAATGTCAAAGTGGTAGAAAAATTCTAACATTTGTAAAAATGTAACACTAATGTATCTTGATTAGATAAGTATTCAACCACCTGAGTCAATACATGTTAGAATCACCTTTGGCAGCGTTAGAATCACCTTTGCCAGAGTCTTTCTGGGTAAGTCTCTATGAGCTTTCCACACCTGGATTGTGCAACATTTGCCTATTAATTTTTTTCTAAATACTTCAAGCTCTGTCAAATTGGTTGTTGATCAGTGCTAGACAACCATTTTCACTTTCAGGTCTTGCCATAGATTTTCAAGTAGATTTAAGTAAAAACTATAACTCAGAACATTCACTGTCTTGGTAAGCAACCCCAGTATAAATTTGGCCTTGTGTTTTAGGTCATTGTCCTGCTGAAAGGTGAATTAATCTCCCAGTGTTTGGTGGAAAGCAGACTGAACCAGGTTTTCCTTTAGGATTTTTCCTGTGCTTAGCTCCATTACATTTTCTTATTTTTCCTGAAAAACTCCCCAGTCCTTAACAATTACAAGCATACCCATAACATGCTGCAGCCACCACTATCCTTGAAAATACAGAGGGGTATTTGGTGATGTGTTGCATATTTGATTTGCTCCAAACATACCACTTTGTAATCAGGACAAAAAGTGAATTGCTTTGCCACATTGCAGTATTTAGTGCCGTGTTGCAAACAGGAGGAATATTTGGAATATTTTGTATTCTGTACAGGCATCCTTCTTTTCACGCCGTCAATTAGGTTTGTATTGTGGAGTAACTACAATGTTTTTCCATCCTCAGTTCTCCCCTATCACAGCCCTTAAACTCTTTAACTGTTTTAAAGTCACCATTGGCCTCATGGTGAAATCCCTGAGCAGTGTTCTTCCTCTCTGGCAGCTGAGTTAGGAAGGACGCTTGTATCTTTGTAGTGACTGGGTGTATTGGTACACCATCCAAAGTGTAATTATTAACTTCATCATGTTCAAAGGGATATTCCATGTCTGCTTTATAAAAAATAAAAATAAATACCAATAGTTGCCCTTCTTTACGAGGCATTGTAAAACCTCCATGGTCTTTGTGGGTGAATCTGTTTGTATTTCACTGCTCGACTGAGGGACCTTACAATTATCTGTATGTGTGGGGTACAGAGATGAGGTAGTCTTAAAAAATATATTATTATTTCACACACAGTGAGTCCATGCAACTTATTTTAAATGTTAAGCACATTTTTACTTCTGAATTTATTTAGGCTTGCCAAAACTAAGGGGTTGAATAATTCTTGACTCAAGACATTTCAGCTTTTGATTTGTAATTAATTTGTAAACATTTCTGAAAACATAATTCCACTTGGACATTATGAGGTGTTTTATGTAGGCCGGTGAGCAAAACAAATGTATATTTAATCCATTTTCTAATTCAGGCTGTAACACAACAAAGTGGAGAAAGTCCAGGGGTGTGAGTCCTTTCTGAAGGAGTTGTATGTTACGCCTCTATTCATGTTACAGAGCAGTATGGTAATGAGCTAGATGTACATTTTATAACAATGTAAGTAAATTGAAGATATGTTTCGGTTAATGATCTGTATGTAAATGTAATCTTATTGAGCAGTTATATTGTTCTGTTTCAGCGCCCACACCAGCCCCGAACCTAGTCTACACCCGGTAAGACACACACACACAATGGTTCCTCATGGATATGAAGGTTAAAAAGGAAAACGTCAGTGGATACCTTTGTGACTGATTACCATGGCAATGCATCTGCAATATTCAACTGAATATAATTTTCTCAGTCTTTTTCTCCATCTATCTCTGTTCAGTACCAGCGTAACATCCCTATAGCCCAGGAGCCTTGGCACCCAGCCCTCACACCCCCCATCTACCTACAACACTCAGGACACACATCCCCGCACAGGTGAGACAGACAGACAGACAGACAGACGCACACATAGGTAAGGCAGTTGTCTTCTTAATGGTGTATAGTGAGTCCCCCTAGCCCCCAGAGTTCTCTCTCATTTCAGAGGTGCTCTCTTTCTCTCTGCCAGGTATCTCCACTATCTTTTTATTTTTGAATGTCTCTTTCACTTCATATCACTGTTACATCATTCATGTGTTGCATCATTTAGACAGGCTGTGTGTGTGTATGCTTACCGTGTCTGTATGCGTACCATGTGTGTAATTTCCCATGTCCAGAGCGCCTGCCGCAGTAGCAGTGAGTCAAGAGCCCAGTCATCGGTCAGTACCAGAGAGGACCAGCGGGTCTTTCCCAGGATCCATCAGTGTTGTGTACAGAGACAAGGTCATGACTGCACTCTGACCCCTCCACCCTAACCTCTATAGCTCTGACCCAGGACCCTGTCCCAAACCCACCTCTAAATCTAAACTCTAACGCATACACACATGCATAGGAGACAATTGGAATACAGAAGACAGAGAGAGACTGGGGGACAGAGAAACACTCTGGTTGTGGACTCATGGACCAAAATACCTCGCCATCCTCCTCCTCATCACCCTCCTCATCATCACCATCATTACACACCAGCCTTGTCTACCATGTGTCTTCTCCATCAGATCACCACCACCATGCTGTGGAGACAGAGACTCCTAACAGAAAGAGAGAGACGTTAAACACAGAGAGACCATAGAGAGATCTCTGTCCTAGTGGATTGGACCATGATGTTTGATGTTCAGTGCCTTGTTAGTTCATGTAATTGTTGTTGATACTTTAGTGGCTGAATGCTACAAAGTCCTCAAATGTAACTGGGTGAGATTGAAATTCCGTTTATGCTTTACAAAATTATTAGCGGGTAGATTTGCTTTTAGCCAAATCCTTTTAGAGCAAGCCAAATAATTTCATGTTTTAAAAGTTATCCTAGATCAGGATTCATTGTTTGAATGTAAGATGCCAATCATTTGAGTGTGTGAAGTAGTCTGTGTCATCATAAACTGCTGTAACTAGGGGTCACATGGTTCTACATTACATCTGTAGGGGAATATAGCTACTTTGGAAATCTCAGCTAAACGATGAAGGAAAATGTTCTTGTTAAATCCTTATCAGCAATATATACAGTACAATAGGGTGTCATGTTATGCAGCGATAGACTCAAGACTTCCATATCTGCCTTTGTTCTTCAGAGACATGAATGTTGTGTGTGAGGGGTTCTGACTCAGCTTAATCAACCCCCATAGATCAATAGCCTTGTTTACCTGTGTTAATGCTGATTGTGTTTACATCCTCTTCATGCTCAACATTCCTTCCTGTTGCCTTAAAATTGTTACTCTTATCACAACCAGCCTTAGATTGGTTGCTACAGCCTTGTTGAATAAACACACTGCTTAAACTCCTTCACTGAAGTTGAATAATGTACACGTGTACACACACACACACACTGATTGATTGTTAAAATGGTGTGCCATACACACACACACACACACAAGACCACACACCGACTACCAAAGCACAGGTGGCTGATTGTACCTTAATTGGGGAAGATGGGCTCATAGAATGTTATCAAACGTGGTTTCCATGAGCTGCTCTCCCCTCAGCAGCCTGTGTACCAAAGAGGTTTTAAAAACTGGTGTTACTGTGGTAATGAAGGTGGAACAGGGTGCTGGTCTGGTTCTGGGTTTCTGGACTGGGTTTGAGTGAGTGTGATGTGCTGTCCCCAGTTTCCCTCTGAGTGGTCCTGTCCTGGGAGGGGAGCAGCAGTTCAGTGTTGAGGAGAACGAGACGCCGTACTCTGGAAACATACACCATCGCCACCGCAGACACACACACTACGACAACAGCCAGGAGACTTACTGTCACACACACAGCAAGAACAGTGAGTATACACACACACACGGGTATACACACCACGGCAGCCAGGTTACAGACACCACGGCAGGCAGGTTACAGACACCACGGCAGCCAGGTTATACACACCACGGCAGCCAGGTTATACACACCACGGCAGCCAGGTTATACACACCACGGCAGCCAGGTTACAGACACCACGGCAGGCAGGTTACAGACACCACGGCAGCCAGGTTATACACACCACGGCAGCCAGGTTACAGACACCACGGCAGCCAGGTTACACACACCACGGCAGCCAGGTTATACACACCACGGCAGCCAGGTTACAGACACCACGGCAGGCAGGTTATACACACCACGGCAGCCAGGTTATACACACCACGGCAGCCAGGTTATACACACCACGGCAGCCAGGTTACAGACACCACGGCAGCCAGGTTATACACACCACGGCAGCCAGGTTACAGACACCACGGCAGGCAGGTTATACACACCACGGCAGCCAGGTTATACACACCACGGCAGCCAGGTTATACACACCACGGCAGCCAGGTTACAGACACCACGGCAGCCAGGTTACAGACACCACGGCAGCCAGGTTATACACACCACGGCAGCCAGGTTACAGACACCACGGCAGCCAGGTTACACACACCACGGCAGCCAGGTTATACACACCACGGCAGCCAGGTTACTGACACCACGGCAGCCAGGTTATACACACCACGGCAGCCAGGTTATACACACCACGGCAGCCAGGTTACAGACACCACGGCAGGCAGGTTACAGACACCACGGCAGCCAGGTTATACACACCACGGCAGCCAGGTTACAGACACCACGGCAGGCAGGTTACAGACACCACGGCAGCCAGGTTATATGTTAACACTGTGTGTGTGTTTAGAACACAGAGCCCCTCCCTGTCCTGTAGATGAGTTGGAGCTCTGTCTGCTCAACCCCCTGGAGACAGACAGCAACACCTCTCCCTGGCCTTCACTACATGTCAACATGGACAACAAGGTACGGTTACACACCAGGTCAGACATATTTTAGCAGTTATTTTAATACACATTTGGACTCCATCTCTCATCTCTCATCTCTCAGGCAGAGGAGAAGCAGTTGTCTGAGAAGTCTCTCCAGCCCTCCTCTCCCCGCAGCCCTCCAGACCATCTCAAGTGTAACATCTTCAAAGCTCAGATGGAGGCTGTCTTTAGAGTGAGTACTGACCCCTAGTGATGGAGGCTGTCTATAGAGTGAGTACTGACACCTAGTGATGGAGGCTGTCTTCAGAGTGAGTACTGACCCCTAGTGATGGAGGCTGTCTATAGAGTGAGTATTGACACCTAGTGATGGAGGCTGTCTATAGAGTGAGTACTGACACCTAGTGATGGAGGCTGTCTATAGACTGAGTATTGACACCTAGTGATGGAGGCTGTCTATAGAGTGAGTACTGACCCCTAGTGATGGAGGCTGTCCATAGACTGAGTACTGACCCCTAGTGATGGAGGCTGTCTATAGACTGAGTACTGACCCCTAGTGATGGAGGCTGTCTATAGAGTGAGTACTGACACCTAGTGATGGAGGCTGTCTATAGAGTGAGTTCTGACCCCTAGTGATGGAGGCTGTCTATAGACTGAGTATTGACACCTAGTGATGGAGGCTGTCTATAGAGTGAGTACTGACACCTAGTGATGGAGGCTGTCTTTAGAGTGAGTACTGCCCCCTAGTGATGGAGGCTGTCTATAGAGTGAGTACTGACACCTAGTGATGGAGGCTGTCTATAGAGTGAGTACTGACCCCTAGTGATGGAGGCTGTCTATAGAGTGAGTACTGACCCCTAGTGATGGAGGCTGTCTATAGAGTGAGTACTAACCCCTAGTGATGGAGGCTGTCTATAGAGTGAGTACTGACACCTAGTGATGGAGGCTGTCTATAGACTGAGTACTGACACCTAGTGATGGAGGCTGTCTATAGACTGAGTACTGACCCCTAGTGATGGAGGCTGTCTATAGAGTGAGTACTAACCCCTAGTGATGGAGGCTGTCTATAGAGTGAGTACTAACCCCTAGTGATGGAGGCTGTCTATAGAGTGAGTACTAACCCCTAGTGATGGAGGCTGTCTATAGAGTGAGTACTAACCCCTAGTGATGGAGGCTGTCTATAAAGTGAGTACTGACACCTAGTGAGTGACGGAGGCTGTCTATAGAGTGAGGACTGACCCCTAGTGATGGAGGCTGTCTATAGAGTGAGGACTGACCCCTAGTGACGGAGGCTGTCCATAGAGTGAGTACTGACACCTAGTGACGGAGGCTGTCTATAGAGTGAGTACTAACCCCTAGTGATGGAGGCTGTCTATAAAGTGAGTACTGACACCTAGTGAGTGACGGAGGCTGTCCATAGAGTGAGTACTGACCCCTAGTGATGGAGGCTGTCTATAGAGTGAGGACTGACCCCTAGTGATGGAGGCTGTCTATAGAGTGAGGACTGACCCCTAGTGATGGAGGCTGTCTATAGAGTGAGTACTGACACCTAGTGATGGAGGCTGTCTATAGAGTGAGTACTGACACCTAGTGACGGAGGCTGTCTATAGAGTGAGTACTGACACCTAGTGACGGAGGCTGTCCATAGAGTGAGTACTGACACCTAGTGATGGAGGCTGTCTATAGAGTGAGTACTGACACCTAGTGACGGAGGCTGTCTATAGAGTGAGTACTGACACCTAGTGATGGAGGCTGTCTATAGAGTGAGTACTGACACCTAGTGATGGAGGCTGTCTATAGAGTGAGTTCTGACCCTATTGAGTGTGTGTTTGCAGTAGCCGTGTAAAAGCTTACATCCTCTCTCATTCTCTTGTCCTCTTCTCCTCTGTCGTCCTCCTGTCCTCTCCTCTTCTCCTGTCATCCCCCTGTCCTCTCCTCTTCTCTCATCCTCCTCTTCTCCTCTCTCATCCTCCTCTGTCATCCTCCTGTCCTCTCCTCTTCTCCTGTCATCCCCCTGTCCTCTCCTCTTCTCTCATCCTCCTCTTCTCCTCTCTCATCCTCCTCTGTCATCCTCCTGTCCTCTCTCATCCTCCTCTGTCATCCTCCTGTCCTCTCCTCTTCTCCTCTCTCATCCTCCACTTCTCCTATGTCATCGTCCTCTCCTCTTCTCCCATCCTCCCCTTCTCTTCTCCTCTGTCATCCTCTTCTCCTCTGTCATCCTCCTGTCCTCTCCTCTTCTTCCTCTCTTGATGAAGGATGCTCCGCTGACGCCCAGAGGGAAGACCTGTAGTCAGGAGATCAATGACAGGCCAGTAGTAGCAGTGATACAATACTCCTCCCAGTGTGTGTGTTTGATGGTGGATGATAATGGTATGTGTGTGTCTCAGGTATCAGAGCTCCAGTCAGGACTCTAGAGACTCTGCCACTTCCAGTCTGACCACAGAGAAAACATCCCTCCGCCCTGACCACAACTCAACCACAGACAGACCCGCCAAGTCGAACCCTAACACCAACCGCAGGAAAAGACTGGTCAGGCAGTTCAGCTTGTAAGTATGGCAGGGTATTCACAACCTGCTCTGGGATTCCATACGATGCTCACAGCTGTGTCCTGTACTCAAAGTACTGTCATAACCTAGCCACTCTACACAAAAACCTATGATGTTAGTTATTCACTACTCGTGATACATTAGAATGCTGTGGCTGAACACTGTCCTGTAATTGGTCCTCAGTAACCATGAGGACGAGGATAATCTCCCAGAGGCCCTTGCAGCGATCTCTTCCCGGAGCACTGGGAAGTGTGGATCTAACAACTCACTGGACAACCAGACACAACCCTCCATATACCCTCAGGAAACAAACACACAGGTTATCATACCCCAGAGCACTCAGCAACACACACTTTTCATAGCAGAGCATTTGCCCATTTGGATCAGAGCCTTGTCATTTCTAAGCAAATACCAGGATAATAGTGGATTGTGAACTAAACTGTTTTGTGTGTGTTGCAGATGGACATGCCGATACTGGAGCTGAGGAGTCCATGCTGTGAGCGTTCTGCCTCTCCCCACCTCTCCCCTTCCTACTACCACACCTCCATCCCTCCCCTGGTACCCTGCCTCGCCTCTCACACCAACAGGTAACACACACTCAGGTTACACACACACTCAGGTTACACACACACTCAGGTTACAGACACACTCAGGTTACAGACACACTTAACACACAAATCTCAGTCATGTAACATTCCTCTTGATGATCTGTGTGTGTGTGTGTGTGTCTGTCTGTGTGTGTGTCTGTGTTTAGCGGGGAAGAGATGAGGTTGGGCAGAGAGAAGATTCTCAGGGCTCTCCTGATGACGGAGCTCTGAGTCCGTGACCCTTGTGACATCATGGATGCCTCATGGACCTGGTGCGAGACGACCTTCAGGAGTCCCACGTCCACTGGCTGCACTCAGCAGTCTGCATTTACTGTACATAATGCAGTCAACCTTTCTAGATTTGCATACAAAAGACTTTGCTGAAGTGTTATTTTAAAAGGAACATGTTTTATGTCTACCCACACTACACACCCTGTAATAACATGCTCCCACACTACACACCCTGTAATAACATGTTCCCACACTACACACCCTGTAATAACATGCTCCCACACTACACACCCTGTAATAACATGTTCCCACACTACACACCCTGTAACAACATGTTCCCACACTACACACCCTGTAATAACATGTTCCCACACTACACACCCTGTAATAACATGTTACCACACTACACACCCTGTAATAACATGCTCCCACACTACACACCCTGTAATAACATGTTCCCACACTACACACCCTGTAATAACATGTTCCCACACGACACACCCTGTAATAACATGTTCCCACACTACACACCCTGTAATAACATGTTCTCACACTACACACCCTGTAACAACATGCTCCCACACTACACACCCTGTAATAACATGCTCCCACACTACACACCCTGTAATAACATGTTTTATGTCTACCCACACTACACACCCTGTAACAACATGCTCCCACACTGCACACCCTGTAATAACATGTTCCCACACTACACACCCTGTAATAACATGCTCCCACACTACACACCCTGTAATAACATGTTCTCACACTACACACCCTGTAATAACATGTTCCCACACTACACACCCTGTAATAACATGCTCCCACACTACACACCCTGTAATAACATGTTCTCACACTACACACCCTGTAATAACATGTTCCCACACTAGACACCCTGCAATAACATGTTCCCACACTACACACCCTGTAACAACATGTTCCCACACTACACACCCTGTAATAACATGTTCCCACACTACACACCCTGTAACAACATGCTCCCACACTACACACCCTGTAATAACATGCTCCCACACTACACACTCTGTAATAACATGCTCCCACACTACACACCCTGTAATAACATGTTCTCACACTACACACCCTGTAATAACATGCTCCCACACTACACACCCTGTAATAACATGTTCCCACACTACACACCCTGTAATAACATGTTCCCACACTACACACCCTGTAATAACATGTTCCCACACTACACACCCTGTAATAACATGCTCCCACACTACACACCCTGTAATAACATGTTTTATGTCTACCCACACTACACACCCTGTAACAACATGCTCCCACACTACACACCCTGTAATAACATGTTCTCACACTACACACCCTGTAATAACATGTTTTATGTCTACCCACACTACACACCCTGTAACAACATGCTCCCACACTACACACCCTGTAACAACATGCTCCCACACTACACACCCTGTAATAACATGTTCTCACACTACACACCCTGTAATAACATGTTCTCACACTACACACCCTGTAATAACATGTTCCCACACTACACACCCTGTAATAACATGTTCTCACACTACACACCCTGTAATAACATGTTCCCACACTACACACCCTGTAATAACATGTTCTCACACTACACACCCTGTAATTACATGCTCCCACACTACACGCCCTGTAATAACATGCTCCCACACTACACACCCAGTAACAACATGCTCCCACACTACACACCCTGTAATAACATGCTCCCACACTACACACCCTGTAATAACATGCTCCCACACTACACACCCTGTAACAACATGCTCCCACACTGCACACCCAGTAACAACATGCTCCCACACTACACACCCTGTAATTACATGCTCCCACACTACACGCCCTGTAACAACATGCTCCCACACTACACACCCAGTAACAACATGCTCCCACACTACACACCCTGTAATAACATGCTCCCACACTACACACCCTGTAATAACATGCTCCCACACTACACACCCTGTAACAACATGCTCCCACACTGCACACCCAGTAACAACATGCTCCCACACTGCACACCCTGTAACAATATGCTCCCACACTGCACACCCAGTAACAACATGCTCCCACACTGCACACCCAGTAACAACATGCTCCCACACTGCACACCCAGTAACAACATGCTCCCACACTGCACACCCAGTAACAACATGCTCCCACTGCACACCCTGTAATAACATGCTCCCACACTGCACACCCAGTAACAACATGCTCCCACACTGCACACCCAGTAACATGCTCCCACTGCACACCCAGTAACAACATGCTCCCACTGCACACCCTGTAATAACATGCTCCCACACTGCACACCCAGTAACAACATGCTCCCACACTGCACACCCAGTAACAACATGCTCCCACTGCACACCCTGTAATAACATGCTCCCACACTGCACACCCAGTAACAACATGCTCCCACACTACACACCCTGTAATAACATGTTTTATGTCTACCCACACTACACACCCTGTAACAACATGTTTTATGTCTACCCACACTACACACCCAGTAACAACATGCTCCCACACTACACACCCTGTAACAACATGCTCCCACACTACACACCCTGTAACAACATGCTCCCACACTGTACACCCAGTAACAACATGCTCCCACACTGCACACCCTGTAACAATATGCTCCCACACTGCACACCCAGTAACAACATGCTCCCACACTGCACACCCAGTAACAACATGCTCCCACACTGCACACCCAGTAACAACATACTCCCACACTGCACACCCAGTAACAACATGCTCCCACTGCACACCCTGTAATAACATGTTCCCACACTACACACCCTGTAATAACATGCTCCCACACTACACACCCTGTAATAACATGTTTTATGTCTACCCACACTACACACCCTGTAACAACATGCTCCCACACTACACACCCTGTAATAACATGTTCTCACACTACACACCCTGTAATAACATGTTTTATGTCTACCCACACTACACACCCTGTAACAACATGCTCCCACACTACACACCCTGTAACAACATGCTCCCACACTACACACCCTGTAATAACATGTTCTCACACTACACACCCTGTAATAACATGTTCTCACACTACACACCCTGTAATAACATGTTCCCACACTACACACCCTGTAATAACATGTTCTCACACTACACACCCTGTAATAACATGTTCCCACACTACACACCCTGTAATAACATGTTCTCACACTACACACCCTGTAATTACATGCTCCCACACTACACGCCCTGTAATAACATGCTCCCACACTACACACCCAGTAACAACATGCTCCCACACTACACACCCTGTAATAACATGCTCCCACACTACACACCCTGTAATAACATGCTCCCACACTACACACCCTGTAACAACATGCTCCCACACTGCACACCCAGTAACAACATGCTCCCACACTACACACCCTGTAATTACATGCTCCCACACTACACGCCCTGTAACAACATGCTCCCACACTACACACCCAGTAACAACATGCTCCCACACTACACACCCTGTAATAACATGCTCCCACACTACACACCCTGTAATAACATGCTCCCACACTACACACCCTGTAACAACATGCTCCCACACTGCACACCCAGTAACAACATGCTCCCACACTGCACACCCTGTAACAATATGCTCCCACACTGCACACCCAGTAACAACATGCTCCCACACTGCACACCCAGTAACAACATGCTCCCACACTGCACACCCAGTAACAACATGCTCCCACACTGCACACCCAGTAACAACATGCTCCCACTGCACACCCTGTAATAACATGCTCCCACACTGCACACCCAGTAACAACATGCTCCCACACTGCACACCCAGTAACATGCTCCCACTGCACACCCAGTAACAACATGCTCCCACTGCACACCCTGTAATAACATGCTCCCACACTGCACACCCAGTAACAACATGCTCCCACACTGCACACCCAGTAACAACATGCTCCCACTGCACACCCTGTAATAACATGTTCCCACACTGCACACCCTGTAACAACATGCTCCCACACTACACACCCTGTAATAACATGTTTTATGTCTACCCACACTACACACCCTGTAACAACATGTTTTATGTCTACCCACACTACACACCCAGTAACAACATGCTCCCACACTACACACCCTGTAACAACATGCTCCCACACTACACACCCTGTAACAACATGCTCCCACACTGTACACCCAGTAACAACATGCTCCCACACTGCACACCCTGTAACAATATGCTCCCACACTGCACACCCAGTAACAACATGCTCCCACACTGCACACCCAGTAACAACATGCTCCCACACTGCACACCCAGTAACAACATACTCCCACACTGCACACCCAGTAACAACATGCTCCCACTGCACACCCAGTAACAACATGCTCCCACACTGCACACCCAGTAACAACATGCTCCCACACCACACCCTGTAACAACATTCTCCCACACTACACACCCTGTAATAACATGCTCCCACACTGCACACCCTGTAACAACATTCTCCCACACTACACACCCTGTAATAACATGTTTTATGTCTACCCACACTACACACCCTGCAATAACATGTTCCCACACTACACACCCTGCAATAACATGTTCCCACACTACACACCCTGTAACAACATGTTCCCACACTACACACCCTGTAATAACATGTTCCCACACTACACACCCTGTAATAACATGCTCCCACACTACACACCCTGTAATAACATGTTCCCACACTACACGCCCTGTAATAACATGTTCCCACACTACACACCCTGTAACAACATGCTCCCACACTACACACCCTGTAATAACATGTTCTCACACTACACACCCTGTAATAACATGTTCTCACACTACACACCCTGTAATAACATGTTCCCACACTACACACCCTGTAATAACATGTTCTCACACTACACACCCTGTAATAATATGTTCCCACACTACACACCCTGTAATAACATGTTCTCACACTACACACCCTGTAATTACATGCTCCCACACTACACGCCCTGTAATAACATGCTCCCACACTACACACCCTGTAACAACATGCTCCCACACTACACACCCAGTAACAACATGCTCCCACACTACACACCCTGTAATAACATGCTCCCACACTACACACCCTGTAATAACATGTTCTCACACTACACACCCTGTAATAACATGTTCCCACACTACACACCCTGTAATAACATGTTCTCACACTACACACCCTGTAATTACATGCTCCCACACTACACGCCCTGTAATAACATGCTCCCACACTACACACCCTGTAACAACATGCTCCCACACTACACACCCAGTAACAACATGCTCCCACACTACACACCCTGTAATAACATGCTCCCACACTACACACCCTGTAATAACATGCTCCCACACTACACACCCTGTAACAACATGCTCCCACACTGCACACCCAGTAACAACATGCTCCCACACTGCACACCATGTAACAATATGCTCCCACACTGCACACCATGTAACAATATGCTCCCACACTGCACACCCAGTAACAACATACTCCCACACTGCACACCCAGTAACAACATGCTCCCACTGCACACCCTGTAATAACATGCTCCCACACTGCACACCCAGTAACAACATGCTCCCACACTGCACACCCAGTAACAACATGCTCCCACTGCACACCCTGTAATAACATGCTCCCACACTGCACACCCTGTAACAACATGCTCCCACACTACACACCCTGTAATAACATGTTTTATGTCTACCCACACTACACACCCTGTAACAACATGTTTTATGTCTACCCACACTACACACCCAGTAACAACATGCTCCCACACTACACACCCTGTAACAACATGCTCCCACACTACACACCCTGTAACAACATGCTCCCACACTGTACACCCAGTAACAACATGCTCCCACACTGCACACCCTGTAACAATATGCTCCCACACTGCACACCCAGTAACAACATGCTCCCACACTGCACACCCAGTAACACCATGCTCCCACACTGCACACCCAGTAACAACATACTCCCACACTGCACACCCAGTAACAACATGCTCCCACTGCACACCCTGTAACAACATGCTCCCACACTGCACACCCAGTAACAACATGCTCCCACACCACACCCTGTAACAACATTCTCCCACACTACACACCCTGTAATAACATGCTCCCACACTACACACCCTGTAATAACATGTTTTATGTCTACCCACACTACACACCCTGTAATAACATGCTCCCACACTACACACCCTGTAACAACATGCTCCCACACTACACACCCTGTAATAACATGCTCCCACACTACACACCCTGTAATAACATGCTCCCACACTACACACCCTGTAATAACATGCTCCGAGAGAATCACATATCCCTGCAGACAGACAGGCAGGCAGACAGAGGGACGGGTGACGATGAAAGATGAATGCTAAAGTAGTAAGGTTACTGCTGGGAATCCCTAACTGTTTAAATGATGACACAAATAATTTGTCATGACTTATTGTATTGTCATGTTGATCTGCTCTAATGAAACTGCTACATGCTGGTAACTGTTCCCAGGTGAAAATCTGCAGAGCTGCTGTCCCGGTCTTGTCCTGTAGATGGAGACACACCCAAACAGACTGCAGCTTGAATCAGTTGTAGTTGCCCATAACCACTACCCGGATCAGGCCTTTTTACATCCTCCCTATGGTTAATCTTAGAATTAATCTGATCCTAGGCCTGTGGTTACATGGAACTAACTGGAGAGTTTGAGTCAGAGCTCAGGTTACAGCTCTGCCATGTTTCTGTGCAGTTCCTTTTGCTGTTCTTGTCTATGTTCTATACCCCTGTGTTTAACCTTAATAAAGACAACGTGTTAACTTTAACAAACATTCTGCTCTCTGTCTGGTCTCTGCTTGGGAAGTGCGTTGGTGTGTGTGTCAGGTGAATCAAGAGAAACCGGTGCATAAACAGGATCAGGTAGTGTTGTGGAGTGAGCGAGAATGTGGGTGGGGTCGTAGTGTTATACAATGCTAGTTCTGCCCTCGGGGTCCTAGTGCTTCTTGTTTTCTCTCTTCCTCTACCCTCATCTCCCTCTCTCCCTCCAATTTTTACTGCTAGAATTATCTGTTTCAGGATGACAATAGTACTGTGAGAGTACGAGAGAAGGTGTGAGGGACTGAGAGTCAGTACACCGTGGCAGGGAGTTCTCAGTCTTCCTCCTGCCACATTCTGTCAACAGCGGCCTCACCTTAGCAGTACGAGAGAAGTGTGGGAGTGTGTGAACGCAGCAAATCACAGACCAACTCATCATAGGTTCTTCACTCCAATTTGATCACATGATTGTTGTAATGAATAATGATTTCCCAGACAGTGCGTTTGATTTGTAATCAATGAGTTTCCCAGACAGACTTGTTTCACATGTTCTATTTATTAGACTGTCAGTGTGGTCACAGGAGAGTTCCCTGGACAGCCAGGGACCCACAGTCACAGCAGACATCAATGTATTACATCATTAACGTATTGCATCATCATGGGCCATTTATAGCTCTAATGTCTAATCTGGCCTTCATGGGAGTAAAACACACTGGTTGAGTTTCAATAGTCTGAAGCGCGGTCCTCTCCTTGCCTCATCTCCTTGCCTCCCCTCCTTAGTCTGCACTGATCTGAAAACTCATGATAGATGAGAACAATATGTCCTTTTATGTCAGTGAAGTAGACTGTTGAGATGCAGGCACAGTGACATTACAGTAAGGAATCAGAGAGCACAGTGGTAAATCTCCATCACAGTGAGTTGGGACCGAGCTGGGTAAGGCAATAGACAGTGGTGGAAAAAGTACTCAATTGTCATACTTGAGTAAAAGTGAAGATGACTTAATAGAAAATGACTTAAGTAAAAGTCTAAAAGTATCTGGTTTTAAATGTCCTTAAGTACAGTGGTGGAAAAAGTACTCAATTGTCATACTTGAGTAAAAGTGAAGATAATAGAAAATGACTTTAGTAAAAGTCTAAAAGTATCTGGTTTTAAATGTCCTTAAGTACAGTGGTGGAAAAAGTACTCAACTGTTGTAAAAAAGTAAATTCATTTACAAACGTAGTATTTTATTTTTGTGAGTCCGCCAGATCAGAGGCAGTAGGGATTACAACGCGTTATATTGATAGGTGTGTGAATTGGACCATATTACTGTCCTGCCTGAGCATCAAAAATGTAACTTGTACTTTTGGGTGTCAGGGAAAATCTATGGAGTAAAAAGTACATACTTTTATTTAGGAACGTAGTGGAGTAAAAGTAAAAGTTGTCAAAAATATAAATAGAAAAGTAAAGTACAGATACCCCCCAAAAACTACTTAAGTAGTATTTTAAAGTATTTTTACTTAAGTACTTTACACCACCGGCAACAGGAATAGTAATCTCCTGGCTCTGGGCTCAGCTTGGCGTCACATACAAAAGGCAAGGGTGGAGTGGAACTAGGCAAACATAAACAGGTTAGATGGGAGGGGTGTGGGAGTGATTCAGCATTTGACTAACTACATGTAACTTTTATGTCGGACACTATGCTGTTGATATACAGTATAATCTGTATAGTAATCTGATTGGTTAGCAGTGCTTTATATTTGCCATAACATGTAAACATCTGAGTGTAGCTGGCACTACTAACTTCATGCAGGAGGCTTCCTAATACAATGTTCTAGTATTGGATTGTAAAATTATAGAAAGTATAAAGAAATAAAATGTAATATAACGTTTTTAGACAGACAGTATAAAATAAAATATATACATATAGTATCTAGAGAGAGTAGTGCACTATGCACATTCCTCTCTCTCTCTCTCTCACACATACACACACGCATTCACAAGCACTTACACACATACATAAATGCATGCAAGTCATGAAGAAAGGTTCAGATCAATAATTAGTACTAAACGCAGCTCTACTTCTAACAGACGTCTCCTGAAGTGGTTGTAACATCTTAGAACGTCTCTGGAAAGCTTTTTAAAAATACTATGTGCAATATAAAGACAGAGCTGCTGTTTGGCTGAGGCAAAGCTCTGATATAAAATACATTTCTGCTCTCATGCATATACACTGTATATACCACAAAACTCACACAGGGAACACAGATCAGAGCTGGTGGCCAGGACATTCCCCCACATGTCCGTTGGGGGGGGGGGGGGGGGGTGCATGCATGCATGTGTGTGTGTGTTGTGTGATATTGTGGTGCAGGAGTGTCAAACTTTCGGCACAGTTTAATATAGAGAGCCATGTCTTATATATATATATATTAAAAAAAAGGAAATATAACCACTTTTCACTGTGGCCCTCCAGATCTGGGTGAAACCCCACTGTGGCCCTCCAGATCTGGGTGAAGCCCCACTGTGGCCCTCCAGATCTGGGTGAAACCCCACTGTGGCCCTCCAGATCTGGGTGAAACCCCACTGTGGCCCTCCAGATCTGGGTGAAACCCCAATGTGGCCCACCAGATCTGGGTGAAACCCCACTGCGGCCCTTAGGGTAAAATGAGTTTGACACCCCTGGTATAGTGTGTGGGTAGTGAGTGTCAGTGTGTGGATCTTTGAGCCTTCTACAGCATATTTAGGTCCAGGTAGTGCCGTCCCTGCTTGGTCAGGAGAGGGGGGAAGGGCATCAGAGCATCACCGCTGCTGGACTGACCAATCATACTGCTCAGTACAGGCAATGCCTCCATAGGACTCTACAGAGAGAGGAAGAGAGGCAGGGAGAGAGGGGAAGTGAAAAGAGAGAAAACGTCAGTACAAGGAAAGGAGTCTATGTGGTTTGAAGGTTTCCTTGTCCCAGCACCAGAGGATTCCATCACCTAGTCCACCACCTCCCCACCTGACACTAGTACAGCAGTGATAACACTATCTAGCACACTACAGCGCCCCAGGGAGGAAAGGGGAACACACCTTGGAAGTGCTGAGTCAGACAGCACCAGGTAGAAATTGACCATATAGAACAGGTACGGTTCTAGGTTCCACCAGAGAATGTGGTTAGAGCGTTGGGCCAGTAACCAAAGTGGTTGCTAGGTCGAATCCCCGAGCTGACAAGGTAAAAATCTGTCGTTCTGCCCCTGAACAAGGTGGTTAACTCACTGTTCCTTGGCCATCATTGTAAATAAGAATTTGTTCTTAACTGACTTGCCTAGTTATATAAAAAAAAAATCTGATCCTAGATCTGAGGTTAGGATTGGGTGTGTGGTGTATTCTGATCCTAGAGGTTAGGATTGAGTTTGTGGGGTAATCTGATCCTAGATCTGAGGTTAGGATTTGATGTGTGGGATAATCTGATCCTTGGGTTTGTGGGGTAATCTGATCTGCACTGTAAAAATATAGATGTCAAGAAGGAAATCAGCTGGAATAGGATTGTGAGTTTTCTCAACAAAAATGTTGTAACAAACTCACAAACCTATTGCAGCTGGTTGCCACAGATCTAGGATCAGATTATCCAACACACCCAATCCTAACCACAGATCTAGGATCAGATTACCCCCCCCCCCCCCACACACACACACACACACACACACACACACACACACACACACACACACACACACACACACACACACACACACACACACACACACACACACACACACACACACACACACACACACACACACACACACACACACATAATCCAAATGTGAACCATCAGGGGGTAGAAGACATCTGATCCTGGACCAGTGGTTGGGGAGGAACTTCTACTCAGTGTCCCGATCAACACAACATTCTCTGGTGGAACCATCATCTTTTTTTACAGTGTGTGGTTTGGGGCATTGAAATCCCCCCTAGCTAGACTCCGTGACCCCCTAGTAACCCGGGATCTCAAACCACACCCACAACCACATTGTCCCGGAGACGAAGGAAAGGAGAAACACGCCCCATGACCCTGTCAGCCAATCCTTACCTTCCGCCTGCCTAGGACACACCTCTTAAATACACAGCCACTCTTTGGGCTGCGTGAGCAGGGTCCGGGAGGGATCGTGATCGTGCATGTTAGCATGAGCGTGCACAAGGCCATCCTCAGTAGCGTACTATAGTGTTGAGGGGGACAGAGACACAGGGGACTGAGACAGGCTGGGCTGTGTGTTCAGAAGAGTCAGCCTTTACAAGATGCTTACTGCTGATTTATCTACAGTATATAGTATCACCTCCATTTACAAACTAGTGTTCATTAGCACAGGCTGAACTCACTGGCTATTTCCTAGAGTATGTATCAGTGAGGAGCAGCCTCTTGTAAATCAAGTCCATGCAGGCAGTGGAGATCCACCCAACAGAATGCCTGTGGGTGTTTGTGAGGGAGGGAACAGAACAGGGAGGGTAGACCTGACTAACTTGTTTGATAGCCTCCAGGCAAACACAGTGGATACCTGACAGTATAGTACACTCCTCCATTAGCAGATTTGAATACATCCTTTGGATCAACCGTGAGACATGAGAGGACACGGCAACACATACTATACCGGTCACATTGCACACACACACACTTCTCTAACACACATGAACGTACACACAGTCTTGTATATCTAACCGTGTGGGGACACACAATTCAGTCTCATTCAAAATCCTATTTTTCCTAACCCCTAAACCTATCCTAACCTTAACCCTAACCTTAACGCCAAAACCTAACCCCTAACCCTAAAACTAACCCTAGCTCCTAAACCTAAACCTAATTCTAACCTTAACACTAATTCCAACCTTAACCATAAACCTCCTAGAAATAGCATTTCACCTTGTGGGGACTAACAACATGTTTGTTTACTATTCTTGCGGGAACTTCTCTTCCCCACAAGTATAGTTAAACACGTCCAAGTGCACACACGCGCACGCACACACACACACACACACACACACACACACACACACACACACACACACACACACACACACACACACACACACACACACACACACACACACACACACACACACACACACACACACACACACACACGCACAGTTTACCTGGTATCCCTGAATGGTGTTGAGCAGTTCTTTATAGGCGAGGCCATGCATACGGACCACTCCCCCAGGGGAGGGCAGGGGGGTGGGGGAGGGGTAGTACCCTATAGTGTTGGGAGAACCTGGGGGACTGGAGAGAGGGAGGGGGAGGAGAGAGGAGAGAGTGAGAAGAGAGGAGAGAGGGGGAGAAGAGAGGAGAGAGAGGGTGAGGAGAGAGAGAGGGTGAGAAGAGAGGAGAGAGAGGGGGTGAAGAGAGGAGAGAGAGAGGGAGAAGAGAGTAGGAAGAGAGGAGAGAGGGTGATAAGAGAGGAGAGAGTGAGAAGAGAGGAGAGAGGGGGAGAGGGTGAGGAGAGAGAGGGTGAGAAGAGAGGAGAGAGAGGGAGAAGAGAGTGCGAAGAGAGGAGAGAGAGAGGGAGAAGAGAGGAGAGAGCGAGGGAGAAGAGAGTGAGAAGGGAGGAGAGAGAGAGGGTGAAGAGAGGAGAGAGAGGGAGAAGAGAGTGAGAAGAGAGGAGAGAGGGGGTGAGAAGGGAGGGAGAAGAGAGGAGAGAGAGGGTGAGAAGAGAGGGAGGAGAGAGGAGAGAGAGGGTGAGAAGAGAGGGAGGAGAGAGGAGAGAGAGGGTGAGAAGAGAGGGAGGAGAGAGGAGAGAGAGGGTGAGAAGAGAGGGAGGAGAGAGGAGAGAGAGGGTGAGAAGAGAGGGAGGAGAGAGGAGAGAGAGGGTGAGAAGAGAGGGAGAAGAGAGGAGAGGGTGAGAAGAGAGGGAGAAGAGAGGAGAGAGAGGGTGAGAAGAGAGGGAGAAGAGGGGGAGAAGAGAGGAGAGAGAGGGTGAGAAGAGAGGGAGAAGAGAGGAGAGAGAGGGTGAGTAGAGAGGGAGGAGAGAGGAGAGAGAGAGAGGTGGGGAGATATAAGGAGTGAGTTGGAAAGGCCATAACAAACAGAGCATTATACATCCTGAAATGCCATGAGGTGTGTGTGCTTAGATTCATACAGTAAATATCCATTAAGGAAAAACCACACGATTTCACATGTGGAAAATCATGTGAAAATTTGTTTTTTGTAACACTTCATGTGTTTTCACTTGTAGTTTCATGTTATCACATGTTGCTTTACATGTTGTCACATTATCACATTAACTTCATATAAGATCACATGAAAACGTGTTTTTGGAAAACGTCACGTGTTCACATGTGAACTCCATGTGGTTTTTCCGTCAGGGATATCACATCCAAATTAACTTCAATGCTGGGGGGGAGGGGAGGGGAGGGACGGGGAGGAGGGGAGGGGAGGAGGGGAGGGGAGGAGGGGAGGGGAGAGAAAGGTCATTGTGGTCTTAGTGCTGTTTGCTCTTCCTTCTGATACCACACAACTGTTCAGTCATTAACTACCCTTGTGTATGTCCCCTCCCTCCCAGCCCCCAAGGCACTTACAGTATATGACTGGATGGTTTATGGGGCTAACAGTTCTTATCTGGGGCACTGATATCATTAACTACCCTTGTGTATGTCCTTCCCCACAACCCATAATAGTCCTTACCTGGGATAGTATGCAGTGTAGTTCATGTAGAGCTGAGTGCTAGCTGGGTAGTAGCCGTGTCCAGGTCCTAGGGGGCGGGGACTCAGCAGCACCTGCCCAATGGGAGGGAAGAGGCCGGCAGCCTCAGCTGGCAGGATGGAAGGGACGGGTGGGAAGGAGTAGGAGGGAGGAGACAGACCTGGGGAGGGGGGATTGGGGGTGGGGGGGTAGTTAGACAACACGCCAAGGAAAGGACACGGAAAGGACACATGCCCAACACGGAACACAGAGAACTACAGATCCCCTGGTCCCCTCTAAAGATGGCTGCTGTGAGCAGACTACAGTGTGCTTCCCAGTCGTCTACAATGGCTATGTGACATGGTCCGGTCGTAGTTTGTTTCTAGGAGAGGCTTCTGCAACAACGACCCTCCTCAATGAAAACCTTTAGTTTCTACAGACGTGTGTTTGGGCTTGACTCCTGACCCCACTAATGACCTCACTATTATATCACCATGACTGTTTTACATTTGAGTCCTTACAGTGTTGAGTGCACACATTTTCATACTGGTCCCCGGTCGGAATCAAAACCCACAACCCTGGAATTGCAAGTGCCATATTCTACCAACTGAGCTACACGGGACTACACACCAGAGCTCAATGACTAGACATCCCCATCACTACACACCAGAGCTCAATGACTAGACATCCCCA
This sequence comes from Salvelinus alpinus, assembly GCF_045679555.1. Lineage (NCBI taxonomy): Eukaryota > Metazoa > Chordata > Actinopteri > Salmoniformes > Salmonidae > Salvelinus > Salvelinus alpinus. Next base: position 2,050,111 of record NC_092089.1, on the reverse strand, counting down.
TCACTACACACCAGAGCTCAATGACTAGATACCACCATCACTACACACCAGAGCTCAATGACTAGACATCACCATCACTACACACCCGAGCTCAATGACTAGACATCCCCATCACTACACACCCGAGCTCAATGACTAGACATCCCCATCACTACACACCCGAGCTCAATGACTAGACATCCCCATCACTACACACCAGAGCTCAATGACTAGACATCCCCATCACTACACACCAGAGCTCAATGACTAGACATCCCCATCACTACACACCAGAGCTCAATGACTAGACATCACCATCACTACACACCAGAGCTCAATGACTAGACATCCCCATCACTACACACCAGAGCTCAATGACTAGACTTCACCATCACTACACACCAGAGCTCAATGACTAGACATCACCATCACTACACACCAGAGCTCAATGACTAGACATCACCATCACTACACACCAGAACTCAATGACTAGACATCACCATCACTACACACCCGAGCTCAATGACTAGACATCACCATCACTACACACCAGAGCTCAATGACTAGACATCACCATCACTACACACCAGAGCTCAATGACTAGACATCCCCATCACTACACACCAGAGCTCAATGACTAGACATCCCCATCACTACACACCAGAGCTCAATGACTAGACATCACCATCACTACACACCAGAGCTCAAAGACTAGACATCCCCATCACTCCACACCAGAGCTCAATGACTAGACATCACCATCACTACACACCAGAGCTCAATGACTAGACATCCCCATCACTACACACCCGAGCTCAATGACTAGACATCCCCATCACTACACACCAGAGCTCAATGACTAGACATCCCCATCACTACACACCAGAGCTCAATGACTAGACATCCCCATCACTACACTCCAGAGCTCAATGACTAGACATCACCATCACTACACACCAGAGCTCAATGACTAGATATCACCATCACTACACACCAGAGCTCAATGACTAGACATCCCCATCACTACACACCAGAGCTCAATGACTAGACATCCCCATCACTACACACCAGAGCTCAATGACTAGACATCACCATCACTACACACCAGAGCTCAATGACTAGACATCTCCATCACTACACACCAGAGCTCAATGACTAGACATCACCATCACTACACACCAGAACTCAATGACTAGACATCCCCATCACTACACACCAGAGCTCAATGACTAGACATCCCCATCACTACACACCAGAGCTCAATGACTAGACATCCCCATCACTACACACCAGAGCTCAATGACTAGACATCACCATCACTACACACCAGAGCTCAATGACTAGACATCTCCATCACTACACACCAGAGCTCAATGACTAGACATCACCATCACTACACACCAGAACTCAATGACTAGACATCCCCATCACTACACACCAGAGCTCAATGACTAGACATCCCCATCACTACACACCAGAGCTCAATGACTAGACATCCCCATCACTACACACCAGAGCTCAATGACTAGACATCCCCATCACTACACACCAGAGCTCAACTCCACCCACCTCTCCCACAGCCCCCCTGATTGAACACACTCCGACTGGAAGACTCAAATCAATCCTGAGTCTCTACTTTCAAGTCACTTTTGTAATATTGCTTACACACCTATCCAATGCTTCCAGTACATTGGGATCCATTTGGAATTGGGCAAGAGGCCTCACACATGCCAAGCACACATAAACCATTGGAACACCCTGTTTTTAATCAGAGTGTGAAGAAGATGTTTACATTGAACAGTCAGTGAAATACAGATTTCTCCCCGCATGCAAATTCACCAAAATCACACAGAATTTTCCAAAACCACAAGGGGTAACACACACACTCACACACACTCACACCCCAGGTTCTTACCCCTCTGGTCAGGTCAGACGCTCCTGCCCTCCCAGAGTTCTAGATCAGAGAGAACCCAGACAGAAAAGAAGACAGGGGGCAGGATTTAACCTCTGACCTCTATCCCCTCACCCTTTCCTGCCCCCTGGTCTGTGGCAGCCCACCTACCCTGCGGTCCCGAAGCGCCCAGCTCCCAGCAGCACTTACGTCTGGACTTACATGGCGGCGGGCTGAGCCCTGTCCCATTCCTGGTCCGGGTGTGTGTGTGAATGTGTGTGTGTGAGAGGGAGCCTCCCATCAACACCAGACCCATCTCTTCAGCGCTACAGGGGAACACCTCCACATAGCGGCTGTTAACCCCTCGCTTGCCAGCCTGGCCCGGACCAGACATCACCTGCTTGTGGACCCGCTGGGAGGCAGAGAAAGCCCGCTCCGCTGAACGCATCTGGATGAAACAGTCCCCTGACGGACGACCCTATGGAGATACACACACAAACAAGGGTAATTCTAGTATCAGTATGTATAGTGTGTGTGTGTGTGTGTGCGTGCGTGAGCAGGCTTATATGGTGTGTACCTGTTGGTTGACCACCATGTGTACTCCGTGTGGTCTGATGTCATGTGTGTATTCTCCTAGGAAGGCCAGTATGTCCTCTATGGTGGCGGTGTAGGGCAGCCCCCTCAGCCTGAGGCAGTCCCTCACGCCACCAGGAGAGGGCAACAGAGACACAGAGGGCAACATTGACACCAGGGGGGCTGGAGCCACGGGGATCAGAGGGGCTGACGAGTACCTGTTCAACACCTACACACACAGAGAGAGTTATACGGTTAGATGGTTATAAGTGCTGGTTCAGCAACAACATACACACATAAACAAGCATATTCTCTCTGGAGTTCCTGGTTTTACTCTGGCAGGGGTATTCCGATTAAGTATGTGTAGGTGTGTGTGTGTCTGTATTGAAAAGGTGTGTGTGTGTTTGTGTGTTGACAGTAGAGATCTGGCTGTTTGCCAACAGGATATCACAATGTTTACCGTCCTGGAGAGGAACTGTAACCCAGCCCCCTCAGGGTCACTCACTCTGACCTCTTGACCTCTCACCTTCAGACATCTAAAACCACTAGAACATTTAAACCTGTACTGTGTAGGAGTCTAAAACCACTAGAACATATAAACCTGTACTGTGTAGGAGTCTAAAACCACTAGAACATTTAAACCTGTACTGTGTAGGTGTCTAAAACCACTAGAACATTTAAACCTGTACTGTGTAGGAGTCTAAAACCACTAGAACATATAAACCTGTACTGTGTAGGAGTCTAAAACCACTAGAACATATAAACCTGTACTGTGTAGGAGTCTAAAACCACTAGAACATTTAAACCTGTACTGTGTAGGAGTCTAAAACCACTAGAACATGTAAACCTGTACTGTGTAGGAGTCTAAAACCACTAGAACATTTAAACCTGTACTGTGTAGGAGTCTAAAACCACTAGAACATATACACCTGTACTGTGTAGGAGTCTAAAACCACTAGAACATTTAAACCTGTACTGTGTAGGAGTCTAAAACCACTAGAACATATAAACCTGTACTGTGTAGGAGTCTAAAACCACTAGAACATTTAAACCTGTACTGTGTAGGAGTCTAAAACCACTAGAACATTTAAACCTGTACTGTCTAGGAGTCTAAAACCACTAGAACATTTAAACCTGTACTGTGTAGGAGTCTAAAACCACTAGAACATTTAAACCTGTACTGTGTAGGAGTCTAAAACCACTAGAACATTTAAACCTGTACTGTCTAGGAGTCTAAAACCACTAGAACATATAAACCTGTACTGTGTAGGAGTCTAAAACCACTAGAACATATAAACCTGTACTGTGTTGGAGTCTAAGTGCATGGGAATGTTACTACACTGAGAGCTGAAACACCTGCTTATCAATGAATAGGTCTATTAAGACTGTGAGAGGTGAGGTGAGGTGTGTGCGTGTGTGTGTGTGTGTGTGTGTGTGTGTGTGTGTGTGTGTGTGTGTGTGTGTGTGTGTGTGTGTGTGTGTGTGTGTGTGTGTGTGTGTGTGTGTGTGTGTGTGTGTGTGTGTGTGTGTGTGTGTGTGTGTGTGTGTGTGTGTGTGTGTGTGTGTGTGTGTGTGTGTGTGTGTGTGTATTAGGAGGGTAATCTTTCACAGACCAGAGCATTTAAGTGTTTACTCAACAGACCTCCCATTAACCAGAACGCCAGGCGATGAGGAGGATAGCACACACACACACACACACACACACACACACACACACACACACACACACACACACACACACACACACACACACACACACACACACACACACACACACACACACACACACACAGCCACACACACAGCCACACACACACACAGCCACAAACAGCCACACGCACAGCCACACACAGCCACACACACACACACTCGCTCATCCAGTTGTTAATTAGAGTAAATACCCGTGTTCTATTGAAGCTCTGTGTCACACCCTTAAACCTTTAAATCCTCTGCTTAGGTTTCCTGCAGAAACCCCCACTAGGACTATACCGACACACACACACACACACACACACACACACACACACACACACACACACACACACACACACACACACACACACACACACACACACACACACACACACATGCACGCTCACTCCCTCTCTCTTTCTACCTGTTGCACCTTAGCAGACAGACAAACACACCCTTCCCCCAAAACACAGATACACACGTTTCACCTCAACAGACAGACGCACACACCTGCTCCAACACACAGATATACCTGTCGCACCTTAACAGACAGACAAACCCTCCCCCTCTTCATACCTGTTGCACCTCAGCGGCGGTGCTCTTGAACAGCTCAATGTATCTCTTTCCCAGGATGTCTTTGTGCTTCCTGAGAGCGCACTGAGCATGCTCCTCACTGGCGAATAGGACAAAGGCGTCGCCTGTCGGCCTTCCATCAGGGAAACGCACAAATAGGATGCCATTATTGTCACCACTGACAGGACACGCCTCTTTAGGCCCCTCCCCCTGGGAGAAGAAGGCCAGCACCTGGTCAGGTGTGGCGGTGAAGGGAAGACCTCTCATCCTGACAATCACCTGGTCCTCACGAGACAGAAACAACGCCACCTCACTGGAGGTACCGCCTGCTATCTTAAGGAAGTCCTCTCCTGTTGCCTTGTACACCTGCAGCAGAAAAGACATGGCATTAACTCCTGCTCTTTGGGCTCCAGCTGTTACTGACAGGTTACGTTTACTTATTTACTGGTGTTGTTAGTATCTGAGCAAGACCATAGATAGAGTTAGTAAAAGGTTGATAATAGGTTATTAACAGGTCACCTCTATGTATCGTTGGTTAGTGGTAGGGTTAGTAAAAGGTTGATAATAGGTTATTAACAGGTTACCTCTACGTATGTATCGTTGGTTAGTGTTAGGGTTAGTAAAAGGTTGATTATAGGTTATTAACAGGTTACCTCTATGTACCGTTGGTTAGTGTTAGGGTTAGTAATAGGTTGATTATAGGTTATTAACAGGTTACCTCTATGTACAGTTGGTTAGGGTCAGTAATAGGTTATTGACAGGTTATGTCTATGTACCATTGGTTAGGGTTAGTAATAGGTTGTTAATAGGTTATTAACAGATTACCTCTATGTATCGTTGGTTAAGGTGAGGGTTAGTAATAGGTTGTTAATAGGTTATTAACAGATGACCTCTATGTATCGTTGGTTAGGGTGAGGGTTAATAATAGGTTGATAATAGGTTATTAACAGATGACCTCTATGTATCGATGGTTAGGGTTAGTAATAGGTTGTTAATAGGTTATTAACAGATGACCTCTATGTATCGTTGGTTAGGGTGAGGGTTAATAATAGGTTGATAGTAGGTTATTAACAGATGACCTCTATGTATCGTTGGTTAGGGTGAGGGTTAGTAATAGGTTGATAATAGGTTATTAACAGATGACCTCTATGTATCTGTTGCCCATGTGGTGTTTGTGTCTCTGCAGGGCCATGTCTCTGTGCTCTTCACTGATGAAGCGGACCATAGCCTCTCCGTTCCTCCGACCCTGGGCGTTCAGACACAACGCAGCACCACCTCTGGACAACACACAGCATTACAGCTATTAAAACTATTTCAATACACTACACACCATCATAACAGCAACGAGTCAAACACAACACACCACTAGACACTGAACACACATACTTGGCAATGTTGAGCCCTCTGAAGAAGCGAGCGATGTCCTGGTCAGATGACTGCCACGGCAACCCCCTTGCTCTGATCACTGTGTTGTCACACACACGCTCCATCTTACTGCTACACACACGCGCGCACACGGACACACACACACACACACACACACCAGTTAGCATCAAATCACTCACCCGCTCCATCCAACTATGTAAGAACACCAATGAATAGTATCATATCATCTACCTTACTGCTAATCTATCTTAACGAGTCTAGTTACCAAGTGCCGCTTTCAAACTTCTCAGTGACTCTCTCTGGGTTTGAGAATGTGTGACCTACAACAAACAGAAGACCAGAGCAGAAGTCAAAGATAAGCAACAACGACAACATTGTGAGAAAAGTCAGAGTTTGTGTAAGTTAGTGTGTCACTCACATAAGGGTTCCAATAGCAGGGCTAGGACGATGTTGGCCATGGTCTGGACCTGCAGTGCTGCTGTGACCGGTGACAACATGGCCGTCGGATCCAACACAGCCGTTGGATCCAGTACGGCCGGCGGCTCCAATATGGCTACTGGCTCCACAGTTACACTGAGAGCTGAGGAGACCGTGGTCAAGGAGAAAACTACAGGAGAGGAGCAAGCAAGGTGTGTGTGTGCATGTGTGTGTGGGTTAGTCCTGCTTCCTGGTAGGTGTGTAGGGCTGGTCCTGTTGGCTCAACACACAGCATGTTCCTCTTGGAGCTACAGTGAGACACGTCAATTGTGTCTCTATTTGCATTTCAAAACCTCTACTCCCACAGCCAACACCCTGAGGCCTGCAGACGCCTCCCCCATGGGAGTGTGTCAGTATCACACACTCTCTCGTGCTCTCTCTCTCTCACAACCATGCACGCGCGATCACACACACACACATGCACTAACGGCATGAAGCTACACTACAGAAGCAGGGTTCATGCAAAGCTGTAAAATGAACCAAGTGTCATTGCTGTGAGTGTCATTGCTGTGAGTGTCATTGCTGTGAGTGTCATTGCTGTGAGTGTCTTTGCTGTGAGTGTCATTGCTGTGAGTGTCTTTGCTGTGAGTGTCTTTGCTGTGAGTGTCATTGCTGTGAGTGTCATTGCTGTGAGTGTCTTTGCTGTGAGTATCTTTGCTGTGAGTGTCATTGCTGTGAGTATCTTTGCTGTGAGTGTCATTGATGTGAGTGTCATTGCTGTGAGTGTCATTGCTGTGAGTGTCATTGCTGTGAGTGTCATTGCTGTGAGTGTCTTTGCTGTGAGTGTCATTGCTGTGAGTGTCATTGCTGTGAGTATCTTTGCTGTGAGTGTCATTGCTGTGAGTATCTTTGCTGTGAGTGTCATTGCTGTGAGTGTCATTGCTGTGAGTGTCTTTGCTGTGAGTGTCATTGCTGTGAGTGTCTTTTCTGTGAGTGTCATTGCTGTGAGTGTCATTGCTCTGAGTGTCATTGCTGTGAGTGTCTTTGCTGTGAGTGTCATTGCTGTGAGTGGCATTGCTGTGAGTGTCATTGCTGTGAGTGTCATTGCTGTGAGTGTCATTGCTGTGAGTGTCATTGCTGTGAGTGTCATTGCTGTGAGTGTCATTGCTGTGTTTCTCAGTTGTAAGGATACATTCTGCCATGTACTGCACCTCCAGGCTCTTGGTGTCTGCAGAGGGGAAGTGCTTCCTGAACTCTTTCTTCAGGTCAAAAAAGGAGTTGAAACATTCTGGCAGTGCCAGGTTCTGCCGAGGAAGACAACTGCAGACATTACACACTGGGCACAGACGTCAATTCAACGTCTATTCCAAGTTGGTTCAACGTAATTCTATTGAAATGACGTGGAAACAACGTTGATTCAACCAGTGTGTGCCCAGTGGGTAAAGTCACATACATTAACCCAGGGGAATTGAATGTGGCATGTGCTTGGATCACCAGAGTTTGAGTCTTGCACGGACCAAATATACTGTAGTATGCCCCTTTAAAAACGTTCTGACCATATTATTATTGATTGAACAGTAGAGAGGAGGAAGAGAACATGTGCAACCTACCATTGACAGCTGTTAGGTGTTGGGTCGTATCAGGAGCTAGGCTGTCTGTTTACTACCCTCATTTACATATTTACTCATGTCAATAAAGTTAGGTTACCCATGGGTCTGTATAACATACTAGATGTGAGGGGGGGACTCAAGATGTAATAGGAGAACGGTGTGTGTGTGTGTGTGTGTGTGTGTGTGTGTGTGTGTGTGTGTGTGTGTGTGTGTGTGTGTGTGTGTGTGTGTGTGTGTGTGTGTGCGTGTGCGTGTGTGCGTGTGTGCGCGCGTTCATGTTCAAACAAAGCCAAGACAATATGTCAAGACAACCTCCCATTTCAACATCATGTAGAGCAGGATCTTGACAGAACAGCAGACATAACACATTTCTTTATGGTTCTGTGAACACCAAACGCTTCTGCTGGAGGTAATTGTGCTCCCCGCCCTGCCAGCCTGTACCCTTACCTTGCCCGCAGCTTCGGGGTGGAGAACCTGGCGAATGTGGAGCTGCCCGTCCGTACACACACACACTGACGTGCCCGCACCCAAGCTGTTCACCTCATTGGTCAATCTCAGATGGAACTGTTCAAAACATAGGAAGAGATCAGCTACAATGTAAACTCTTTAAATCAATATCAGATAATACATCTGTAATAAACAATTACAGAACAACTCACTGGTAATATTGAAAATCCACTAACATTTTATTGGTTGAAAGTGTGATCATTATTCTGGTAATGATGAATATCAATGCAGCCATTTATAATCTCATTATTCAGCAAGAGCCAAAACGTTGGCCACAGTACACAATTTCATCCAATGAGTTATAACTGTTTACTACTGACTAATAAACAACCTATTAATGCTGTTTATAGACTATTTAAACTGAGTCTACCTTAATGGAAAGTATTACCATGAAGACAAAATATTTACAAAAACATCCAAATATAGGCTTACAAATTACTGCTTGTGATAAAGTCCAACTTGAATGGCTTGTTGTTACTTTCGAGCGGCTGGAAACGATTTGTGGGGTGATGTCATCGATGTTTGTGTGTGTATGTCTGTCTATTGTCTTTTGTCTATGTATGGTTTATATTTTTGGTTTCAGAGAACAAGCACTTTAATTGGTACTAGTTGTATGAGCCTCATTATGCTAATTGGGGGGTCATTTGCATTACTAAGCTCTAAAGATCCACACCTCCTCATCACTCAATGGACTTTTATAAATGTCCCTCAGGCTGTCAAGTAAAATGCCATCAAATCTATAGGGATCGATGGTTCATTATTAGCCAATTATAATTAGATATCTCAGGATCAAGGCCTAAATAAACAATAAATTGTTATAAAACTCCAATCAATGCATCGGTGCCTCTGATTTCAAGTGAAGGAGGAATGGATGGCAAAGCAGAATATGATGAGGTCAAACATGTATTTCATAAAAAACCACGAGACAACAGATACTGTCTGTACCTGGTTTAGCGCGTGCTCCAAGCCTGTGACTGTAGAGACAGACTCCTCGCTGTCCTCTCTCTCCCCCAGACAATCTTCTGTAAGGTCCGAGTGCTCAGGCCGTATTAACACCTCATTCACCTTTCCCAACTGGACCAGAGAGAAAACACACACACTTCAGTACATTTAAAACAACAATGTGTACACTTAAATACACACTTTAATATGCATAATGGAGTAGCCGATTTATGGCTAACTTATGATCAGTTTTGTCATTAGACCTCATAATCAGAAGAAAGGTGGTCGTCTATTAAACCAAATAGGGCACATTGACGCAGAGAGCATTCTGGTTATGTTGGATGAATACTTTGTCTTTCTATAGATTACCTCATCTAGCTCCTCCTGAATTTTTTTTAATAGTCTTTATCATATTCTCTTAATAAAGAAAGGAAAATATTTTAAAGATGACCTTTTTGTTCTTCAAGTCCACGAGCTGCCACACCAACTGCTCGAGCTCCGTCTCGTCCGAACCCAAGAGGTCTCCGCTCGCGCCAGATGTGGTGGTGAACAACACCGCCAGGTAGTCTACCTGAGCCGTCATTTTCAGGATAAATACAAAAAGAACCTACTCTAATTACACCCAAAGTAATAGAAAATAACCTACAGCTACACCCCCAGAACAGTATAGAACCCAAAGAATCCAGCCACCCACACCCAGACACCTATGCGCAAAGGTGTGCTCAGCAACTCCAGATATTTTTAGTGGCTTCTTGATTGCTTGATAATCTATGCAAAATCTCCGGCACACCTCATCGCAGTGTAATGGCTGAATGTTCCCTTTTTTGTGATGCACCTACCTGTGTGCGATGCGGACCACGTGACCCAGGTAGCTACCTGCATGGGGCGTATTCATTACGCCGATTCTGTTGCAAAGCGCTTCTTAAACGGAGACGAAACGGAGAAGGACCTACCTGCATTTGTCCAATAGAAACTATTGTTTCCTCTGTTTACTCTCGTTTGGTTCTTAACCTGTAAACGGTTTATGTAATGAATATACCCCTTCTCTTTCTGAGTGCTGTCCCTATTGGTGCTTTCAAACAGGGACGTGGCACGGCATCGCGACAAACCCATCGACCCAACCTGAACAACATACATGAGAAGAACAACAATCTCATATACTAACCTACAAACTGATCATTACCTAGTTTTTTAAAATCTCTATTCATGAGTAGACGAATGCATACAGTGGGAAATGTTATTGAAAACAATGTAATGTAACATAATGTTGTTTTCTGCATTTCTGCTACAGCTGAGAAAATATTGAGACCAGCCAATCGTGGCAAATCAGTGAAATCATTACAATAAAGTTTATAAGGCCTATTTAAAAATAAACAGTGATGAAAAATATGTATAAATATTGTTTTCATTTAGGCTATTGTAAAATACATATATCAAATATTCAAAGTCAGGCTTACTGCCTGTTTTATTACGGCATCTTTAATAACTTATTATGAGAGTGCCATTGGCAGAAGCCTGAATAACGTTGGATGAACTCTCCACTATGCACCGATTTCAGATCAGTTTGTATTTTTACACATTAGAAACAAGTTAGGTTTAAACTGATTCGGGGTCTGTCTTTACAGAACTGCTTGCCGTCGAGTTTTAAAACCCGGAAACCGTTGTGGCTAGATCCGGAAGTTTACCCCAAGTGAAAACAGAAAAACATGGCGGGGGACACTTTAACGGAGCTTCTTTTTCTGGATACGTTCAAACATCAAAGTGCAGAGGTAGTTAAATATGTTAATACCACTTGCTATTTTATCCCAGGAGTGTACTTTGCTGAGATTCCAGTTAGCTAGCTAACTACAGCTTCTGATCCCCCCGTTCCCCTAGGCTAATGCTAACACAGTGGCCACCTTGCATAATAACTAACTCGTCCTTCCAAACTAAGTGTGATGCATTGTTTCCTAACAAGGTATTACGTTTTTAAGTAGGTTACGGGTTCTTATATTCAGTGGTCTCTTCTACAGTTGCAGCGGGGATAGGGATACGCGAAACTAGCTAGCCATAACGGATAACGACAGTCGGCAACGGCGTGTACGCAGATTGTTTACCCGCTTGCTAGTCACACAGCTAACGTGTGTGTTTACTTGCTAGTTAGCGACTCACACTGTTTACGTTACACAGACAGTTTTCATACTGTTCATCTTTACAGATATAGCCTACAGTTACTGTCTGCAGATGTATACACGAAATTCCCAGTTGTCCCTTTTTGTTTTTGTATGGCACAAAAAGTGCTGACTGTTTCTGTTGTGCACTAACATGGTCTAAATAAAAATCTAATCACATTTTATTGTTCACATACGCTGAATACAACGGATGTGGTAGGCCTTACAGTGAAATTATTAAAATGTGTTCTGTCTGTAGCTGACCAATGTGGATGTGGTGCGGTTCCCGTATGGGGTCCTGATCACAGAGGTGCGCGTCATTCCCCCTGGAATTAAAGCACACACCAGCCTGCCAGACAACCGGGCATTCGGGTAAGAAACCATCATTCAAGGTGTATAAGGGAGAGCTAAATAAATATATACTACTAGCTATGTGACATCTGAGACTGGGATGTGTGTGAGGGGAACTTCAGGGGCCTCAAACAATCATGCATAGGCACAAATATGTGCGTAAACCATGCGTGGGATCATTTCCGCGCAAAGTGTGCGATTTATCAATATGAACATTTGCCATGACCGTGCTCACACAGTGCCAAGTGGTGGAATAATGCCTTGATTACACCTACAGCCTCATTGCGCAAAATGGTACGCAGCATCATCTGGATATGTGTTCAACGAAAGTTCAACATTCACCTTCTGCTACCATTAATGTCAAACCGTCTACCATACAATTTGATGCATAAATTCAATAAATCCAATGTATGCACCACATAGAACAAACTGTAACGCAATTCTGCAAGGCAAACACAGCGTTCCATTGGGAATGTACTTCTAGTGTACCAAACGCAGCGTTCCATTGGGAATGTACTTCTAGTGTACCAAATGCAGCGTTCCATTGGGAATGTACTTCTAGTGTACCAAATGCAGCGTTCCATTGGGAATGTACTTCTAGTGTACCAAATGCAGCGTTCCATTGGGAATGTACTTCTAGTGTACCAAACGCAGCATTCCATTTGGGAATGTACTTCTAGTGTACCAAATGCAGCGTTCCATTGGGAATGTACTTCTAGTGTACCAAACGCAGCATTCCATTGGGAATGTACTTCTAGTGTACCAAACGCAGCATTCCATTGGGAATGTACTTCTAGTGTACCAAATGCAGCATTCCATTGGGAATGTACTTCTAGTGTACCAAACGCAGCGTTCCATTGGGAATGTACTTCTAGTGTACCAAACGCAGCATTCCATTGGGAATGTACTTCTAGTGTACCAAACGCAGCGTTCCATTGGGAATGTACTTCTAGTGTACCAAACGCAGCGTTCCATTGAGAATGTACTTTCTAGTGTACCAAACGCAGCATTCCATTGGGAATGTACTTCTAGTGTACCAAACGCAGCGTTCCATTGGGAATGTACTTCTAGTGTACCAAACGCAGCGTTCCATTGAGAATGTACTTTCTAGTGTACCAAACGCAGCGTTCCATTGGGAATGTACTTCTAGTGTACCAAACGCAGCGTTCCATTGAGAATGTACTTTCTAGTGTACCAAACGCAGCGTTCCATTGGGAATGTACTTCTAGTGTACCAAATGCAGCATTCCATTGGGAATGTACTTCTAGTGTACCAAACGCAGCGTTCCATTGGGAATGTACTTCTAGTGTACCAAACGCAGCGTTCCATTGAGAATGTACTTTCTAGTGTACCAAACGCAGCATTCCATTGGGAATGTACTTCTAGTGTACCAAACGCAGAATTCCATTGGGAATGTACTTCTAGTGTACCAAACGCAGCATTCCATTTGGGAATGTACTTCTAGTGTACCAAACGCAGCATTCCATTTGGGAATGTACTTCTAGTGTACCAAACGCAGCGTTCCATTTGGGAATGTACTTCTAGTGTACCAAATGCAGCATTCCATTTGGGAATGTACTTCTAGTGTACCAAACGCAGCATTCCATTGGGAATGTACTTCTAGTGTACCAAACGCAGCATTCCATTGGGAATGTACTTCTAGTGTACCAAATGCAGCGTTCCATTGGGAATGTACTTCTAGTGTACCAAATGCAGCGTTCCATTGGGAATGTACTTCTAGTGTACCAAATGCAGCGTTCCATTGGGAATGTACTTCTAGTGTACCAAATGCAGTTTTCCATTGGGAATGTACTTCTAGTGTACCAAACGCAGCGTTCCATTTGGGAATGTACTTCTAGTGTACCAAATGCAGCATTCCATTTGGGAATGTACTTCTAGTGTACCAAACGCAGCATTCCATTGGGAATGTACTTCTAGTGTACCAAACGCAGCATTCCATTGGGAATGTACTTCTAGTGTACCAAATGCAGCGTTCCATTGGGAATGTACTTCTAGTGTACCAAATGCAGCATTCCATTTGGGAATGTACTTCTAGTGTACCAAACGCAGCATTCCATTGGGAATGTACTTCTAGTGTACCAAACGCAGCGTTCCATTTGGGAATGTACTTCTAGTGTACCAAATGCAGCATTCCATTTGGGAATGTACTTCTAGTGTACCAAACGCAGCATTCCATTGGGAATGTACTTCTAGTGTACCAAATGCAGCGTTCCATTTGGGAATGTACTTCTAGTGTACCAAATGCAGCGTTCCATTGGGAATGTACTTCTAGTGTACCAAATGCAGCATTCCATTGGGAATGTACTTCTAGTGTACCAAACGCAGCGTTCCATTGGGAATGTACTTCTAGTGTACCAAATGCAGCGTTCCATTTGGGAATGTACTTCTAGTGTACCAAACGTAATGACGCTGTCGGTGTGATCGAGGTGTAAGGGAACTGTCAAGCGTAGAATGGGGGGGAAATATATGTTGAAAATGTCTGAAATTGTGATGGAGTAATAATTCAATCATTTTTGATGTCATTGTATTTCCATTGTGAATTCATGCAACATATCTTGACAGGCATATCATTTGAGCACCAGTGCATTTGTTACTATAATAATTCACACAAAGTACAGTCATTTGTTATTTTTTTTCAATTTAAACTTTATTTAACTAGGCAAGTCAGTTAAGAACAAATTCTTATTTACAATGACGGCCTACCCCGGCCAAACCCAGACGATGCTGGGCCAATTGTGCGCCACCCTATGGGACGCCCAATCACGGCAGGATGTGATTCGAACCAGGGACTGTAGTGATGCCTCTTGTACTGAGATGCAGTGCCTTAGACGCTGCGCAACTCGGGAGCCCAAAGTTAGAGGCGCGTGTGAAAGTGAAACCATTGTTGAAATATGATAAAAGACTTGAGATAATGGGAAATTGAATGAGAGGTTGATCAAATTTTACACATATTTAACAGATGTTATTGCAGGTGTAGCGAAATGCTTGTGTTCGTAGCTCCAACAGTGCAGTAGTATCTGTGCAGTAGTAGGATCTTTCTCAGAAAGTAACGATTGGTTTTGGAAAATGATATGTGATGAGCCAAAGATTTCTGTGAGGACTTAAGACTTACTTTAAAAAGGCAACCACATGCCATTCCGGTGCACATCCAAGTGCTGTCCACCCTCAGGTTTTGGCATCGGGAGCTTGCCGATTGGCATCTCACAACTTCGATGAGACAGTGTGTTGGATGCAATCATCAGTAAAACAAACTGTAACGTACAATTTCCTTACACCGTCGCCCAACAGGTTGAAGTCAAGAGGGGTTTCTTTGCCATCAATGGGTTCCCAAATACGAACGGAGCAATAGACGGCACCCACATCGCCATAAAAGCATCATCCCAAAACGAGTTGAACTATGTGGACGTAAAAGGCTTCCACTCTTAATGTGCAGGTGATCATTTATGTGACGGGCAGAAGACGCTGCTGAATGTGGTGGCCAATGTTGGCCTATAGCCTACAGGAAGTAGCTGTTGAGGATGGATGGCTTATTCCTGACTGTTGTCTACTCATTTGAAGTAGATTTACCATTGCTAACGCAACTCATAGTCTTAATGGTTTTACTGGTCAAGCCACAACTGAGAGACAAATAAACCCTTTTGGTTGTACTCAATCTCTGACACTAGCACCTCCTATTTTCTTAGCTTTCTTTGGTTGCAACGTTGTATATCCTGGTACGGTGTGGTATATTCCCCACGGGCTTTAAAGGGATGATTTTGTATGATTAATTGGGGGCATTTCAAAATGCAAATAGCCAAGGTCGTGCACGAGCACTGGGGCTGAGAACATTTGGTATTTATCAACGATTATCTCCTACCGGTGTACGCATGAAGCTCGTAGGATTGTTTGATAAATCACACTTTTTCTATGTTTACGAACATTCTAAAATAACTATTTAATAGAAGTTTCTACACAATATTGATAAATGAGGCCCCAGAGCTGTAATGTTCAGTTTGGCCTCATTCTCACCGGGGTAGTTGGGTGATTTGTGAGGTAATCGTAGCCTGACAGACGGGATCTCTCATGTGGCTGAAAGGGGGGCTGAGTGGTGATGTCATATCCTGTTCCTGTCTGTGTTTCCAGGGAGACATCGCCTCATTCCTTCCAGCTGGAGCTTTTCTTCAACAACCTCACTAAACCCAGCAACGCCTGCTTCCACAGACTGGGCAGGTCAGTAACACTTTGTACCTTCTATTTGAATTGAATGTATTTGTGTAAAAGACATACACAACAGAAATTTACAATGTGGACCCAGAGGATAGCACTTAAAAGTATTAATTAAAGCACTTGTTTCCAAAGAGGGGTTCTCGAATATACCTCTACTTCTCTCAAGCTCTGTATCCATCTCTCTCTACCTCTTCCTCTCTCTGTCTGTATCCCTCTCTCTCTACCTCTTCCTCTCTCTGTCTGTATCCCTCTCTCTCTACCTCTTCCTCTCTCTGTCTGTATCCATCTCTCTCTACCTCTTCCTCTCTCTGTCTGTATCCATCTCTCTCTACCTCTTCCTCTCTCTGTCTGTATCCATCTCTCTCTACCTCTTCCTCTCTCTGTCTGTATCCCTCTCTCTCTACCTCTTCCTCTCTCTG
Source organism: Salvelinus alpinus (assembly GCF_045679555.1). Taxonomy (NCBI): domain Eukaryota; kingdom Metazoa; phylum Chordata; class Actinopteri; order Salmoniformes; family Salmonidae; genus Salvelinus; species Salvelinus alpinus. Next base: position 2,033,394 of record NC_092089.1, on the reverse strand, counting down.
TCTGTATCCCTCTCTCTCTACCTCTTCCTCTCTCTGTCTGTATCCCTCTCTCTCTACCTCTTCCTCTCTCTACCTCTTCCTCTCTCTGTCTGTATCCCTCTCTCTCTACCTCTTCCTCTCTCTGTCTGTATCCCTCTCTCTCTACCTCTTCCTCTGTCTCTCGCTGTCGCTCCTGCCCTCCCAGTATCTGTCTATTTCTCTCTCCCCGCCCCTCCCTTTTTTTCACTTCCCAGAATGTGTCTATAAAAGTATTTGAGAGCTCAAGTCTCACCTGTAGAACCTGTCAGGGCAGAGACCAATCTGTGACGACTGTCTTAGTCCTTGTTCACTCCGAGACGGGTCGCCAGAAACTTAGCCCTGTTGCTGCACCTGCAGAATCACACACAACAGAATGTAGAACCCAGAATGCCACATCGATCATTCCAACAGCGAACACAGGCACAACCTAATGTTAGTCAAGAGCTCACAGGCCGTTGTTGTTCACCTGAGAGAGAACTTGCAGTACATCAGCCCCTCTACTGTAGCCTGCTCCACTACTAATGGAAATGTGATAATTCTGTCTCTCTTTCTCTCGCTGTCTCGTCCTTACAGTTTTGAATATGACGAAAACAAGTCCATCGTTTTCAGGCCCAATGGAAAGGTAAAGACTCCTCCCCCTCTGTCTGTAGAAAGGTCACTGTTCTCTCTACAGGTGAACTGTGTTGTGTGTGTCGCTGTGTGTTTGTAATGGTGAGTGTGTGTGTTGTGTAGGTGAACACAGATGGACTGGTGCTGCGTGGATGGTACACCAGTCTGACGGTGGCGGTGTACGGTACAGCAGAAAGGTCACATGGTCACGACCGGGACTCTCCCCCACCTCCCCCTCCCCCACCCCCCCAACAACAGACTGGCCTCAAGAGGATCATCAAACAAGGTGGGTAAAGACTCATACTAGGGTTGCCAGGATACCACTATCACAATACTATCATACTTTCCATGGCAAAAGGGAAAACACAAGGTGGACTAAACTGTGTGTGTCTCAGAGTGGGATAAGGAGGAGCAGTATAATGTCAGTCCCCCCAGACCAGCTCCCAGAGGCCCCCGCACCCCTCCTGGACCGCCCCCACCAGATGATGATGATGAGGAGCCGGTTCCAGTGACCGGTAACACACATACACACACTTCTCTGCATCTCTATGTTCATCTCACAGGGACAGATTTCATACTGTATATTCAACTAGCTAACCTTGCCAAAAGAAACATTTCCATGTATTTGTGCAAGCTTGTATCCGTGTATACCTGATGCCCTCTTTGGTTGCCGTGATAACCGACTGTGGTGTCCATGGTGACTGTCCCAGTTGGAGTGGCCAAGGCGGAGCCGACTGAAAGAGGGGAGGACTACCTGGAGGCGGTCTCACCTGAGCGCAGCTCACTGCCTGCCGACGACCCCTACTCAGACGCCGAGCCTGAGGAAGAGGGGGAGGGGGAAGAGGATGAAGAGCCGGAAGAAGAGGACGATGCACGGACAGAGTGTAGCGCCCCTGAGGAGGAGGAAGAGGAGGAGGATGAGGGTGAGGAGGAGGAAGAGATGGAGGAAGGTAGGGGGGCTCCTGTGTGACGGCAGGACAGACAGTGTGTGTGTGCTCTGGCATGCTGTTCAGACCCCTCAACCCTACACCCTGCTCAGACCCCTCAACCCTACACCCTGCTCAGACCCCTACACCCTGCTCAGACCCCTCAACCCTAACCCTACACCCTGCTCAGACCCCTCAACCCTAACCCTACACCCTGCTCAGACCCCTCAATCCTACACCCTGCTCAGACCCCTCAATCCTATACCCTGCTCAGACCCCTCAACCCTACACCCTGCTCAGACCCCTCAATCCTATACCCTGCTCAGACCCCTCAACCCTACACCCTGCTCAGACCCCTCAACCCTACACCCTGCTCAGACCCCTCAACCCTACACCCTGCTCAGACCCCTCAACCCTAACCCTACACCCTGCTCAGACCCCTCAATCCTACACCCTGCTCAGACCCCTCAACCCTACACCCTGCTCAGACCCCTCAACCCTACACCCTGCTCAGACCCCTCAACCCTACACCCTGCTCAGACCCCTCCATCCTACACCCTGCTCAGACCCCTCAATCCTACACCCTGCTCAGACCCCTCAACCCTACACCCTGCTCAGACCCCTCCATCCTACACCGTGCTCAGACCCCTCAACCCTACACCCTGCTCAGACCCCTCAACCCTACACCCTGCTCAGACCCCTCAACCCTACACCCTGCTCAGACCCCTCAATCCTACACCCTGCTCAGACCCCTCAACCCTACACCCTGCTCAGACCCCTCAACCCTACACCCTGCTCAGACCCCTCAACCCTAACCCTACACCGTGCTCAGACCCCTCAACCCTACACCCTGCTCAGACCCATAAACCCTACACCCTGCTCAGACCCCTCAATCCTACACCCTGCTCAGACCCCTCCACCCTACACCCTGCTCAGACCCCTCCACCCTGCTCAGACCCCTCAACCCTACACCCTGCTCAGACCCCTCAACACTACACCCTGCTCAGACCCCTCAACCCTACACCCTGCTCAAACCTCCACCCAGCTCAGACCCCTCAACCCTACACCCTGTTCAGACCCCTCCACCCTAACCCTACACCCTGCTCAGACCCCTACACCCTGCTCAGACCCCTCAACCCTAACCCTACACCCTGCTCAGACCCATAAACCCTACACCCTGCTCAGACCCCTCAACCCTACACCCTGCTCAGACCCCTCAAACCTACACCCAGCTCAGACCCCTCAACCCTACACCCTGTTCAGACCCCTCCACCCTAACCCTACACCCTGCTCAGACCCCTCCACCCTACACCCTGCTCAGACCCCTCAACCCTAACCCTACACCCAGCTCAGACCCCTCAACCCTACACCCTGTTCAGACCCCTCCACCCTAACCCTACACCCTGCTCAGACCCCTCCACCCTACACCCTGCTCAGACCCCTCAACCCTAACCCTACACCCTGCTCAGACCCCTCCACCCTACACCCTGTTCAGACCCCTCCACCCTAACCCTACACCCTGCTCAGACCCCTCAACCCTAACCCTACACCCTGCTCAGACCCCTAAACCCTACACCCAGCTCAGACCCCTCAACCCTACACCCTGTTCAGACCCCTCCACCCTAACCCTACACCGTGCTCAGACCCCTCCACCCTACACCCTCCTCTGTGCTGTTATAACCAGCCTAACCAGTTGTAATAATAAGGCTTAGAGCCATGGCTGTTGCTGCTGTAGTATCAGATCCTCTTGCATGACAAACTAACTGTGCTGTGGTTCCCTAACATTCTTAACTCTTGGTTGAGTGAACTGTAATTTCATCATGTTATTAATGTTTTACAACTTATGAGAGTGTTGTGAGTGAGGCCTTTTCTTTTGCTGTGTTTGTGTTTTTGTTGTTTTACAATATTTCTCCCTCCTCACCCTCCCTCCTCACCCTCCCTCCTCTCTCCAGGTGATGGTTATGAGGAGATCAGTAGTGATGAGGATGACTTGGACAATGGGAGTTTTAAGCTGGCCAGTTTTGACATTGACTACACCCCTGAAGACCTGGCCTCTGTGCCCCCAGTCCAGTACGACCCCTACGAAAGAGAGCTACGCCCACTGCTCTACTTCACCCCTCCCTACAAGACCCGCTTCGACTCCCAGCTGGAGAGGGCTAGGGGGGCTGTGTGTGTTGGTCCAGAGGGGCCTGGAGGTGGAGAAGGGGCAGAGGCTGAGGTTGTTGCCCAGATGAGAGAGCTCCTGGCTGGGATAGGAGAGGACCGTGACTCCCGCTGGGTCACGGCCCTAGAGCAGGCATCAGGGCTGCTCGCTAGAGGGCTGGGCTTTCTGATTGGACAGGGGGAATGGGAGGGGCCTATTAGAGCTCTGGTCCAATGGGCTCTTCAGGGTCTTAGTATGGAGATAGCTCTGACCCAACCCATTGCTCTAAACCTCAGGCAGCTGAAAGCTGGAGCTAAGCTGGCTTCCTGCTTGGCCGAGTGCCCACAGGGCCTCACTGCGCTGCTGCACGAGGGAGCACTGGAGCTCCTACTAGAGCTGCTCCAGGTGGACCATGTGTCGTCCACGCTGAAGCTGTGTATCCTGAGGGCTCTGGATGCTCTGACCAGTGCCCCCGCTGGTGTGGAGGCCTTCCTACAGGAGGGGGAGATGGAGAGGAGTGGATACCAGGTGAGAGGGGCCATAGACATACATGAAGACCTTATAATAGAGAGGCTGCGTGTGTTTCTAACTGAGGTTGTGTGTATGTGTGTGTGTGTGTGTCGCCTGCAGCGGTTGGTGCAGCTGTTCCTGGGGGAGGAAACCGTGCGGGTGGTAACCGCGGGCAACGCCATTCTGCAGAAAAGCCACGCCTATGAGGTTATGACTGATCTGCAGAGGACAGCGGCAGCCTGGAGCGAACCTCTGCAGGTAAGCACACACTGACTGGAGATCTGCGTTTTAAGAACAGTTATTTGGGTCTGATAAAGTTTCCCATTTCATAACCAGTTCCCAGTTCAGTGTGGAACTCTGGGGTTTCTATGACTGAGGTTCTACTGTCCACATAATTACTACAGAATATCAGTATATAAGAATTATCAGTGTTATATTTCAGGATGAGGGGGAGGAGCCTGACATAGCCATGGAGGAGGAGACATCATTAGGCCCCTCCCCTGTCAGCGAGGCTGAGCTGGATAGGTTGGCTGGGGTTCTAGAAGAGTTACATCACCTTCTAGAGACCGCCCCCCACACCATGGTCCAGCCCCCTGGAAAGGCCTTCCCTACAACCGCACGCATTACGGGTCCACAGGAGAGAGACGACCCCTACCCTACACTGTACAGGTAGGTACAACACCAAACACACACACACACACACACACACACACACACACACACACACACACACACACAGTCATTTGTACTAATAACTCTTCCCCCCCACCCCACAGGTACATGCATGCATGTCACTTCCTGGAGAGCTCGGCGGTGGCGTTGTCAGCAGCAGTGGCGGCGGGGCATACAGGTGTCACTCACGCCGTCAGGGAAGTCCTGCACTTTCTGTCTCTCACCCAATCAGGACTGCTTTTCATGCTGGCCCAGCCCACGCCTACCAACCTGCTGCTCCGCCTCCTAGCAACCGTCGCCGAGGTTGAGGGAGAGGAGCCTATGGTCACTGGGGGCGACGGCGGGTTCTGGGGCCCCGGGTTGGGTGAAGAGGGTTTGGGGGTGTGGCTGATGCAGGCGCTGCATGCCCTCCAGAGCGTGTCTGAGCTGATGAGTCACGTGACTGCCGGGGGGGAGGGAGGGGTGGGGCTAGAGGAGGGGGACAGTGCAGAGGTACTGAGCATGCTCCATGCCCTCTACCTCATCACCTTCACACAGACTGGGAGGAGCGCTGTGGCCCACGTCTTCAGCCTGGAGAACAACCTCTCCTGTCTGGTTACGCTGCTGCAGCACCACAGCAAGGACGGACACGGGGAGGCCAAGGCCCGGAAGGCGGTGACCTATAACTATGCGTGTATGCTGGTGCTGATGGTGGTTCAGAACTCCAGTGATCTCCGTACCATGGAACAACACGCTGCTCCTCTACTCATCCTGGCCAAGGCTGATGACACCAACGCTAAACTACAGGGTGCGTAGCTCCTGACCCCTGACTATAACAATGCTAGGTTGGTATCCAACCTTAACCCCTAACCTCTGACCTATAACTCCAAACCAACCTTATCAACAGTGGGTGAACTAGTAGTCCCTTAACCTTCATCTTAAAAATACTTCTACACCCACCTCTATCATTGTAATGACATAGCCCTACCCATCACCCCTTAGAAATGTGTTGAAGGCCTCCCGAGTGGTGCAGCGGTCTATGGCACTGCATCGACGGATTCGATCCCAGGCTGTGTCACAGTCGGCCGTGACCGGGAGACCCATGAGGCGGCGCACAATTGGCCCAGCGTCGTCCGGGTTAGGGGAGGGTTTGGCCGGCTGGGATTTCCTTGTCCTATCGCGCTCTAGCGACTCCTTGTGGCGGGCCGGGTGCCTGCAAGCTGACTCCGGTCGCCAGCTGGACGGTGTTTCCTCCGACATGATGCGGCTGGCTTCCGGGTTAAGCGAGCGGTGTTTCAAGAAGCAGTGCGGCTTGGCGGGTCGTGTTTCGGAGGACACATGGCTCTCAACCTTCGCCTCTCCCGAGTCCGCAGGGGAGTTGCAGCGATCGGACAAGACTGTTACTATCAATTGGATATTACGAAATTGGGGAGAAAAGTACCCCCCAAAAAACAACAAAAAACATGTGTTAAACTATATTCAGAATTCCTTGCAAAGGTGAACTGCAACACTAAGTGATCCTCTCAGTGTTGGTGTTGTGTTCCAGAGCTGAGTCAGTGGCTGGAACCTCTGGACAAGGTGAAGTTGGAGATGGGCAGCATCCCCAGCCTCATAGACTACATCAAACAGGTGAGCCGTTACACTACATGTCCTCAAGGACTGATAACCTGTTGTTGCTGTTTGTTTAATCCTTCATAATGATGACTTGGCTGCAGGCCTTCAGCTCCCTACGCGCGCGCGCGCACGCACACGCACACACACCGACTTGCTTTGATATAACTTGCTGACTAAACTCCACTCCATGGTGAAGGAAGTTTCTGATGAAATCCACCAACGAGTGAAGCAGAGATTAGGCTTTGTGGAATTCAGCAGCGACTACATTGATTCGCCCAAGGTCTATACTTAAAAAAATATATATTATAATTATGAAACGCTTAACTTGTACCTGTGTTTGTCCTCTGTAGTTGCGTGCCTTTCTTTGTTAGCTGAAATCCATACTTTTTCAATAAACGTTATTCAAAAACATCCTGTTTCCTTGTTGAGATTCAATTGACAAATGCTAATTTGCGCTGAGTTGCCAACTTAGAGCAACAGCAACGGGCAAACTGTCGGAAAGAAAGGCACGCAACTAAAGAACAAACATAGGTACACGGTAAGCGTTTCATAATACATTTTATTCATATAGTCGGACCTGAATTCTACAAAGCATGGTCTCTGCACCACTCCTTTGGTGGATTTCAGCAGAGACGTCCTTCATCATGGAGTCAGCTAGTTTGATTTGAATTATTAGGATCTTCAATGGCGACAGCTAGTCTTACTGGGTGTGACTGGGGTCCAACTGGGGTTCCGACTGGGGTCTTACTGGGGTTCCAACTGGGGTCTTACTGGGGTTCCAACTGGGGTCTTACTGGGGTTCCAACTGGGGTCTTACTGGGGTTCCAACTGGGGTCTTACTGGGGTTCCAACTGGGGTCTTACTGGGGTTCCGACTGGGGTCTTACTGGGGTTCCGACTGGGGTCTTACTGGGGTTCCAACTGGGGTTCCGACTGGGGTCTTACTGGGTGTGACTGGGGTCCGACTGGGGTCTTACTGGGGTTCCAACTGGGGTCTTACTGGGGTTCCAACTGGGGTCTTACTGGGGTTCCGACTGGGGTCTTACTGGGGTTCCGACTGGGGTCTTACTGGGGTTCCAACTGGGGTTCCGACTGGGGTCTTACTGGGTGTGACTGGGGTCTTACTGGGGTTCCAACTGGGGTCTTACTGGGGTTCCAACTGGGGTCTTACTGGGGTTCCGACTGGGGTCTTACTGGGGTTCCGACTGGGGTCTTACTGGGTTCCGACTGGGGTCTTACTGGGGTTCCGACTGGGGTCTTACTGGGGTTCCGACTGGGGTCTTACTGGGGTTCCAACTGGGGTCTTACTGGGGTTCCGACTGGGGTCTTACTGGGGTTCCAACTGGGGTCTTACTGGGGTTCCGACTGGGGTCTTACTGGGGTTCCGACTGGGGTCTTACTGGGGTTCCAACTGGGTTCCAACTGGGGTCTTACTGGGGTTCCGACTGGGGTCTTACTTGTGTTCCGACTGGGGTTCCGACAGGTTTTACTGGGGTTCCGACTGGGGTCTTACTGGGATTTCGACTGGGGTTTCGACTGGGGTTTCGACTGGGGTTCCGACTGGGGTTCCGACTGAGGTCTGACTGGTGTCTGACTGGGGTCTGACTGGGGTACGACACATAACAAAAAATACATTTGAGACAAAAGACTTGACAATTTAAAAACATTAACGTGTCTGTGTGTGCGCACATCGATCGGTTATACATACATGTCAGTACATATGCACAACAAGTAGGTCACATGCGGGAGACGGTTATACATACATGTCAGTACATATGCACAACAAGTAGGTCACATGCGGGAGACGGTTATACATACATGTCAGTACATATGCACAACAAGTAGGTCACATGCGGGAGAGGCCTTGTGAGGTGTTGGTTTATTTGTTTTTTTAAACCAGGTTTGCGGTTCACTTGTGCTATATAAGATGGAAGGGAGTTCTATGCGGTTATGGCTCTGTATAATACTGTACACTTCCTTGAATTTGTTTTGGACCTGGGGACTGTGAAAAGACCCCTTGTGGCATGTCTGGTGGGGTGTGTGATTGTGTGTCTGTGTGTAAGTTGACTATGCAAACAATTTGGAATTTCCAACACATTGCGTCACTTCTTGTTTTTATAAGAAACAGTCAGTCTTTCCTCAACTCTTAGCCAAGAGAGACTGGCATGCATAGTGTTAATATTAGCCCTCTGATTACAATGAAGAGCAAGACGTGCCGCTCTGTTCTGGGCCAGCTGGAGCTTAACTAGGTCTTTCTTTGCAGCACTTGACCATATGACTGGACAATAATCAAGATAAGATACAACTAGAGCCTGTGGAGTGTGGTGTCAAAAAAGCATCTTTCCAACCATTGAATCTATATGTTTTGACCATGACAGTTTACAATCTAAGGTAACATCAAGTAATTTAGTCTCTTCAACTTGTTCAACAGCCACAACAGTCATTACCAGATTCAGCTGAGGTCTAGAACTTAGGGAATGATGTGTACCAAGTACAATGCTGTTAGTTTTAGAGATGTTCAGGACCAATTTATTACTGGCCACCCACTCCAATACAGACTGCAACTCTTTGTTAAGGATTCAGTGACTTCATTAGCTGTGGTTGCTGATGCGTATACGGTTTAATCATCAGCATACATGGACACACATGCTTTGTGTAATACCAGTGGCAGGTCATTGGTAAAAAAAGAAAACAGTAGAGGGCTTAGAGAGCTGCCCTGCGGTACATGCAAATAGTTGTGACAGTGGCTGACCCAGATCTTGGAGGGAGAGAGAGAGAGAGAGCGCGTGCGTCTTTGGAAAGTATTCAGACCCCTTGAATTTTTCTGCATTTTTTAAAACGTTACCGCCTTATTCATCCTGTTTCCATTGATCATCCTTGATGTTTCTACAACTTGATTGGAGTCCACCTGTGGTAAATTAAATTGATTGGACATGATTTGGAAAGGCCCACACCTGTCTATATAAGGTCCCACAGTTGACAGTGCATGTCAGAGCAAAAACCAAGCCATGAGGTCGAATAAATTATTCCTAGAGCTCCGAGACAAGACTGTGTTGAGGCACAGATCTGGGGAAGGGTACCAAAACATTTCTGCAGCAGTGAGGTCCCCAAGAACACAGTGGCCTCCATCATTCTTAAATGGAAGAAGTTTGGAACCACCAAGACTCTTCCTAGAGCTGGCCTCCCGGCCAAACTGAGCAATCGGGGAAGAAGGGCCTTGGTCAGGGAGGTAACCAAGAACCCGATGGTCACTCTGATAGAGCTCTGATAGAGCTACAGAGTTCTTCTGTGGAGATGGGAGAACCTTCCAGAAGGACAACCATCTCTGCAGCACTCCACCAATCAGTTCTTTATGGTAGAGTGGCCAGACGGAAGCCACTCCTCAGTAAAAGGCACATGACAGCCCGCTTGGAATTTGCCAATTTGACTCTCAGACCATGAGAAACAAGATTCTCTGCTCTAGATTAAACTCTGTGGCCTGAATGCCAAGCGTCACGTCTGGAGGAAACCTGGCACCATCTCTACTGTGAAGCATGGTGGTGGCGGCAGCATCATGCTGTGGGGATGTTTTTCAGCGACCGGGACTGAGAGACTAGTCAGGATCGAGGGAAAGATGAACAGAGCAAAGTACAGAGAGATCCTTGATGAAAACCTGCTCCAGAGCACTCAGGACCTCAGACTGTGGAGAAGGTTCACCTTCCTACATGACAACAACCCTAAGCACACAGCCAAGACAATGCAGGAGTGGCTTCGGGACAAGTCTCTGAATGTTCTTGAGTGGCCCAGCCAGAGTCCGGACGTGAACCCGATTGAACATCTCTGGAGAGACCGAAAAATAGCTGTGCAGCAATGCTCCCAATTCAACCTGCAGAGCTTGAGAGGATCTGCAGAGAAGAATGGGAGAAACTCTCCAAATACAGGTCTGCCAAGCTTGTAGTGTCATACCCAAGAAGATCCAAGGCTGTAATCTCTGCAAAAGGTGCCTCAATAAAGTATTGAATAAAGGGTCTGAATACTTATGTAAATGTGATATTTAATTAATATATTTTTTTATATATATTTGCAATGTTTATTTTTTTTAAACTGTTTTTGCTTCGTCATTATGGGTTATTGTGCATAGATAGAGGGGGGACAACAATTTAATACATTTTAGAATAAGGCTGTAAAGTAACAAATGTGGAAAAAGTCAAGGGGTCTGAATACTTTCCGAATGCACTGTGTGTGGCTGATGTAAATAAAATACTTACTGTATGTACATGTGTATTATTGGTCATATTACTAACAGAAAACCCATTCTGTCCTGTGTGTCCCGTGTGTGTCCCTGTAGAACGTCCAGAACGTGTTGACTCTAGAGGGAAGTGGACTGATGTCTGCTCTGAGGGTCCTCTGCCAGATCGCCTGTCCCCCTCCCGCCGTAGAGGCTCAGCAGAGAGATCTGAAGTGGAGTCTAGCGGGAGTGCAGTTGTTTTCTGGGGAGGGCTTGGACACGTGTGTTTGTGTGCTCCAGAAGCTGTGTAGCGTGCTGCTGCCTGCCTGGCGTGTGCACGGACACATGGGACCTACCCCACAGCGCTGTATGATCCTTGGCGTGTGCGCTAACACGCTAAGGCTGCTGCGGACCATGCTGACAGAGCTGCTGCGCAGCGGGGCCTTCCAGTTCAGGGACACACGTGTGGCGAGCACGTTGGTGACGCTACACATGGTCGTGTGTTCAGCCCCGTCCTCTGGACGTCTAGACTGGGAGGAGACCAAGGTTCAGGCCCTCATCGTAGATGTGCTGCTCACCTTCACACAGGGAGTCAGCGAACAGGTAGAGCTCTTTTCTGATTGACCTTTAACATAATGTTGTGTTGTGTGTGTGTGTTGCGTGCGTGCGTGTAATAAATTGGGTATCATTTCCCCTGTAGATGACCCACACAGAGGAGACTCTGCTCAGTAACACATGGTCTCTGATGCTGAAGGAGGTGTTGGGCTCTCTACTGAAAGCACCAGAGGGACTCTTCTCTGGCCTCACCCTGCTGTCTGAACTGCTGCCACTTCCCCTGCCCATGCAGAGCACGCAGGTACACACACACACGCCTGCTGCTTCTCATGTTGCTACAGCCATCATCAGCAACAGTCTGGAGGTCGTCGGATGGACACTTAACAAACTAATCAATTCATGAGGATTGAAAGCTGTAGGACTTTCATGTTGGAAACATCCAAACCGAAGGGAAACCGATTTCTAGTTGTGTGTTGTGCCGGTCCCCCTCCAGGTGATCTCTGTCCAGGACGTGGCTGTAGCGTTGAACACCAGGAAGTTGTGGAGCATGCACCTGCGGGTGCAGTGGGGTGTGTTTGCGGACGCCCTCGGGTGTGTGTGTGGAACTAGCTGTCCTCCGCTGCTGGCCATGCTGCGACGTGTGTGTGTCCAGCTGGCTGACCTCTCCTCTCCCACCGCCACCCTCATCATGAAGACCCTGCTGGAATTCCTGCTGGGGGAACTACAGCCGTAAGACAGTCGCAAACACACCCTTATGCACCTCTTGAACAAAGATGGCAAGCCAAATAAATCCCAAATTGGCTCTGTATATTATTTCACCACCATGCTACCTTCTCTGATGTGTATGTTTTTGATTTCGATATGTGTGGTTGGGTTTTTGATTTCGGTATGCGTGGTTGTGTTTTTGATTTCGGTATGCGTGGTTGGGTTTTTGATTTCGGTATGCGTGGTTGTGTTTTTGATTTCGATATGTGGTTGGGTTTTTGATTTCGGTATGTGTGGTTGGGTTTTTGATTTCGGTATGTGTGGTTGTGTTTTTGATTTCGGTATGTGTGGTTGTGTTTTTGATTTCGGTATGTGTGGTTGCGTTTTTGATTTCGGAATGTGTGGTTGTGTTTTTGATTTTAGTATGTGTGGTTGTGTTTTTGATTTCGGTATGTGTGGGTGTATTTTTGATTTCGGTATGTGTGGTTGTGTTTTTGATTTTGGTATGTGTGGTTGTGTTTTTGATTTCGGTATGTGTGGTTGTGTTTTTGATTTCGGAATGTGTGGTTGTGTTTTTGATTTTGGTATGTGTGGTTGTGTTTTTGATTTTGGTATGTGTGGTTGTGTTTTTGATTTTGGTATGTGTGGTTGTGTTTTTGATTTTGGTATGTGTGGTTGTGTTTTTGATTTTAGTATGTGTGGTTGTGTTTTTGATTTCGGAATGTGTGGTTGTGTTTTTGATTTCGGTATGTGTGGTTGTGTTTTTGATTTTGGTATGTGTGGTTGTGTTTTTGATTTCGGAATGTGTGGTTGTGTTTTTGATTTCGGTATGTGTGGTTGTGTTTTTGATTTCGGTATGTGTGGTTGTGTTTTTGATTTCGGTATGCGTAGTTGGGTTTTTGATTTCGGTATGCGTGGTTGTGTTTTTGATTTCGATATGTGGTTGGGTTTTTGATTTCGGTATGTGTGGTTGGGTTTTTGATTTCGGTATGTGTGGTTGTGTTTTTGATTTCGGTATGTGTGGTTGTGTTTTTGATTTCGGTATGTGTGGTTGTGTTTTTGATTTCGGTATGTGTGGTTGTGTTTTTGATTTCGGAATGTGTGGTTGTGTTTTTGATTTTAGTATGTGTGGTTGTGTTTTTGATTTCGATATGTGGTTGGGTTTTTGATTTCGGTATGTGTGGTTGGGTTTTTGATTTCGGTATGTGTGGTTGTGTTTTTGATTTCGGTATGTGTGGTTGTGTTTTTGATTTCGGTATGTGTGGTTGTGTTTTTGATTTCGGAATGTGTGGTTGTGTTTTTGATTTTAGTATGTGTGGTTGTGTTTTTGATTTCGGTATGTGTGGGTGTATTTTTGATTTCGGTATGTGTGGTTGTGTTTTTGATTTTGGTATGTGTGGTTGTGTTTTTGATTTCGGTATGTGTGGTTGTGTTTTTGATTTCGGAATGTGTGGTTGTGTTTTTGATTTTGGTATGTGTGGTTGTGTTTTTGATTTTGGTATGTGTGGTTGTGTTTTTGATTTTGGTATGTGTGGTTGTGTTTTTGATTTTGGTATGTGTGGTTGTGTTTTTGATTTTGGTATGTGTGGTTGTGTTTTTGATTTCGGTATGTGTGGTTGTGTTTTTGATTTCGGTATGTGTGGTTGTGTTTTTGATTTCGGTATGTGTGGTTGTGTTTTTCAGTGTTGAGGGTAAGAGTCCCGGTTGGGGGCAGGTCCTGCGTCTCCTCTCTCTATTCGACACCCTGGTTTCCCAGAGAGCCTGTAAGATCGCAACGTTACACCTGCTCTCTGGCTCCGCCCCTGGAGACGAGCCATTGGCTGATGTCTTCCCCCTGCTACTGTCCCTATTGGTTCCCGCTGCTGACCACGCCCTGCCACAACAGCACTGTGCAGAGCTGGTGGGAACTGTCCTGCAGTCACTGTGTGACCAGGTAACACACGAAGCACCTGGTATTGTATGAAGCTAATGCACTTCATCCACTAGCTGTTGTCTTTCCTCCAGCTATAACAATGGAGAGGTATGGGGTGAATTGGTGCGTGTTATGTTCATAGACATGTAGGTCTTTTTGGATGCTCTTTAGTCTGAACTATGTGTCAGACTAGCAGGGGGTCGTATATCAGGCTGAGCCAGGTAAGAGGGAGCGGTAGAGGGATAGAGAAAGGTGTTTAACCCCATCAGTCCCAAGACATGTATCTGACTTTCATTTATCTGCATGTCCAGCCGTTATATTTAGTTTCACAATGAAGTGTTTTACCATGTTCTTTTCAGGACAACCAGGGCTACAAGTAGAACACCTAACTATTTGACATAAACAGTTGCATTCATGAGTTTTATTGACAGAGCAAAAACCCGATAGAAATGTAGTTATAAGAATGCTCTAAGTACAGAAATGGTTTGCTCACTGGAAAATGAATATCTAACCTGTCAGTGACAACTGTTCAGAGTTTATAACAGCAACTATGTGAGCTTATCACAGTGTTATAGACACTATGTCCTGGGATTTACTATGGTCTTCTATGTAGAAGAACCCCTTACAGTGTTATAGACACTATGTGCTGGGATTTACTATGGTCTTCTATGTAGAAGAACCCCTTACAGTGTTATAGACACTATGTACTGGGATTTACTATGGTCTTCTATGTAGAAGAACCCCTTACCTTCTAACGATTCTTGTGTAGTTTATGAGCATCATAGAGACGAAACATGTTACGTGTTTGTGTTCCTGACAGTCAGCGTTTGCCAAGCATCTCAAATCATTCTGACTCTACAGACGTTTTTGTAAACGGTGGGACTCATTGGGTTAACTCTGCTGTGTGTGTGTTAGGACATCTCTCTGGTGGTGCCCCACCCAGCCGAGGGGTGTGTGTCAGAGGCCGAGCAACTGGCCAATGCCCTGCCAGGACGGGAAATGATCTCATCAGTGTGCGACTCTCTGATGGAGGTTTTGGGGAATGGAGAGAGCAGTGCCGCTCTGCTCCTCACCTGTCTCAGAACACTCATGTTCCTCACAGAACATGACTATGGACTCTACCACCTCAAAGGGTACACACACACTCCTCATTGCCAGGAGTTTAGATCAATGCAAGTGTAGCATGTGTATAGAGACAACAGTAGTGGTTAAAGCACTGAACCCTGTGGAACACCGAATTCAACTTTAGAGATGTGTGTTTTTAGGGCTCTGAAGAAGCACAGTGCCAGTGTGTGTGCTCTGTTGAAGAGACAGGTGTTCTCCTTCAGGAAAGACTCGGCTGAACTCCTCTCTGCTCTGCTGGACTTCCTACGACAGATCCTCAACACTGACCCTCTGGTAAAACCACAAACAAGTCCATATTAACATGATCAACCATTATCTGCCGATGTGAAGGCCGATCCGCCCGTATATCATTAATCATTGTCTCTGTCGCTCTCTCTTCTCATACCCAGGGTTGCTGTGGGGAGGAGAGTGGAGGGGAAGAGTCCGGGCTGGTCCCGCCCCCAAGGTCTGTGGCTCTGACTGGCTCAGAGATGAAGGCTCTGCTGCAGTGGGAGGAGACTGACACACACCCTCTAAACACACTAGAGAAACACATCACGGTACACACACACACACACACTTTGTGCATAGTAATGATTATAAATGCAAGTACAGATCTCCGGTCGGAAATAGTGGAAGTAACTGTCATGTGTGTGTGTTTGTAGAAGCTGTGCAAGGAGGAGGATTCATTGGAGACCCTGTTGGAAAATGTGATTGGTCTACGACAGACGCTGGAGACCACTATGGACGCATCTTCTCCCCCTGAGACGGAGCCCACTCTACCCAACCCTGACACGCTATTGGCCCAGTTCAACCACAGGTACCGCCCACTGACACTGTTGGCCCAATAGATACCGTTAAAGCTGCAATATGTAACTTTTTGTGCAAGTGGAACAAATTCACATAGAAATGTGAGTTATAGATCTGTCATTCTCACTGAACGCACGTCTAGAAGCGGTAGGTCTGTTATATGTGCGCTATTTTTATGCTTCCAGTTCTTAAATTTCATTTTTGCATCTTTTACTTTCTGTTTTGCACACCAGCTTCAAACAGCAGAAACAGTCATGGAAGATATATTTCACTTAAGCAATACGGCCCGAGGGGGTGTGCTATATGGCCAATATCAAATCAAAGTTTATTTGTCATGTGCGCCGAATACAACAGGCGTAGACCTTACAGTGAAATGCTTACTTAGGCTCTAACCAATAGTGTGTGTGTGTGTGTGTGTGTGTGTGTGTGTGTGTGTGTGTGTGTGTGTGTGTGTGTGTGTGTGTGTGTGTGTGTGTGTGTGTGTGTGTGTGTGTGTGTGTGTGTGTGTGGGTGGGTAAGTAAAGAAATAAAACAACAGTAAAAAGACATGAAAATAACAGTAGCAAGGCTATATACAGACACCGGTTAGTCAGGCTTATTGAGGTAGTATGTACATGTAGGTATGGTTAAAGTGACTATGCATATATGATGAACAGAGAGTAGCAGTAGCGTAAAAAAAGGGGTTGGCGGGTGGTGGGACACAATGCAGATAGCCCGGTTAGCCAATGTGCGGGAGCACTGGTTGGTCGGGTCAATTGAGGTAGTATGTACATGAATGTATAGTTAAAATGACTATGCATATATGATAAACAGAGTAGCAGCAGCGTAAAAGAGGGGTTGGTGGTGGGGGCCACACAAAGAAAATAGTCTGGGTAACCATTTGGTTTACCTGTTCAGGAGTCTTATGGTTTGGGGGTAAAAACTGTTGAGAATCCTTTTTGTCCTAGACTTGGCACTCCGGTACCGCTTGCCATGCGGTAGTAGAGAGAACAGTCTATGGCTGACGTCTTTGACAATTTTTAGGGCCTTCCTTTGACATCGCATGGTGTAGAGGTCCTGGATGGCAGGCAGCTTTGCCCCAGTGATGTACTGGGCCGTACGCACTACCCTCTGAAGTGCCTTGCGGTCGGAGGCCGAGCAATTGCCGTACCAGGCAGTGATGCAACCAGTCAGGATGCTCTCGATTTTGCAGCTGTAGAACCTTTTGAGGATCTCAGGACCCATGCCAAATCTTTTTAGTTTCCTGAGGGGGAATAGGCTTTGTCGTGCCCTCTTCACGACTGTCTTGGTGTGTTTGGACCATTCTAGTTTGTTGTTGATGTGGACACCAAGGTACTTGAAGCTCTCAACCTGCTCCACTACAGCCCCGTCGATGAGAAGGGGGGTGTGCTCGGTCCTCCTTTTCCTGTAGTCCACAATCATCTCCTTAGTCTTGGTTACGTTGAGGGATAGGTTGTTATTCTGGCACCACCCGGCCAGGTCTCTGACCTCCTCCCTATAGGCTGTCTCGTCGTTGTCGGTGATCAGGCCTACCACTGTTGTGTCGTATGCAAACTTAATGATGGTGTTGGAGTCGTGCCTGACCATGCAGTCGTGGGTGAACAGGGAGTACAGGAGGGGACTGAGCACGCACCCCTGGGGTGCTCCAGTGTTGAGGATCAGCGTGGCAGATGTGTTGCTACCTACCCTCACCACCTGGGGGCGGCCCGTCAGGAAGTCCAGGATCCAGTTGCAGAGGGAGGTGTTTAGTCCCAGGTTCCTTAGCTTAGTGATGAGCTTTGAGGGTACTATGGTGTTGAACGCTGAGCTGTAGTCAATGAATAGAATTCTCACATAGGTGTTCCTTTTGTCCAGGTGGGAAAGGGCAGTGTGGAGTGCAATAGAAATTGCATAATCTGTGGATCTGTTTGGGCGGTATGCAAATTGGAGTGGGTCTAGGGTTTCTGGGATAATGGTGTTGATGTGAAACATGTTGGTATTACAGACTCAATCAGGGACATGTTGAAAATGTCAGTGAAGACACCTGCCAGTTGGTCAGCACATGCCCGGAGCACACGTCCTGGTAATCCGTCTGGCCCCGCAGCCTTGTGTATGTTGACCTGTTTAAAGGTCTAACTCACGTCGGCTACGGAGAGCGTGATCACACAGTCGTCCGGAACAGCTGATGCTCTCATGCATGCCTCAGTGTTGCTTGCCTCGAAGCGAGCATAGACGTGATTTAGCTCGTCTGGTATGCTCGTGTCACTGGGTAGCTCGCGGCTGTGCTTCCCTTTGTAGTCTGTAATAGTTTGCAAGCCCTGCCACATCTGACGAGCGTCGGAACCGGTGTAGTATGATTCAATCTTAGCCCTGTATTGACGCTTTGCCTGTTTGATGGTTGGTCGCAGGGCATAGTGGGATTTCTTGTAAACTTCAGGGTTAGAGTCCCGCACCTTGAAAGCGGCAGCTCTACCCTTTAGCTCAGTGTGAATGTTGCCTGTAATCCATGGCTTCTGGTTGGGGTATGTACGTACAGTCACTGCGGGGATGACGTCCTCGATGCACTTATTGATAAAGCCAGTGACTGATGTGGTGTACTCCTCAATGCCATCGGAAGAATCCCGGAACATGTTCCAGTCTTTGATAGCAAAACAGTCCTGTACTTTAGAACGGCTAAGGGCTGTTCTTACGCACAACGCAACACGGATGCCGAGTGCCTGGACACAGCCCTTAGCCGTGGTATATTGGCCATATCACAAACCCCCGTGGTGCCTTATTGCTATTATAAACTGGTTACCAACGTAATTAGAGCAGTATAAATAAGTGTTTGTCATATTCTGATGTACTACGGCTGTCAGCCAATCAGCATTCAGGGCTCAAACCACCCAGTTTATAATGCGGTTTAGATCGTACAATGATTCTCTACACGATACTTGCCTGTTTTGTCACATAAACTGAAATTAGGCAAACTATTAGAATTTTATTAACCAGGAAATGACAGAGCGATTTCTGCATAGTGCACCTTTAACAAAAGTGCAATTTTATTCAACTGTTTTTTAAATTATGCGCCTGTATGAACTCAATCTGTTTGGGGAATTTGGCTTGTCTTGAATGCTATGGACCCAGTTTTGACTCGAAGCTGTGTGGGTCCTGTTCTGACTGTGTGTGTGTGTTCTCTCCTGCAGGACGGTGTTTGTGTTGTCGGAGGTGTTGGATGAGCAGCTGAAGGCTCTGTGGTTCTCCCCCTTCCACACTGATGACATGGAGGCTGAACTAGACATGGTGAGACACCTGTGTGTTGTTTGAATGTGTGTGTGTCTTTCTGTCAGTGTGTGTGTGTGTGAGTAAACCTCTCTGTCCCTAGGTGAAGGTGGACCTGCTAGGCCTGGCCCAGGAGTGTTGTCCAGAGTTGGACCTGAAGTCAGAGCTGGAACGCTCCTTCCTGTCTGAGCCCTTGTCTCCCAGTCATACCAAAACTAACAAGGGCTTCAGGCTGGGCAAGCACAAACACGAGACCTTCATCACCAGGTACACACACACACACACACTTTTATCACCTTCAGGTACATAATGTGATTGTATGTGACCCACATGTTAACAAAGATGCCTGTGTCGTCCTCTTCCTCCCTGCAGTGGTAAGTCAGACTACATCGAGCCAGCTAAGAGAGCCCACATGATGGCTGCTCCTCGCGGTCGAGGTAGAGGCGGCTTCGGGGGACAGCTCTGTCGCCCCCACGACATCTTCCGCCAGCGCAAACAGAACACTTCGCGCCCTCCCAGCATGCACGTGGATGACTTTGTGGCGGCGGAGTTTAAAGACGTTGGGACTCCCCTGGGCCTGTTGCCCCCCAAGCGACCCCCTAAGAGCTCCCCCAAACCCCCCACCAGAGGCCTGTTCACTGGGAACAGAGGCAGGGCTGCCTTCCACAGCCAGCAGACACGCTTTTTCACCCCACCGCAGCCTAAAGGAGTGCTGCTGTCTGGTATGTTGACACACACACACACACACACACACACACACACACACACACCGACATTGTTGTAAACTAACAAGTGGGTCTGTTGTCTTTCAAAGAACCTTTGACTAACATGTCTTCCCATCCCCCTCCCTTCTAGGTAACTATAATGCCCGCCGTGAGGGTGGGCGAGGTGGCACGTCGTGGAGTGGTCCGTTGCCACCGGTTACCCACAGAGGAACGTACAGTGATGCCAGGGGCGGGCAGAGCAACTTCACACGCGGCCCCCTGCCCTCACGCCAGCAGCCTGCAGGTACACACACACACACATACCCGTTTGCACACGTACATACTGTATAAACACACACACATACATATTCAGAGAACAACATGAATACAAGATAATACTTTCATGCACAATTACTGATGGTCACTGTTGTTCTTCTCGCTCCCTCTCCCTCTCTTCCAGGTGCATATCGCCTGGCTCCGCGGGACCGCGCCCCTCGAGGTCGTGGGGGTACAGGCCTGTCGTGGCTGAGTCAGGGAGGAGGAGGGGGGAGGGGGTCCCAGGGGGGGAAGTTTAGCGGTGGGGGAGGCAGCGGAGGGGGGAGGGGACGACACGTTCGCTCCTTCACCAGGTAAACAAACCTGGCCAATGACTGCAGCCCGTCACGGCTCTTAACGGACCAATCAGGAATAATGAGTACATAATCTCCATGGAAACGTGTCCTCTGTGTGATTCTATTGATGATGATGTGTGGAATTTGTTGTATTTTGTTTTAGTTCTTTTACATTGTTGTTCAGACTCAATAAAGTTCTGTGATTGAGAACGCTGTCTGGAGTAGTGTGTTAGTGTTCCTCACTGTGGTATGTTAGTATGGATGGATGGATGGTTGGATTGACAGACGGATCGATGCATGGGGTATATGCAATGTAAGAAATGCATGATGAGCTGTATATAATTCCAATCCATTAGAGTAGATGGAGTAAGACTATTGTACCTTAAGAGGACCAGATATCAGAGGTGTTTCAGCAGACTTTATTTAGGATCTCAGCAGGCTGGTTTTCTCTGAGTTGAAGCAATGTCACAGGTACCTGCCAATCATCAAGGGTGCGTTCAGGAGATGCCACACCAGATAAAAATGTTTTGAGACGGTTAAATGAAGGAATTGAGGAAGTTAATTAAAGCATTTTCTCTCATTTGCGCCTACTGAACATAACCCAGTGCTGAACATAACCCAGTAACATTAGGAATGGCCCCTCAGATGACGGTGACCTCTCTGCTCTTGATGCAGTCGAGGGTAAGGCTGCGGGGGCAGGCCTTTCGTGACCCCTCCCCTAGCTGTGGGGAGGTAGGCGGGTATAAGGCTGGAGTGGGCAAAGCCGAGGGTAGTGATTGGGTAGAAGCCTGTGTTGGCCCCGCCCTCAGCAGGCCCCTGGTTGGGTGTTCCACTTGATGCTGGCTACTAATTGTCACGTCTTCTTGATACAGTCCTCTGATTGGCTCGTCTCTGTTCCGCTGGCACCTGCATGGCTGCAGGCTCCGGAGCATCTCCAGTAGCTCCCTCTTCTCTAGCTCCGCTTCTGCCAGCTCCTGTCTCCGCAGGCGCTCTGCCCCCAAGAGAGCCCGCACATCACACACCACCCTCGACACCTGGCCCTACACACACACACACACACACACAGGGATGTGTCATAACACACACATTCCTATAGGTAGTACATATAAGTGTGTCACCTTGAGGTCCTCCACCTCGCTCTTCAGCAGAGACTCTTTCTGCACCATGTGTCTCCTCTGAGAGTCCAGCCTCGACTCCATCTCATGCCTCACCTCCTCCACCTTACCCAACATCTCTGCCCTGCAACACACACAAACACACACGTGTCACAATAAATCACAATATCCATTGTATAAAAGCAATGACGTTGCCCTTGAGGTTCTAGAATATTGTAAATATTGGCACAGCTTTGTCAAGGATTTGTTAGGAACGACACAGATATAACATCCTAATATATCTCAATCCATCACCTCAAACACACAAACCTGAGCAGCTCCAATTCTGTTCGTAGCTCTGCAACACAGTTGTGCTGTGATTGGTCTACAGAGAGGAGGGTGTGGCCACAGCCGCTAGGACACGCCCTGCTGCGGAACTCACACTCCAACAGGTGAGACTCTAGAGCCCTCCTCTCCACCTGCACCGGACAACCTGGGGAGGTGGAGAGAGGAAAGAGGAGTTAAGGAGAGGAGTACAAAAAGTAACAGAAAGACGAAGTTAGAGAGCAACACTTGAGACCTACTGAAAGTCTCTCACTGTCTTTCTCACCTTCAACCCCTTCCTCTACCTCGCCCCACCTTCCTCTACCTCGCTCCGCCTTCCTCTACCCCGCTCCGCCTTCCTCAACCCCTCTCCACCTTCCTCTACCCCTCTCCACCTTCCTCTACCCCGCTCCACCTTCCTCTACCCCGCTCCGCCTTCCTCAACCCCGCTCCGCCTTCCTCTACCCCTCTCCACCTTCCTCTACCCCTCTCCACCTTCCTCTACCCCGCTCCACCTTCCTCTACCCCTCTCCACCTTCCTCTACCCCTCTCCACCTTCCTCTACCCCTCTCCACCTTCCTCTACCCCGCTCCGCCTTCCTCTACCCCTCTCCACCTTCCTCTACCCCTTTCCGCCTTCCTCTACCCCGCTCCGCCTTCCTCTACCCCTCTCCACCTTCCTCTACCCCTTTCCGCCTTCCTCTACCCCTCTCCACCTTCCTCTACCCCTCTCCACCTTCCTCTACCCCTCTCCACCTTCCTCTACCCCGCTCCGCCTTCCTCTACCCCTCTCCACCTTCCTCTACCCCTTTCCGCCTTCCTCTACCCCTCTCCACCTTCCTCAACCCCTCTCCGCCTTCCTCTACCCCTCTCCACCTTCCTCTACCCCTCTCCGCCTTCCTCTACCCCGCTCCGCCTTCCTCTACCCCTCTCCGCCTTCCTCTACCCCGCTCCGCCTTCCTCTACCCCTCTCCACCTTCCTCTACCCCTCTCCACCTTCCTCTACCCCGCTCCGCCTTCCTCTACCCCTCTCCGCCTTCCTCTACCCCGCTCCACCTTCCTCTACCCCACTCCGCCTTCCTCTACCCCTCTCCGCCTTCCTCTACCCCTCTCCACCTTCCTCTACCCCGCTCCACCTTCCTCTACCCCGCTCCACCTTCCTCTACCCCGCTCCACCTTCCTCTACCCCGCTCCGCCTTCCTCAACCCCGCTCCACCTTCCTCTACCCCACTCCACTGCATTGCATGGCACTCAAGCACTCCCCCACTCAGAGATGCAGTAGCAAAAGGTCAAAGGAAAATTGAAGGATAAGAACTTGTGTTTTTAATCATGCAAATGCATGAAACACAATCCAATCCAATACCACACAAAAGCAAACACCCTGATACCTACCGCACTGGTAACATATGTAGTCTCCACCTGCCAACAACAGGTCACAGACACGTGAGAGTTCACCTAATACCCCCCCCCCCCCCCATCCATCCATCCATCTGTTGCATTGGCTCTCATCCTCTGGGGGATGTTTCTCATTAAAAATGTAGGTGGGATCCCTCCCTGAGGAGTTGGATGTTTCCCCAATACAGATCTAGGGTCTTTTATTTGCATTTCACCCATAATCGTAAAGGTTGGGATTTGGTTAAGGTAAGATGATCCTAGATCTGTACCTAAGAGCAACTGCTACCTGGAGCAAAGGTCATTGTTCATCCCAGCTGGGCTCTGTATGATGTCACCATGACAACTGGTCTACCACCTGCTCCCCTCACACAGGTGTCATATCACTTCTGCTCCGTCTAAACTAAACACACTTCCATGTAGTATACTATACATTTCTCTAATACACTTACACACACACTCTCTCTGTATTATAATACACTGTAATCAGTGGAGACTGCTGAGGGGAGGATGGAATGGAGTCAATGAAATGGTATCAACCACATGGAAACCACATGTTTGTTACCATTCCATTGAATCCATTCCAGGCATTATTATGAGCCATCCTCCCCTCAGCAGCCTCCACTGACTGTAATACACACAGAGCTGTAGTACCTGTGGAGGAGCAGGATATGAAGGTGAATGGACACTCGTCCTCGTGTGTGTGAAGTGTCTCCAGGCAGCAGACGGCATCACAACCCTGGCCAGAGTTAACACAACGGATCTGGAGCCTAGACAGGTTATTACGCATGTACCTAACACAGACCAGACAGTGGTTGTTGGAATAACCATATCATAGTGTGTGTGTGTGTATGTGAGTGTTTCTGTGTGAGTGTGTATGTGTCTGCGTGGGTGTTTCTGTGTGAGTGTTTCTGTGTGAGTGTGTGTTTGTGAGTGTGTGTACCTGTGCAGTGGTCTCAGAGTGCTGATGTCCAGTGGAAGTCTGTCCTCGGGACAGGAATGGTGGTGTATGAGCCAGGAGCTGATGCAGGCGTCACAGTATGCATGTTCACAAGGGGCCTGGAGGGGGCGCTCCAACACATCCCGACACACACAGCACAGAAGCCCCTCGTTCACGTACCCCACAAACCTCTCCAGGTCATAACCCATCCTACAGCACACACAGACACACAGATCCACGCAGAGCAAAAACAGCCAGACACCCATACAGCAGCATACAGCAGTGTTAACTTCCTCCTCAATGTTCCTGGTTTTCTCCGTTTTTGAGCCCCTATGACTCTCCATTCTACTGGCATTCTATTTTACAGAATACACTGACCCTTACCTGAGACTGACAGACTCTCCTTCTCTTCCCTCTCTTCCCTCAGTCCTTTCTTCCTCTTTGGACCTCTCTCCTCTCTCCACCTCTTCTTCTCTCTCCTGTCTCTGTAGTTTACCCTAGGTGAGGGTTTCTTCTGGCCCCTCCTCTATTTGCTCTCTCAGGGCCATGTCTCTGTGGTGAAGTCTCCCTAGCAACAGGGATCCTCTCCCCAGGCATCCAGCTGCTGGATGAGACCGCAGACAGACAGAGTTACACACACACACACACGTTAAGAGCAAGTGATGAAAGGAAGACTAGTTCTACTGTAAGTAATTCTGATGTATCTATTTGTTTTATTCAGACATTTTGGCGGGATACATCCCTTGGGATGAATCATTATGTTCTATAGGGGGTCCTGATGAAGCAACAAACATATTAAAGGCAGTTCCATTCAAACAGGAACATGGTGTATCTACAAACATGTTTTCTCCCTCATCCCTTTCCCTCTCTGTCTCTTTGGATGTGGGATTATCATGGATTACGCTCCCCTCTTCTCTGATTGGATTACAGACTCCATGACAACATCCCCACTGCACTCTTACCCCACAGCAGAAATCAAAAAGCAACCCCGAAAGAGTGAGTGAGAGAGAGAGAGAGAGAGACATAGAGAGAGAGAGAGAGAGACAGAGAGACAGAGAGACAGAGAGAGAGAGAGAGAGAGAGAGAGAGAGAGAGAGAGAGAGAGAGAGAGAGAGAGAGAGGGATAGAGAGAGGGATAGAGAGAGAGAGAGATATTGGAGACACATATTTCCCTCAGATTACACAGACCCACAAAGAATTCGAAAACAAATCCAATTTTGATAAACTCCTATATCTATTGGGTGAAATACCACAGTGTGCAATCACAGCAGCAAGACTTTTGTGACCTGTTGCCACAAGAAAAGGGCAACCAGTGAAGATCAAACATCATTGTAAATACAAACTATATTTATGTTTATTTATTTTCCTTTTTATACTTTAACTATTTTCACATCATTACAACACTGTATATATACATTATATGACATTTGAAATGTCTTCATTCTTTTGGAACTTTTGTGTAAGTGTAAGGTTTACTGTTATTTTTTTATTGTTTATTTCACTTTTGTTTATTATCTATTTCACTTGCTTTGGCAATGTAAGCATATCGTTCCCATGTCAATAAAGCCCTTCAATTGAATTGAAATTGAGAGACAAAGAGAGAGAGAGAGAGGGAGATGTCAACCAAACAGGCAATAAACAAAGAGATATCATAGTTATGATGATGAAATCGCCACCACATGTCAGCAAAGCCTAGCTCTCTAGCCTACAGCCCACTACTTATACCATGGCCATCGACTATGTGCTTTCAATATGCATTTTTAATATCATGCATTATGATAATATGGAAAATATAAACTCTAGTGTAACTCAATAGCAGTTTATGCATTTCAGTAAAACTTCTTTATTCTGCGATGTTGAATATCAATTCTGCATGCAGCAACCTTCTGACCAGTACCTGCTTTTTGCAGTGTGTGGGATTTAGCAGAAATGCTTGCCAGCATGTAATTTATTTGAACATTTTTTTTACTTTTATTTTCTAGAGTAGTTTACTTACCACCAGGGCTCAGTCCATGACAGATGACATCTCAATCGGAATCATCATTTAATTCCGCAAACTCCTTCAAATTGACGTGACATTTTATAACACAAATATCCATGCAATCAATATCGATCGGTTTCATAAATGAGTCTGAATGGATTACTGTAGGCCTGATGTAGGGCAGGCAGGCTATTGTCGTAAATCGGTGAAGTTAACCATAGCATCAACTGGCGAAAATCAGATTATTTAGAAAGACGACTGAACTAGAGCAAACGCCACCGTTTGGGGCCGCGGGAGTAGAAAACGAGTGCACTCACTAACACTGGACTCCGCCCCTCTACGTAACACGTAGCCAATAGCAGTTTACGCCACTTTAGCGGGAGAATTCGTCTCTGAAGAGTTGTGTATCATTGTTTTCTTGCAACTAACTGTCAAGCAGAGGCTTGCTTGACTAAACAGGTATGTATGAAACACACATTTATGCCTTATGTTATCTTTCCAACATATTGTCACAAGCTAGTTGGTTGTTATTGACGATGAGATGAAAATGTTGAAGCGTTCAAGGTAGCTGCACTAATTTGGGCTAACTAGCTACACTAACGTTAGCTAACAGTTAACGTAATGTATCTATCTGAACCAACAATGACGTGTATAAACTCATCATTGGTATAAACCCATACATCTCATTGATCTGAACTAACTATTCAAGGGCCATGTACACTGCATGGAAGTAATATATAGCTATGTTATGTAAATCTGTTATTTAACTAGCTGCCTTTTCCTAATCAGCTGCTTACTAGAACATTGATTAGCTAGTTAGCTAGCTGAATAAGGTGTTTCAGTAGGGAACAAAAGCCTGCATACCCAGGACCACTAGTACTTGTTCTCCAGGGGGCTCAGGGTTGGCCACCCCTACCCATAAGCCCTATTATAGATGTGAAATGATTTGATCAAATATTACAAACATCCCCTCACTCACAGACAGGATGCGTCGCTCAGGGGCCCCCAGCCAGGTCTTTGGTAACATGTCGAAGAAGCCCCGGTTCGTCCCTCCTGGAGCCTCACTGGCTGGTCCTCCTGATCCCCCTGTGGGTACCCTGCTTGAACCGGAGCCTCTGGCCCCTAAACTCACCCTGGGGAACGTGCTCAACAAGGTGAACACACGGTCCACTTCACTTTCATCCTTAGTCACAAATGTGACCCCTATTACTATTGTAGTAATTAAGTAACTAAGCATAGGAGTCATATTGGAGCTACTTCTCTCTCTAGCCGATGTGAGTAAGACCTTTAACAAATTAACATTCACAAGGCTGCAGGGCCAGACAGATTACCAGGACGTGTACTCAGAGCATGCACTGACCAGCTGGGAAGTATCTAAACTGACATTTTCAACCTCTTCCTGACCCAGTGTGTAATACCTACATGTTTCAAGCAGACCACCATAGACCCTGTGCCCAAGAACGCCAAGGTAACCTGTCTAAATGACTATTGCCATGTAGCATCTGTAGTCATGAAAGGCTATGAAAGGCTGGTCATGGCTCACATCAATACCATCATCCCAGACACCCTGGATCCACTCCAGTTCGCATACCTCCCCAACAGATCCACAGATGACACAATCTGTATTGCATTTCACACTGCCCTTACCCACTTGGACAAAAGGAACACCTACGTGAGAAGGCTGTTCATTGACTACATCTCAGCGTTCAACACCATAGTGCCCTCCATGCTCAGCACTAAAGTAAGGACCCTGGGACTGAACATCTCCCTCTGCAACTGGATCCTAGACTTCCTGTCAGGGCGCACCCAGGTGGTGAGGGTAGGCAACAACATCTGCCATGCTCACCCTTAATATGGGGGCCCCTCAGGGGTGCGTGCTTAGTCCACTCCTGTACTCCCTGTTCACCCACGACTGTATGGGTGCGCACGACTCCAACACCATTAAGTTTGCCGACGACATAACGGTGATAGGCCTGATCACCGACAACAATGAGACATCCTATAGGGAGGAGGTCAGAGACAACAACCTCTCCCTCAATGTCAGCAAGACAAAGGAGCTGATGGTAGACAACAGGAAACGGAGGGCCGAGCACACCCACGGTCACATCGACAGGGCAGTAGTGGAGGGGCTGCATCACCGCTTGGTATGGCAACTGCTTGGCATCCGACCGCATGGTACGACCCAGTACATCACTGGGGCCAAGCTCCCTGCCATCAAGGACCTCTATGCCAGGCGGTGCCAGAGGAAGGCCCTAAAAATGTTCAGACTCCAGCCACCCAAATTAGCAACTGTTCTCTCTGCTACCGTACGGCAAGCACTACCAATGCACCAACAGGACCCTGAACAGCTTCTAGCTCCAAGCCATAAGACTGCTAAATAGTTAGTTTTTAAAAAACTGTTCAATGGTTTACATTTACATTATAGTCATTTAGCAGACACACTTATCCAGAGCGACTTACAGTTAGTGCATTCATCTTCAGATATCTAGGTGGAACAACCACACATCTCAGTCATAGTAAGTACATTTTTCCTGAAAGTAGGTATCAGCAAAGTCAGAGCTAGTAAGGGGGTGTTAGTTAACGAAAGGCTTTTTTATTGTCAACTTCTCGTTACTCATTGTGTATCTATTATTTTATTATTACGTGTTTTTTCTATTATTTCTCTGTTGTGAAGTAAGTAAGCATTTCACTGTTAGTCCAGACCTGGTGTTTACGAAGCATATGACAAATAACATTTGAATTGATTTTTTCTTCATCCAAGACTGTGTAAAGGGTTTCACTCATACTGCGACATGTGGACCTTCTCAGACCTATCTAACAGTTCTCCTTCCTTGCAGGTCCAGAGGAGCCTCTCAGCCCCTGCACCGCCCCTTGCCCTGCCTGTGAGGGCCTTCAGCCTGGCTAAGAGCAGCCCCCAAGCCCCAG
This sequence comes from Salvelinus alpinus, assembly GCF_045679555.1. Classification (NCBI taxonomy): domain Eukaryota; kingdom Metazoa; phylum Chordata; class Actinopteri; order Salmoniformes; family Salmonidae; genus Salvelinus; species Salvelinus alpinus. The sequence goes on along the minus strand of NC_092089.1, from coordinate 2,004,421 downwards.
GCCTGTCCAGAGCTCTAGCCAGGGTGCTGGGTGCAGCAGACGGTAAGAAGAACGAGCTAGAGCCTGAAGACCCTTCCTTTACAGAGGAGAACACTGGAGACCCAGCTGGTGAGTCAGATGTGGGGTGGGTTGTGGTGGTGGCACAGTAAACGTTTGCCATTGAAACCAGGTATTCCTGGTGTAGATATAATGCATTTAAATGTGGAGCAGTACTTCTGGTAAGCTTTGGAATTACTCTCTCTGTATGTCAAAAGCAGAAGTCCTGGTGATGAAAATCACTGATTATAAAGCAACAAAGTTACTACTAACCAACGATGATGGTAAGAATAGTCAGGAACATTTTTTGTGCCATAAGCGAAATGCAGTATATTAACTATGTAGCATATATTGTTTACATTTCACTGCTGTTGCTAAAGATGTTCTGAAACATTGTTTGAGAGATGCTGGGACTTTGTATAGGTTAACGATTGAGTTTAAGACCCAAAAAGGTGAGACACGGGTAGAAACTGTATTTTGCCTAATAAAATAGGGATATTTTTTATTTAAGCAGGCAAGTCAATTAAGAACATACAGTGCCTTCAGAAAGTATTCAGACCCCTTGACTTTTTCCGCACTTTGTTACGTTACAGCCTTAATCTAAAATGGATTAAATAAAAACAAATCCTCAGCAATGTACACACAATACCCCATAATGACAAACCAAAAACTGGTTTTTCATTTTCTAAATGTATACAAAATTTAAAACCGATACCTTATTTACATAAGTATTCTGACCCTTTGCTATGAGACTCGAAATTGAGCTCAGGTGCATCCTGTTTCCATTGAGCATCCTTGAGATGTTTCTACAACTTGGAGTCCACCTGTGGTAAATTCAGTTGTTTGGACATGATTTAGAAAGGCACACACCTGTCTATGTAAGGTTCCACAGTCAAAGGAATTGTCCGTAGAGCTCCGAGACAGGATTGTGTCGAGGCACAGATCTAGAGAAGGGTACCAAAGCATTTCTGCAGCATTGAAGGTCCCCAAGTACACAGTGGCCTCCATCATTCTTAAATGGAAGAAGTTTGGAACCCTCAAAACTCTTCCTAGAGCTGGCCACCCGGCTAAACTGAGCAATCGGGGGAGAAGGGCCTTGGTCAAGGAGGTGACCAAGAACCCAAAGGTTACTCTGACAAAAGGCCAGAGTTCCTCTGTGGAGATGGGAGAACCTTCCAGAGGGACAACCATCTCTCAGGCCTTTATGGTAGAGTGGCCAGACGGAAGCCATTCCTCAGTAAAAGGCACATGACAGCCCGCTTGGAGTTTGCCAAAAGGCACCTAGAGATTCTCAGACCATGAGAAACAAGATTATCTGATCTGATGAAACCAAGATTGAACTCTTTGGCCTGAATGCCAAGTGTCACGTCTGGAGGATACCTGGCACCATCCCTACAGTGAGCATGGTGGTGGCAGCATCATTCTGTGGGGATGTTTTTCAGCGGCAGGGACTGGGAGACTAGTCAGGATCGAGGCAAAGGTGAACGGAGCAAAGTACAGAGAGGTCTTGTTGAAAACCTGCTCCAGAGCTCACAGGACGTCAGACGGGTGAAGGTTCACCTTCCAACAGGACAATGACCCTAAGCACACAGCCAAGACAACACATGAGTGGCTTCGGGACAAGTCTCTGAATGTTCTTGAGTGGCCCAGCCAGAGCCCGGACTTGAACCTGATCGAACATCTCTGGAGAGACCTGAAAATAGCTGTGTAGCAACACTCCCCATCCAACCTGACAGAGCTTGAGAGGATCTGCAGAGAAAAAATACAGGTGTGCCAAGCTTGTAGCGTCATACCCAAGAAGACTTGAGGCTGTAATTGCTGCCAAAGGTGCTTCAACAAAGTACTGAGTAAAGGGTCTGAATACTTATGTAAATGTAATATTTCAGTAAAAAAAAAATCGAAATTATCAAAAACCTGTTTTTGCTTTGTCATTATGGGGTGTTGTGATGTCATTATGGGGTATTGTGTGTAGATTGATGAGGAGAAAAAAAGTGATTTAATCAATTTTACATTAAGGCTGTAACATAACAAAATGTGGAAAAAGTCAAGGGGTCTGAATACTTTCCGAAGGTACTGTATACTTATTTACAATGACGGCCTAGCAAGAGGCAAAAAGGCTAAACTTTCCAGTTTGAGTGTGTTTTGCAGCTTGTTCCAGTCGCTAGCTGGAGCGAACTGAAAAGAGCAACGACCCAGGGATGTGTGTGCTTTGGGGACCGTTAACAGAATGTGACTGGCAGAACGGGTGCTATATATATATTTGTATTGTTTTATTTAACCTTTATTTAACTAGTCAGTTAAGAACAAATTCATATTTTACAATGATGGTCAACCCCGGACAAACCCTCCCCTAACCCAGACGTCAGTGGACCAATTTGTGCGCCGCCCTATGGGATTCCCGATCACGGCCGGTTGTGATACAGCCCGGGATCGAACCAGGGTCTGTAGTGACGTCTCTAGCACTGAGATGCAGTACCTTAGACCGCTGCACCACTCGGTAGGGTTGCAGTAGGTATCTCAGATAGGGGGGAGTGAGGGCTAAGAGGGTTTTATAAATAAGCATCAACCAGTGGGCCTAGCACCGGATATACAGAGACGGCCAGTTTACAGAGTGCCGTGATGTGTCCTATAAGGAGCATTGTTGGCAAATCTGAAGGCCGACTGGTAAAGAACATCTAGCTGCTCGAGAGTACCCTTACCTGCCGATCTATACATTTCATCTCCGTAATTTAGCATGGGTAGGATGGTCGTCTGAATCAGGGTTAGTTTGGCAGCTGGGTGAAAGATGAGTGATTACGATAGTGATTACGATAAATCTAGACTTCTTAAATCTAGAAGTCTAGATTTAACCTTTGGGTTATTTCCAATGTGGTCCTTGATGTAAAAGACAGGAAAAGATGCTACGACCTCCGACAAGACATCAAACATGCAAAAGGACAATATAGGAGGAAGGTGGAATCCTATTACATCGGCTCCGACGCTCGTCGTATTTGGCAGGGCTTGCACACGATAACGGATTACCTAGGGAAACAGCCATGAGTTGCCTAGCGATGCAGAACTCCCAAACAAGCTCCATGCCTTCCGTGAAAGCCCCTGTTTTTACAGATGACTGTGATCTCGCTCTCCGTAGCCGATGTGAGTAAAACATTTAAACAGGTTCACAATCACAAGGCCGGAATACCAGAGCGTGTTCATCAAAGCATGCGTTGACCAGCTGGCAAGTGTCTTAACAGAAATGTTCAATCTCTCCTTGTCCCAGACTGGAATGCCAACATGTTTCAACGCACCACCATTGTCCCTGTTCCCGAGATCTCCAAGGTAACCTGCCTAAATGACTGTAGTCATGTGGCACTCACATCTGTAGTTATGAAGTCCAAGGCTGGTCATGACACACATCAACACCATCATCCCAGACACCCTAAATCCACTCCAATTCACATACCATCCCAACAGATCCACAGATGACGCAATCTTGCACTTCCACCTGGAGGGGAAATAACTGTCAATGCTGTTGATAGACTACAGCTCAGTGTTCAACACCATAGTCCCCTCCAAGCTCCTCACCAAGCTAGTGACCCTGGGACTGAACCCCTCCCTCTGCAACTTAACCACAAAGCACTACAGAGGTTGGTGCGGCAACCCAGTGCATCACTGGGGCCATGCTCCCTACCATCCAGGACCTCTATATCAGGCGGTATCAGAGGAAGACTCCAGCCACCCAAGCCATAGACTGTTTACTCTGCTACCGTCTGGCAAACGCTATTGGAGCACCAGCTCTCAGACCAACAGGCTCAGTTAAAAATATGATCATTTATGTCAGCCTGATTTAGGCCTTAGCTGATACTCGTTGGTGTATTTTAATTATGACTACAAATTAAAGGATTTTTAATTTGCAAACCCTCACGTGTGCCTGGACTTGGAATTTTTAATGCCACTTAACACCTATTTGTGGTTATAATTTTTCCTTGAAACCAAGGTCATGTATATGCTGCTTTAGAAAGGAAATGCAGCAAACCAATATCGCCTTTCTAAGGTGAGCGACACTTAGTCTATCCATTTAGGACTGACAGGGATTTATTTAATGCTCTGGCTTGTGCTTCAGTGAAACAAACACACACTGAATGAAGCCTAGCCAACTGTAACAAGCCTATGTTTTAATGACAGCAGGTCCAGCATTATGCAAATGAGCGTGGGTAGTGCAGCGGCAGCGCGAGGCAGATTAGAGCTGTGCCTGGGATCAGTGAGCACACGCGCTCTGTCCCCCTCCCTCTCAGAGCAACTAGTGCCTCTGTCTGTCTTCTCTCCTTTCTCTGCTTTTCCTCTCTCTTTAGCTTTTCACTAGTTTTCCCTCATTCTGTTGTTCCCGTCGGCGGATGATTCGTGTGTTTCTCTTTGAGAAGCAGCTTTGATTTTCCTTTGTGTGAAGAAAAGAAAACGCGCATTCGCACGGACTCGCGCTGCGCGCACACCTCTCCGGTTAAACCAGCGACGTTTCCTCTTTTCTAGTTAAACGGAAATAAGAATAAAGAAAATGCATCTTTACAATTTCATCGGTATTTCCCCATGTAAGCACACACATTCCCCCCGTATGTTAGTATTTGGTGTATAGCAGTTAGAACGAGCGCTGATTTGAGGTTTAGAGAGACCGGGCTGTAAGTAGGTCGGGCTGGGTTTAAGCGGCTTTAGCCTGCGTCAGCCTAAGCTGGGAGGAATTCACCCAAAGCCCTCCGCGGTAGGCGGGGGCCTAAACGAGGCTGGCCTAGTTAAGCCTGATTCTTATTGTTGCCGTGTGTGTTGTGTAACACAGAGCAGAGAAGACCTCGGATGAGAGAGAGTACATGCGTTAGACAGAGACTGTTTGATTGAGAATCCATGAAGGGGGAGAAAGAAGAGGGACAAGGAAGAGAGTGAGTGAGAGTTAAACCAGTATTAGCCTGAGCCTCATCACAGAACAGAAAGAAAAGGGAGGTAGAGAACCAGACCAAATCTCAAAAGAAGCGAGATATTGTGTTGAGTTAGTGCTGGTGTCTAGGCCTGGCTCGGTCCAGTCTGGTTCCCTGGGCTATGTTCTAAGATGGCGTCTGGGTCCGTCTACATGTCGTCCAGTATGGTGGGTAAGGCTCGCTCGTCCAACTTCACCCTGTCTGAGAAACTGGACCTGCTGAAGCTGGTCCGCCCACACATTCTCATCCTGGAGGAGCACACCAACAAGCACGCTGTCATCGTGGACAAGAACAAGTGCTGGGACACAGTGTCTGAGCAGTACAACGTCCTGGGGGGGGACAGGCCCCCCCGCACTGCCCAGGGCCTACGCACCCTCTACAAGAGGCTGAAGGAGTCGGCCAAACAGGAAGTGATGCAACGGAGACACGCCCAGCCAGAGTACAGAGGAAGTATATCTGAACCAACCAGGAGAGTGATGGAGATGATACCTCACCTTTTCCATCACGGAGCTATCCACCATGATAAAGACCCAGCAACGATGCACAGGTGAGACACACACACACACACACACACACACACACACACACACACACACACACAGGCTGCTCTGTACAGCTCTCCGAGAGGGGAGGGGCTGCTCTACTAGTAATTAGAGGGGAGGGGCTGCTCTGTAGAGCTCTACTAGTAACTAGAGGGGAGGGGCTGCTCTGTAGAGCTCTACTATGGAGGGGCTGCTCTACTAGAAACTAAAGGAGAGGGGAGGGGCTGCTCTGTAGAGCTCTGCTAGTAACTAGAGGGGAGGGGCTGCTCTGTAGAGCTCTACTATGGAGGGGCTGCTCTGTAGAGCTCTACTAGAAACTAAAGGAGAGGGGAGGGGCTGCTCTGTAGAGCTCTGCTAGTAACTAGAGGGGAGGGGCTGCTCTGTAGAGCTCTACTAGTAACTAGAGGAGAGGGGCGGGGCTGCTCTACTAGAGGGGAGGGGCTGCTCTACTAGAGGGGAGGGGTTGCTCTGTAGAGCTCTACTGGTAACTAGAGAGGGGAGGGGCTGCTCTACTAGAGGGGAGGGGAGGGGCTGCTCTACTAGAGAGGGGAGGGGCTGCTCTGTAGAACTGAACACAGAGCTAACCTCAATCAGTTTACACATGCACACATGCACACATACACACTCCTCAGGCTCACACTCTTGACCTCAGAACAGCCTCAATTTGTCAGGGCATGGATTCTACAAGGTGTTCCACAGGGATTATGGACCATAGTTGTGTCTGGTTGACTGGATGTCCTTTGGGTGGTGGACCATTATTGATACACACGGGAAACTGTTGAGTGTGAAAAACCCAGCAGCATTGCAGTTCTTGACACGTACAGGTGCACCTGGTACCTACTACCATAACCCGTTCAAAGGTTCTTACATTTTATGTCTTGCCCATTCATCCTATGAATGGCACACATTCTCAATTGTCTCAAGGCTTTAAAATCCCCCTTTTAACCTGTCTCCCCCTTTCATCTACACTGATTTCAGGTCGATTTAAAAAATGACATCAATAAGGGATCATAGTTTTCACCTAGATTCACCTGGTTAGTCTGTCATGGAAAGAGCATTTGTTCTTAATGTTTTGTATACTCAGTGTATAATTTATTATTAGATGATAGTTCCAGCTTTAACTGAGACAACAAGCAAAATATGAGTTTACAGTGCCTTACACGTGATGTTTACAGCGCCTTACACGTCATGTTTACAGCGCCCTTACACGTCATGTCTACAGCGCCCTTACACGTCATGTCTACAGCGCCTTACACGTCATGTTTACAGCGCCTTACACGTCATGTTTACAGCGCCCTTACACGTCATGTTTACAGCGCCCTTACACGTCATGTCTACAGCGCCCTTACACGTCATGTTTACAGCGCCCTTACACGTCATGTTTACAGCGCCTTACACGTCATGTTTACAGCGCCCTTACACGTCATGTCTACAGCGCCCTTACACGTCATGTCTACAGCGCCTTACACGTCATGTTTACAGCGCCCTTACACGTCATGTCTACAGCGCCCTTACACGTCATGTTTACAGCGCCCTTACACGTCATGTCTACAGCGCCCTTACACGTCATGTTTACAGCGCCCTTACACGTCATGTCTACAGCGCCCTTACACGTCATGTTTACAGCGCCCTTACACGTCATGTCTACAGCGCCCTTACACGTCATGTCTACAGCGCCCTTACACGTCATGTTTACAGCGCCCTTACACGTCATGTTTACAGAGCCCTTACACGTCATGTTTACAGCGCCCTTACACGTCATGTTTACAGCGCCCTTACACGTCATGTTTACAGCGCCCTTACACGTCATGTTTACAGCGCCCTTACACGTCATGTTTACAGCGCCCTTACACGTCATGTTTACAGCGCCCTTACACGTCATGTTTACAGCGCCCTTACACGTCATGTTTACAGCGCCCTTACACGTCATGTTTACAGCGCCCTTACACGTCATGTTTACAGCGCCCTTACACGTCATGTCTACAGCGCCTTACACGTCATGTTTACAGCGCCCTTACACGTCATGTCTACAGCGCCTTACACGTCATGTTTACAGCGCCCTTACACGTCATGTCTACAGCGCCCTTACACGTCATGTTTACAGCGCCCTTACACGTCATGTTTACAGAGCCCTTACACGTCATGTTTACAGCGCCCTTACACGTCATGTTTACAGCGCCCTTACACGTCATGTTTACAGCGCCCTTACACGTCATGTTTACAGCGCCCTTACACGTCATGTTTACAGCGCCCTTACACGTCATGTTTACAGCGCCCTTACACGTCATGTTTACAGCGCCCTTACACGTCATGTTTACAGCGCCCTTACACGTCATGTCTACAGCGCCTTACACGTCATGTTTACAGCGCCCTTACACGTCATGTTTACAGCGCCCTTACACGTCATGTCTACAGCGCCTTACACGTCATGTTTACAGCGCCCTTACACGTCATGTCTACAGCGCCCTTACACGTCATGTTTACAGCGCCCTTACACGTCATGTTTACAGCGCCCTTACACGTCATGTTTACAGCGCCCTTACACGTCATGTCTACAGCGCCTTACACGTCATGTTTACAGCGCCCTTACACGTCATGTCTACAGCGCCCTTACACGTCATGTTTACAGCGCCCTTACACGTCATGTTTACAGCGCCTTACACGTCATGTTTACAGCGCCCTTACACGTCATGTTTACAGCGCCCTTACACGTCATGTTTACAGCGCCCTTACACGTCATGTTTACAGCACCTTACACGTCATGTCTACAGCGCCCTTACACGTCATGTCTACAGCGCCTTACACGTCATGTTTACAGCGCCCTTACACGTCATGTCTACAGCGCCCTTACACGTCATGTTTACAGCGCCCTTACACGTCATGTTTACAGCGCCCTTACACGTCATGTTTACAGCGCCTTACACGTCATGTTTACAGCGCCCTTACACGTCATGTTTACAGCGCCCTTACACGTCATGTTTACAGCGCCCTTACACGTCATGTTTACAGCACCCTTACACGTCATGTCTACAGCGCCCTTACACGTCATGTCTACAGCGCCCTTAAAAGGCCTTGTCTACAGCGCCCTTACACGTCATGTTTACAGCACCCTACACGTCATGTTTACAGCGCCCTTACACGTCATGTCTACAGCGCCCTTACACGTCATGTTTACAGCACCTTACACGTCATGTCTACAGCGCCCTTACACGTCATGTTTACAGCGCCCTTACACGTCATGTTTACAGCGCCCTTACACGTCATGTCTACAGCGCCCTTACACGTCATGTCTACAGCGCCCTTACACGTCATGTTTACAGCACCTTACACGTCATGTCTACAGCACCTTACACGTCATGTCTACAGCGCCTTACACGTCATGTTTACAGCACCTTACACGTCATGTCTACAGCACCCTTACACGTCATGTTTACAGCACCCTTACACGTCATGTCTACACACATATCATCCCATTCATTCTGTCCAGTTCAAAATATATTTGAGTTGTGGAGACGAGTCTATCAAACCCGCTTTTCAAGAGGCAGAAAGTCAACAATCTGGTCAATTCACATTTTAAACGTAGGAGAGGTATTAGCCCACAGTAGCAGAATGCATTCTTTAGCAAAGTATGAGATGGTCATGAAAAGGGTTTTAAGAAGAATGTTTTTGACCTTCCCGAAGACCGGTTGTATTTCTACACAGCCGGTCTTCTACACCTGCATTTCTTGCTGTTTGTGGTTTTATGCTGGGTTTCTGTACATCACTTTGTGACATCGGCTGATGTAAAAAGGGCTTTATAAATACATTTGATTGATTGAATACTCTCAATACCCCCACCTAGTGCCACTTATACATGTATGGCTGTAGTAATAAAGCTGTATTCTATTCCATATTGTCTCTGCTGGGTGATGTATAATGATACAGTAATAAAGCTGTATTATTCTGTTTATCTGCAGGGTGATCTATAATGATACAGTAATAAAGCTGTATTATTCTGTTTATCTGCAGGGTGATGTATAATGATACAGTAATAAAGCTGTATTATACTGTTAATCTGCAGGATGATCTATAATGATACAGTAATGAAGCTGTATTATTCTGTTTATCTGCAGGGTGATCTATAATGATACAGTAATAAAGCTTTATTATTCTGTTTATCTGCAGGATGATGTATAATGATACAGTAATAAAGCTTTATTATTCTGTTTATCTGCAGGATGATGTATAATGATACAGTAATAAAGCTGTATTATTCTGTTTATCTGCAGGATGATGTATAAGCATGACTCTCCCATGGAGCAACCTGGCAGCAGCTCCTCCCTCCCAGACTACCCATCAAACCCCGTCACACACCACCTGGACCAGGATGTGGTCAGGCTGGACCAGGATGTGGTCAGGCTGGACCAGGATGTGGTCAGGCTGGACCAGGATGTGGACGTGAAGCCTCCGCCAGACCTGACCATCCTCTCCACGCGTGTGGGGGTGGTGCTAGGAGGAGAGGGGGCAGAGGAGGAAGATGAGGAGTTGGGCAGTGTCCATGGTTATGACGGCTCCCTCTCTCCCTGCCCATCCTCCGTCGTCCTGCCCCTCTCCACCTCACCCGTTCCACTGCAACGTGACCTTTACCCTCATGACCACTACCCCCGCCGTGACCCTGACAGGCTCCGTCCCCTTCAGCTGGCCAAGGAGGAGCACGAGCAGGTCATGACCAATCACAGAAAGATGGGCGTATACCTGGAGGAGAAGAGGGAGGGGCTAAAGAGGAAGCAGGAACTGGAGGAGGAGCTTCTGAGAGCAAAAATCAAAGTAGAGAAACTGAGGGCAGCCAGGCTGAGACATGGACTACCACTGCCCCTATAACTAACACACTCATTGCCTGATTGGACTGACCATTTGGCACTCAGGAGGATGCTCTGAATTGTTTGTATTTCTGTGTTGAATGTTTAGCGTGTGGAAGAGGGGTTTGGCTTGAGAAATAATGTTTGTGTGATGAACAGTGAGTTTGAGGCAGGATTTAAAGGTCCAATGCAGCCTTCTCTATCTCAATATCAAATCATTTCTGGGTAACAATGAATTACCTTACTGTGATTGTTTTCCATTAAAATGATCAAAAAGAGACAAAAATAGATTCTTAGCAAAGTTCAATTTCTCAAGTAAGATTTTTGCTAGGATTCTCTGCGAGTGGTCTGAGTGGGGAGGGGAAAACTGAAAACAAACTGTTATTGGCAGAACAGTTTGGAACTCTCTTTCTTATTGGTCTATTAACACATTTATGGTGATGTCACCAGGCAGGCCAAAACTCCATCCCATCAGAACAGGCTGAAATTTCAGCCGATATTTTTAAACATCTCTTACGCTAAAAAGGCATTATCATTAATTTCACCATTTCACAGTATTCCAATCTCATAGTGTGGAAATATACAGTACCAGTCAAAAGCTTGGACACATCTACTAATTCAATTGTACTATTTTCTACATTGTAGAATAATAGTGAAGACATCAAAACTATGAAATAACACATATTGAATAAAAAACAAACACATATTGCACCAAAAAAGTGTTCAACAAATCAAAATATATTTAATATTCTTCGAAGTAGCCACCCGTTTGTCTTGATGACATCTTTGCACTCTCTTGGCATTTTCTCAACCAGCTTCATGAGGAATGTTTTTCCAACAGTCTTGAAGGAGTTCCCACAAATGCTGACCACTTGTTGGCTGCTTTTCCTCCACTCTGCAGTCCAACTCATCCCAAACCATCTCAATTGGGTTGAGGTCGGGTGATTGTGGAGGCCAGGTCAGCTGATGCTGCACCATCTCTCTCCTTCTTGGTCAAATAGCCCTTACACAGCCTGGAGGTGTGTTTTAGGTCATTGTCCTGTTGATATATTAATGATAGTCCCACTAAGCGTAAACCAGATGGGATGGCGTATCGCTGCAGAATGCTGTGGTAACTATGCTGGTTAAGTGTGCCTTGAATTCTAAATAAATCACAGATAGTGTCATGAACAAAGCACCATCACACCTCCTCCATGCTTCACGGTGGGAACCACACATGCGGAGATTATCCGTTCACCTACTCTGTGTTTCACAAAGACATGGCGGTTGGAACCAAAAATCTCACATTTGGACTCATCAGACCAAAGGACATATTTCCAACGATCTGATGTCCATTGCTCGTGTTTCTTGGCCCCAAAAAGTATTTTCTTATTGGTGTCCTTTAGTAGTGGTTTCTTTGCAGCAATTAGACCATGAAGGCCTGATTCAAGCAGTCTCCTCTGAACAGTTGATGTTGAGATGTCTGTTACTTGAACTCTGAAGCATTTATTTGGGCTGTTATTTCTGAGACTGGTAACTCTAATGAACTTATCCTCTGCAGCAGAGGTAACTCTGGGTCTTTCTTTCCTGTGGCAGTCTTAATGAGAGCCAGTTTCATTATAGTGCTTGATTTTTGTGACTGCAGTTGAAGAAACTTTAAAAGTTCTTAATGTTCCCTATTGACTGACCTTCATGTCTTTAAGTAATGATGGACTGTTGTTTCTCTTTGCTTATTTGAGCTGTTCTTGCCATAATATGGACTTGGTCTTTTACCAAATAGGGCTATCTTCTGTATACCAACCCTACCTTGTCACAACACAACTGATTGGCTCAAACGCAATAAGAAGGAAATAAATGTTTTAACATGGCACACCTGTTAATGGAAATGCTTTCAAGGTGACTACCTCATGAAGCTGGTTGAGAGAATGCCAAGAGTGTGCGAAGCTGTCATCAAGGCAAAGGGTGGCTACTTTTGAAGAATCAAAAATATATTTGAGCTATGACTCTGGAGCAAAAGACAATACAGATCTCTGCTTTTGTCAGACGAGAGGCGCTACTATCACTGGTTTTAAAACTGGTACTATTTTGACTGGTTTCATTTGGTTCAAAACCATGTGTTGCTTTACCATCCCATTAGGAGGGAAGATGTTAAGTGATGGGGAGGGAGGAGGGGTTTAGAAGGGGCTGTTACAGTGGTGTGATGTTCAGTGTTTGTTGTTCAGATCTTCTGTGGTTTCATTGTTTTCTATTAAAATAGTTTTTCTAATTTGGTTTTGTGCTTTATCACCTCTTCCCTTCTCCAACCTCCCCTTCTCTATCCCTCTCTCCTCCCCTCTTCTTTACCCCCACGCCCCCACCGTACCTTCTCCGCTATGCAATCTAGTTTCAGAGCTGGTCATGGGTGCACCTCAGCCACGCTCAGAGTCCTAAACAACATCATAACCGCCATCGATAAGAGACATTACTGCGCAGCCGTATTCACCGACCTGGCCAAGGCTTTCGACTCTGTCAATCACCACATTCTTATTGGCAGACTCGACAGCCTTGGTTTCTCAAATGATTGCCTCGCCTGGTTTACCAACTACTTCTCTGATAGAGTTCAGTGTGTCAAATCGGAGGGCCTGTTGTCCGGACCTCTGGCAGTCTTTATGGGGGTGCCACAGGGTTCAATCCTCGGGCCGACTTATCTCTGTATACATCAATGATGTTGCTCTTCTGCTGGTGATTCTCTGATACACCTCTACGCAGACGACACCATTCTGTATACTTCTGGCCCTTCTTTGGACACTGTGTTAACTAACCTCCAGACAAGCTTCAATGCCATACAACTCTCCTTCCGTGGCCTCCAACTGCTCTTAAACGCAAGTAAAACTAAATGCATGCTATTCAACCGATCACTGCCCGCACCTACTCGCCCGTCCAGCATCACTACTCTGGACGGCTCTGACTTAGAATACGTGGATAACTACAAATACCTAGGTGTCTGGTTAGACGGTAAACTCTTCTTCCAGACTCACATTAAGCATCTCCAATCCAAAATTAAATCTAGAATTGGCTTCCTATATCGCAACAAAGCATCCTTCACTCATGCTGCCAAACATACCCTCGTAAAACTGACCATCTTACCGATCCTCGACTTCGGTGATGTCATCTATAAAATAGCATCCAACACTCTACTCAACAAACTGAAACTGGATGCAGTCTATCACAATGCCATCCGTTTTGTCACCAAAGCCCCATACACTACCCACCATTGTGACCTGTATGCTCTTGTTGGTTGGCCCTCGCTTCATACTCGTCGCCAAACCCACTGGCTACAGGTTATCTACAAGTCTCTGCTAGGTAAAGCCCCGCCTTATCTCAGCTCACTGGTCACCATAGCAGCACCCACTCGTAGCACGCGCTCCAGCAGGTATATCTCACTGGTCACCCCCAAAGCCAATTCCTCCTTTGGTCGTCTTTCCTTCCAGTTCTCTGCTGCCAATGACTGGAACGAACTGCAAAAATCTCTGAAGCTGGAAACACTTATCTCCCTCACTAGCTTTAAGCACCTGCTGTCAGAGCAGCTCACAGATTACTGCACCTGTACATAGACCATCTATAATTTAGCCCAAACAACTACCTCTTCCCCTACTGTATTTATTTTATTTATTTTGCTCCTTTGCCCCCCATTATTTCTATTTCTACTTTGCACATTCATCCACTGCAAATCTACCATTCCAGTGTTTTACTTGCTATATTGTATTTTCCTCGCCACCATGGCCTTTTTTTTGCCTTTACCTCCCTCATCTCACCTCACTTGCTCACATTGTATATAGACTAATTTTTCTACTGTATTATTGACTGTATGTTTTGTTTATTCCACGTGTAACTCTGTGTTGTTGTATGTGTCAAATTGCTATGCTTTATCTTGTCCAGGTCGCAGTTGCAAATGAGAACTTGTTCTCAACTAGCCTACCTGGTTAAATCAAATATAAAATATATCTCCTCACCTCTCCTCTTTGGTCTGGCCTCAATATGAGGTTATCTTCACTGTAAGCCTGCTACCTGTAAGAGTGAATGTGTAATTCAGACCCTGCCTGCAGGTAACTTTTACACTTCACTAGTGAAGAAGTGAGGTAAAGCACGGATGCAGTGATGCTTAACAACTACAGTGACTATACAGTCCTAATATGGTAATTTTAGAGGAAACTGGATTGAATGTTTCTCTGTAAGGCAAGGGAGACCCTCTATAGAGATAAATATAGTGAAATGGCTTGGACAGCCTCTTGCGGCCCAGGGCTAATGTCTCATCCTGGGCAATGCACTGTAGGAAAGTCCCAGGCTGCAAGTAGAGTGGAGGCCTCAGTGAAGTAGCAACCTCTGCTGGTGAACATGTGAATACACTCAGCAGATCTTGCATAAAACCTTAGTGAATAATAATTTGACATTTGTGTACACACGCAATTCACACTTTTCAAAATTGTATGTTGCTGCTGTCAATAACAGAATTGAAAACAAATGTTTTTTAAAGAGCAATTCAAAGCCTTGGTTCAGGGTGTAGTATTTTATTATTAGGAGCCCCATTAGCTACTGCTGAAACAGCAGCTACTCTTTCTGGTGTCCACACAAAACATGAAACATGACATAATACAGAAAAATTATGGACAGAACTACATACATTTAAAATAGGAATTCACGCTTTCATACCTTCCTGCTTTAGCTTATATAAAAGACCAATCAGGATCTTGTAGTGAAAAAGAGTTGAGCTACTTGTGTCCACTGGTGTGTTCCAGTATATTTACAGTTTTCTGGCTGCTGTTTGTGTGAGCAGTAATGTGTGTGTTAATGCTCTGATTATTAGTGTTGATGTTTTTTGGGTTTCAGACTTCAGATGTTCCTCACAGAGTCCGGCAGGAGGGTGTGGTCCAGGTGTGGTCGGGGCAGGTAGCGGTGCTGGTTCTGACGGGCCGCGGTACTTCAGTGTGATGTGGTGTAAGGCCAGTGGGAGGAAACACAAACGCTGGCAGGGAGACGCTGTCCTGGTGACACAAGGGCGCACTGCCACGCTTAAAGACATGGAGGGCAAGGACATCGGCAAGGGTGAGTGTGTGCACATTTTAGGTTTCCCCCAACACAGATTAAACATAGTCCTTGACTAAAAATCATGCTCAATGGAGAATTCAGATTTGAAAGTGGTTTTAGTCCAGAACTAGGGCTACTCTGTGGCCAGGAGACCGGCCCTGAGGGTTATTTTCCGAGTGCATCGGAGAGTGATTCAGATTGTGTGTGTAGGTAGTGGCTATAAGGTATCAGAGCTGGCATCGCTGGGTGAAGGAGAGACCTTGATGATAGGAGCTAAACAGGTGGAGGTGATGGGACTCATATCAGAGCTGGACTACAATAAGGGCCGCTGTTTCCTTGACGTCCATGTGGAGAAGGAGGAGCCTAAGATATCAGCTCCTCCCCCCTCACGACGCCCAGCTTCCAAACCGTTCTGCCGTCCGACGCTATTGGGCGGAGAGACTGATAGGGGAGTGGCCAAGCCTCAGGAGGAGGGGCCATGTAAACCACGCCATGACCCTCTAGCACCAGGTAAATACACAGACATACAGTACACTCTCTCTCTCTCATCACACACACACATGAAGTTACACATTCTCACACACTTCAAACACACCACACACATCATCTCTCTAATGGTGTGTGTAGGAGCCATTGTCATGCCCCGGCCCTCAACCAATCACCAGTGGGCGTATAACAAGGCAGGCCTCCCACTGGTGGATGTGGTGGTTGACCCCTACTTGACCGCTCACCTCCGACCCCACCAGCGAGACGGTCTGCTGTTCCTCTACGAGTGTGTCATGGGGATGAGGTAATGGGAGATGATGAATGATGAATCCTCTGATCACTACAAAATGTATGTTGTGTTCCACAAGGCTCTGTGCTGGGGCTGCTATTTATTTACTTTGATTGATTATGTGTGTGGGGTGTGTGTGTGTGTCAGGGCTACATGTAGGTACGGTGCTATCCTGGCAGATGAGATGGGTCTGGGTAAGACCCTCCAGAGCGTGGCTTTGACGTGGACGCTGCTAAAGCAGGGCCCATACGGCGGGAAGCCGGTTGCTAAGCTTGTGCTGGTGGTTGCCCCCGGCAGCCTGGTGCAGAACTGGGGGGCGGAGTTTAAGAAGTGGCTTGGCAGTGAGAGGATCAACGTCTACACTGTTAACCAGGTAGGGGTGTGTTTGATCAGTGTCTACACTGTTAACCAGGTCGGGGTGTGTTTGATCAGTGTCTACACTGTTAACCAGGTCGGGGTGTGTTTGATCAGTGTCTACACTGTTAACCAGGTAGGGGTGTGTTTGATCAGTGTCTACACTGTTAACCAGGTAGGGGTGTGTTTGATCAGTGTCTACACTGTTAACCAGGTCGGGGTGTGTTTGATCAGTGTCTACACTGTTAACCAGGTAGGGGTGTGTTTGATCAGTGTCTACACTGTTAACCAGGTCGGGGTGTGTTTGATCAGTGTCTACACTGTTAACCAGGTAGGGGTGTGTTTGATCAGTGTCTACACTGTTAACCAGGTAGGGGTGTGTTTGATCAGTGTCTACACTGTTAACCAGGTAGGGGTGTGTTTGATCAGTGTCTACACTGTTAACCAGGTAGGAGTGTGTTTGATCAGTGTCTACACTGTTAACCAGGTCGGGGTGTGTTTGATCAGTGTCTACACTGTTAACCAGGTAGGGGTGTGTTTGATCAGTGTCTACACTGTTAACCAGGTAGGGGTGTGTTTGATCAGTGTCTACACTGTTAACCAGGTAGGGGTGTGTTTGATCAGTGTCTACACTGTTAACCAGGTCGGGGTGTGTTTGATCAGTGTCTACACTGTTAACCAGGTAGGGGTGTGTTTGATCAGTGTCTACACTGTTAACCAGGTCGGGGTGTGTTTGATCAGTGTCTACACTGTTAACCAGGTCGGGGTGTGTTTGATCAGTGTCTACACTGTTAACCAGGTCGGGGTGTGTGATCAGTGTCTACACTGTTAACCAGGTAGGGGTGTGTTTGATCAGTGTCTACACTGTTAACCAGGTAGGGGTGTGTTTGATCAGTGTCTACACTGTTAACCAGGTAGGGGTGTGTTTGATCAGTGTCTACACTGTTAACCAGGTCGGGGTGTGTTTGATCAGTGTCTACACTGTTAACCAGGTAGGGGTGTGTTTGATCAGTGTCTACACTGTTAACCAGGTCGGGGTGTGTTTGATCAGTGTCTACACTGTTAACCAGGTCGGGGTGTGTTTGATCAGTGTCTACACTGTTAACCAGGTAGGGGTGTGTTTGGAGAAAGAGAGGAAGAGTGTGTTTCCCTGTAGTGCTGTTTCTGATCCATATGGTGATGTGTGTTCCGCGTTGTTCATTAGGACCACAGGGTGGAGCTGTTTGCAGCGTCTCCTCTCCACAGTGTATTAGTGATCAGCTATGAGATGCTGCTACGCTCTCTGGAAGTGGTGAGTTGGTTCACAGCAGCTTATCTAACAGGGGTGGGAAGTACCAGTGTTACAACACTGTTGAATTACACCTCAACTCCTAAATGACACAGATTAGGAGTACGATGGATGATACACTCATGGGACATCATAAAGGTGTGTGTGTGTGTCTAGGTACAGAAGCTGGAGTTTGAGCTGGTGATCTGTGATGAGGGTCACAGGTTGAAGAACAGCAGCATCAAGACTTCCTCTGCCCTCAGTGGTCTCAGCTGTACACGCAGAGTTATTCTGACAGGTACACACACAGCCCTCTGTTTTATTGACCTTTTACTTTCTCCTAGTGTTTTCTGATATATTGTGTGTGCTGTACTGTAGGAACTCCTGTCCAGAATGACCTGCAGGAGTTCTATGCCATCATAGAGTTTGTGAACCCGGGCATTCTGGGGTCGTCTGCTGCCTACAGGAAGGTGTACGAGGAGCCAATCCTCCGCTCCCGACAGCCCTTCTGCACTGAGGTACATTACACATCTACACTCTCTTTCTCTATACCTCTACACTATCTCTCTATTGTACGCTCACAACAGCCCTCCTGCACTGAGGTACTGTCCCCATCTCTATACCTCTACACTATCTCTCTATTGTACTCTCACAACAGCCCTCCTGCACTGAGGTACTGTCCCCATCTCTGTCTCTATACCTCTACACTATCTCTCTATTGTACGCTCACAACAGCCCTCCTGCACTGAGGTACTGTCCCCATCTCTTTCTCTGTCTCTATACCTCTACACTATCTCTCTATTGTACTCTCACAACAGCCCTCCTGCACTGAGGTACTGTCCCCATCTCTGTCTCTATACCTCTACACTTTCTCTCTATTGTACTCTCACAACAGCCCTCCTGCACTGAGGTACTGTCCCCATCTCTTTCTCTATACCTCTACACTATCTCTCTATTGTACGCTCACAACAGCCCTCCTGCACTGAGGTACTGTCCCCATCTCTATCTCTGTCTCTATACCTCTACACTATCTCTCTATTGTACGCTCACAACAGCCCTCCTGCACTGAGGTACTGTCCCCATCTCTTTCTCTGTCTCTATACCTCTACACTATCTCTCTATTGTACTCTCACAACAGCCCTCCTGCACTGAGGTACTGTCCCCATCTCTGTCTCTATACCTCTACACTTTCTCTCTATTGTACTCTCACAACAGCCCTCCTGCACTGAGGTACTGTCCCCATCTCTTTCTCTATACCTCTACACTATCTCTCTATTGTACGCTCACAACAGCCCTCCTGCACTGAGGTACTGTCCCCATCTCTATCTCTATACCTCTACTCTATCTCTCTATTGTACTCTCACAACAGCCCTCCTGCACTGAGGTACTGTCCCCATCTCTTTCTCTATACCTCTACACGTTCTCTCTATTGTACGCTCACAACAGCCCTCCTGCACTGAGGTACTGTCCCCATCTCTTTCTCTATACCTCTACACGTTCTCTCTATTGTACGCTCACAACAGCCCTCCTGCACTGAGGTACTGTCCCCATCTCTATCTCTATACCTCTACACTATCTCTCTATTGTACGCTCACAACAGCCCTCCTGCACTGAGGTACTGTCCCCATCTCTATCTCTATACCTCTACACTTTCTCTCTATTGTACGCTCACAACAGCCCTCCTGCACTGAGGTACTGTCCCCATCTCTATCTCTATACCTCTACACTTTCTCTCTATTGTACGCTCACAACAGCCCTCCTGCACTGAGGTACTGTTCCCATCTCTATCTCTGTCTCTATACCTCTACATTTTCTCTCTATTGTACACTCACAACAGCCCTCCTGCACTGAGGTACTGTCCCCATCTCTGTCTCTATACCTCTACACTATCTCTCTATTGTACTCTCACAACAGCCCTCCTGCACTGAGGTACTGTCCCCATCTCTTTCTCTATACCTCTACACTATCTCTCTATTGTACGCTCACAACAGCCCTCCTGCACTGAGGTACTGTCCCCATCTCTTTCTCTGTCTCTATACCTCTACACTATCTCTCTATTGTACTCTCACAACAGCCCTCCTGCACTGAGGTACTGTCCCCATCTCTGTCTCTATACCTCTACACTTTCTCTCTATTGTACTCTCACAACAGCCCTCCTGCACTGAGGTACTGTCCCCATCTCTTTCTCTGTCTCTATACCTCTACACTATCTCTCTATTGTACTCTCACAACAGCCCTCCTGCACTGAGGTACTGTCCCCATCTCTGTCTCTATACCTCTACACTTTCTCTCTATTGTACTCTCACAACAGCCCTCCTGCACTGAGGTACTGTCCCCATCTCTATACCTCTACACTATCTCTCTATTGTACGCTCACAACAGCCCTCCTGCACTGAGGTACTGTCCCCATCTCTTTCTCTATACCTCTACACTATCTCTCTATTGTACTCTCACAACAGCCCTCCTGCACTGAGGTACTGTCCCCATCTCTTTCTCTATACCTCTACACTATCTCTCTATTGTACGCTCACAACAGCCCTCCTGCACTGAGGTACTGTCCCCATCTCTATACCTCTACACTTTCTCTCTATTGTACTCTCACAACAGCCCTCCTGCACTGAGGTACTGTCCCCATCTCTATCTCTGTCTCTATACCTCTACACTATCTCTCTATTGTACGCTCACAACAGCCCTCCTGCACTGAGGTACTGTCCCCATCTCTGTCTCTCCCTTCATTCCTTCTCTATATCTCTCCCTGTAGGAGGAGAGAGTTTTGGGGGAGGAGCGAGCGGCTGAGCTCTCTCGTCTGACTGGTCTGTTTATTCTGAGGCGGACCCAAGAGATCATCAACCGCTACCTGCCACCTCGTCATGATTGGACAGTGTTCTGTAGCCCCTCCCCCTTGCAGCGGGAGCTGTACCAGGCTCTCCTCTCGCACCGTGTCATCCGAGCCTGTCTACAGGGGTCGACACAGACTCACACACACCTCGCCTGCATCACCGCCCTGAAAAAGCTCTGCAACCACCCAGGACTGCTCTACTCCACTGTACAGGTATGACACATAAAGACACGCTGATGATGATGGTGATGATGATGATGATGATGATTGTGTGTGTGTTCCAGGAGCGTTCTGATGGCGGCTCAGCAGAGGGTTCTCTGTATGAAGGGCTAAGAGGTGTCTTTCCAGAGTCTTACTCTTCTGGGGGCTTCAGTACAGCTGATTCAGGGAAACTACTGGTCCTGTCTGACCTACTGACCACTATTCGCCACCTCAGCCCTACTGACAGGTAGGTGTGCGTGTGTGTCTGTGCGTGTGTGTCTGTGTGTGCGTGTTAGTATGAAGTGTGTCAAGGGATCCGGGCACACTGGCATTGGTTTGTTGACACCATACGGATCCTATTAAATAACTAGATGGGCTGTCATAAACCCTCAAAGTTCCAGAATGGGGTGAAAATGGCAGCCATATTGGCCAGGGAGAAATCCAAACCTGTCTAATTGGAATGAATGGCAGTAGAGGCAGAATCCAGATGTTTCTTATAGAGGAAAATAAAAGCAAAGCATGTGATATCAGAAATTGTGTAATAGAATTATTGTCAACCTAAAATATTTTCATATTATTATAAATAAAATTTATATGGATTTTATACACATTTTCTTTATAAATAGCCTTTGAAATATATGTAAACAGACCATAAATATCAACATTTTAGTTTTCTTGGAAAGGTGTGAGTTATATGATACACTATCAGTACTTGTTACATTTACAACTTGTCTCAGTCCTATCGTCAACTGATGAATGTTGGCATATTGGCAGTTAATTAGAAACATTTGTAGAATCATTCCTCTAAAACTGGCTGGCTAACAAACACAGTGCAGATAAATTCTTCAAATGCATTACTTTATACAATATCATATCACAGCACTGGCTAACCATGGTTGTCCAACTCCCTGACCAACATGGCTGACCTTTAGACCATCATAAGAAGCTTCATGTCCAGTCTAGTATTCTAATTCTATGGTTGACACACTCATACTCTGGCACATAACTGTGAGATGATCTTGACCATCTTGATCGTGTGTGTGTGTGTGTGTGTGTGTGTGTGTGTGTGTGTGTGTGTGTGTGTGTGTGTGTGTGTGTGTACAGGGTGGTGTTGGTGTCCAACTACACTCAGACGTTAGACCTACTCCAGGACCTGTGTGTCCACCTGGACTACACCTACTGTCGCCTGGACGGCAACACCCCCACCATCCAGAGGCAGCGATTGGTGGACAACTTCAACAGCCCTCACTCCGCCCACTTCCTTTTCCTCCTGAGTTCTAAAGCCGGAGGGGTGGGGCTTAACCTGATCGGCGCCTCCCACCTGGTCCTATACGACATCGACTGGAACCCTGCCAACGATATACAGGTACACACACACTCACACACACACTCTCACTCACCACCATTAGTGTATGTTTCGTTCACATCTGAAACACACATGTACACGTTACTGGTCAGTCAGTACCTGCTATGCTCTTGGAGGAGTGAGGATGAGGAAGAGGCCTTCCTCCTAATGTGATAGTTGGGCTGATGTGTGTGTGTGTCTGTCTGTGTGTCTGTCTGTCTGTGTGTTTGTCCCCCTCCAGGCAATGGCACGAGTGTGGAGAGACGGACAGAAGAAGACTGTTCACATCTACCGCCTGCTCACTGCAGGTACCATAGAGGAGCGTATCTTCCAGAGGCAGGTGTCCAAACAGGGGCTTTCTGGGACAGTGGTGGACTTGGGGAAAGGGGCGGAGCACACCAGCTTCTCCTCCAATGAGCTGCGAGATCTCTTCAGCCTGACAGACACACCCTGTCTCACTCACGACCTGCTACACTGCAGCTGCAGTATGGACGGATCAGCCCCGGGTAATATATATATATATCTATATATTCACACCCGTTGTCTGCTTGTGTTTTTATTTAATGTGTTTCTTGTGTGTATTATAGAAGAAGGAGAGGATGAGGAGCCTGCGTCTGATAGGCCGTGCCAGCTGGGTCGTCAAGGTGACCGTGGTGGGGCGGGGCAGAAGCATCTGAGCATGTCAGAGCTGATGCAGTGGAGACACTTCGCAGGGGACACGCACACCTTCAGAGATGCTTACCTGGACCACGCACGAAACCACATCTCCTTCGCCTTCCAGTCCACCATCTCACACACCACTCAGTAACACACACACACACACACACACTCACACTCACACACCACACACACCTTCAGAGATGCTTACCTGGACCACGCACGAAACCACATCTCCTTCGCCTTCCAGTCCACCATCTCACACACCACTCAGTAACACACACACACACACACACACACACACACACACACACACACACACACACACACACACACACACACACACACACACACACACACACACACACACACACACACACCACACAGGCTTTCCACAAATGACCTCATGCAGAGACCTAAGAAGTGTTCCTTTCTGAGAAACATTGGACTATGTTATTCTTTCTTTATATTCTCTACTGTTTTTACAGTTTGATAGAAGAGAAAGTGTAAATTATGGAATAAACTGCTAAGTTATACTGCGTATTCCATCTGTCTTTTTTCTGTTGCAGAAATAACAAGATGAATCAAACAATGAAGATGAATCATACACTGAAGATGAATCAAACACTGAAGATGAATCATACACTGCAGATGAATCATACACTGCAGATGAATCATACACTGTAGATGAATCATACACTGTAGATGAATCAAACATTGTAGATGAATCAAACACTAGATGAATCATACACTGAAGATGAATCATACACTGTAGATGAATCAAACATTGTAGATGAATCAAACATTGTAGATGAATCATACACTGCAGATGAATCATACACTGAAGATGAATCATACACTGAAGATCAAATCAAATGTTATTTGTGACATGCGCCAAATACAACAGGTGTAGACCTGACCGTGAAATGCTTACTTACATGAATCAAACGCTGCAAATTAATCTAATCAAATTGTATTGGTCACATACACATGTTTAGCAGATGTTATTGCAGGTGTAGTGAAATGCTTGTGTTCCTAGCTCCAACAGTGCAGTAGTATCTAAACACTGCAAATGTATCAAACACTGCAGATGAACTAAACACTCTCTATTAGAACCTGTGTTTGACTTTTAGGGATGGAGAAGTGGAAATGCTGGAATGAGAGGAATCCAGCTGAATGAGTGTGTCCATGTCAACTGTTTCATTC
The DNA here is from genome assembly GCF_045679555.1 of Salvelinus alpinus. Taxonomy (NCBI): domain Eukaryota; kingdom Metazoa; phylum Chordata; class Actinopteri; order Salmoniformes; family Salmonidae; genus Salvelinus; species Salvelinus alpinus. Next base: position 1,980,375 of record NC_092089.1, on the reverse strand, counting down.
TTGGCAAAGTGTGTGTTTCCACTGTCTTCAACTGTTTCATAAAGGTTTATATTATCTGAGTTGTAGTCCAGGACCACACACACAGCAAGGCTGGCATGAAGGGAATGTGTACACACACCACCACCCTGGGAGAGCCTCAGTACTGTAGTTACTACTGGTAGAGATGGAGAGCCTCAGTACTGTAGTTACTACTGGTAGAGATGGAGAGCCTCAGTACTGTAGTTACTACTGGTAGAGATGGAGAGCCTCAGTACTGTAGTTACTACTGGTAGAGATGGAGAGCCTCAGTACTGTAGTTACTACTGGTAGAGATAGAGAGCCTCAGTACTGTAGTTACTACTGGTAGAGATGGAGAGCCTCAGTACTGTAGTTACTACTGGTAGAGATGGAGAGCCTCAGTACTGTAGTTACTACTGGTAGAGATGGAGAGCCTCAGTCATGTAGTTACTACTGGTAGAGATGGAGTAACTCAGTACTGTTGTTACTACTGGTAGAGATGGAGAGCCTCAGTACTGTAGTTACTACTGGTAGAGATAGAGAGCCCCAGTACTGTTGTTACTACTGGTAGAGATAGAGAGCCTCAGTACTGTTGTTACTACTGGTAGAGATAGAGAGCCTCAGTACTGTAGTTACTACTGGTAGAGATGGAGAGCCTCAGTACTGTAGTTACTACTGGTAGAGATAGAGAGCCTCAGTACTGTAGTTACTACTGGTAGAGATGGAGAGCCTCAGTACTGTAGTTACTACTGGTAGAGATGGAGAGCCTCAGTACTGTAGTTACTACTGGTAGAGATGGAGAGCCTCAGTACTGTAGTTACTACTGGTAGAGATGGAGAGCCTCAGTGCTTTTGTTACTACTGGTAGAGATAGAGAGCCTCAGTACTGTAGTTACTACTGGTAGAGATAGAGAGCCTCAGTACTGTTGTTACTACTGGTAGAGATGGAGAGCCTCAGTACTGTAGTTACTACTGGTAGAGATGGAGAGCCTCAGTACTGTAGTTACTACTGGTAGAGATGGAGCCTCAGTACTGTAGTTACTACTGGTAGAGATGGAGAGCCTCAGTACTGTAGTTACTACTGGTAGAGATGGAGAGCCTCAGTACTGTAGTTACTGCTGGTAGAGATGGAGAACCTCAGTACTGTAGTTACTACTGGTAGAGATGGAGAGCCTCAGTACTGTAGTTACTACTGGTAGAGATGGAGAGCCTCAGTACTGTAGTTACTACTGGTAGAGATGGAGAGCCTCAGTACTGTAGTTACTACTGGTAGAGATGGAGAGCCTCAGTACTGTAGTTACTACTGGTAGAGATGGAGAGCCTCAGTACTGTAGTTACTACTGGTAGAGATGGAGAACCTCAGTACTGTTGTTACTACTGGTAGAGATGGAGAGCCTCAGTACTGTAGTTACTACTGGTAGAGATGGAGAGCCCCAGTACTGTTGTTACTACCGGTAGAGATAGAGAGCCTCAGTACTGTTGTTACTACCGGTAGAAATAGAGAGCCTCAGTACTGTAGTTACTACTGGTAGAGATAGAGAGCCTCAGTACTGTTGTTACTACTGGTAGAGATGGAGAGCCTCAGTACTGTAGTTACTACTGGTAGAGATGGAGAGCCTCAGTACTGTAGTTACTACTGGTAGAGATGGAGAGCCTCAGTACTGTAGTTACTACTGGTAGAGATGGAGAGCCTCAGTACTGTAGTTACTACTGGTAGAGATGGAGAGCCTCAGTCATGTAGTTACTACTGGTAGAGATGGAGTAACTCAGTACTGTTGTTACTACTGGTAGAGATGGAGAGCCTCAGTACTGTAGTTACTACTGGTAGAGATGGAGAGCCTCAGTACTGTAGTTACTACTGGTAGAGATAGAGAGCCCCAGTACTGTTGTTACTACTGGTAGAGATAGAGAGCCTCAGTACTGTTGTTACTACTGGTAGAGATAGAGAGCCTCAGTACTGTAGTTACTACTGGTAGAGATGGAGAGCCTCAGTACTGTAGTTACTACTGGTAGAGATAGAGAGCCTCAGTACTGTAGTTACTACTGGTAGAGATGGAGAGCCTCAGTACTGTAGTTACTACTGGTAGAGATGGAGAGCCTCAGTACTGTAGTTACTACTGGTAGAGATGGAGAGCCTCAGTACTGTAGTTACTACTGGTAGAGATGGAGAGCCTCAGTGCTTTTGTTACTACTGGTAGAGATAGAGAGCCTCAGTACTGTAGTTACTACTGGTAGAGATAGAGAGCCTCAGTACTGTTGTTACTACTGGTAGAGATGGAGAGCCTCAGTACTGTAGTTACTACTGGTAGAGATGGAGAGCCTCAGTACTGTAGTTACTACTGGTAGAGATGGAGCCTCAGTACTGTAGTTACTACTGGTAGAGATGGAGAGCCTCAGTACTGTAGTTACTACTGGTAGAGATGGAGAGCCTCAGTACTGTAGTTACTGCTGGTAGAGATGGAGAACCTCAGTACTGTAGTTACTACTGGTAGAGATGGAGAGCCTCAGTACTGTAGTTACTACTGGTAGAGATGGAGAGCCTCAGTCATGTAGTTACTACTGGTAGAGATGGAGTAACTCAGTACTGTTGTTACTACTGGTAGAGATGGAGAGCCTCAGTACTGTAGTTACTACTGGTAGAGATGGAGAGCCTCAGTACTGTAGTTACTACTGGTAGAGATAGAGAGCCCCAGTACTGTTGTTACTACTGGTAGAGATAGAGAGCCTCAGTACTGTTGTTACTACTGGTAGAGATAGAGAGCCTCAGTACTGTAGTTACTACTGGTAGAGATGGAGAGCCTCAGTACTGTAGTTACTACTGGTAGAGATAGAGAGCCTCAGTACTGTAGTTACTACTGGTAGAGATGGAGAGCCTCAGTACTGTAGTTACTACTGGTAGAGATGGAGAGCCTCAGTACTGTAGTTACTACTGGTAGAGATGGAGAGCCTCAGTACTGTAGTTACTACTGGTAGAGATGGAGAGCCTCAGTACTGTAGTTACTACTGGTAGAGATGGAGAGCCTCAGTACTGTAGTTACTACTGGTAGAGATGGAGAGCCTCAGTGCTTTTGTTACTACTGGTAGAGATAGAGAGCCTCAGTACTGTAGTTACTACTGGTAGAGATAGAGAGCCTCAGTACTGTTGTTACTACTGGTAGAGATGGAGAGCCTCAGTACTGTAGTTACTACTGGTAGAGATGGAGAGCCTCAGTACTGTAGTTACTACTGGTAGAGATGGAGCCTCAGTACTGTAGTTACTACTGGTAGAGATGGAGAGCCTCAGTACTGTAGTTACTACTGGTAGAGATGGAGAGCCTCAGTACTGTAGTTACTGCTGGTAGAGATGGAGAACCTCAGTACTGTAGTTACTACTGGTAGAGATGGAGAGCCTCAGTACTGTAGTTACTACTGGTAGAGATGGAGAGCCTCAGTCATGTAGTTACTACTGGTAGAGATGGAGTAACTCAGTACTGTTGTTACTACTGGTAGAGATGGAGAGCCTCAGTACTGTAGTTACTACTGGTAGAGATGGAGAGCCTCAGTACTGTAGTTACTACTGGTAGAGATAGAGAGCCCCAGTACTGTTGTTACTACTGGTAGAGATAGAGAGCCTCAGTACTGTTGTTACTACTGGTAGAGATAGAGAGCCTCAGTACTGTAGTTACTACTGGTAGAGATGGAGAGCCTCAGTACTGTAGTTACTACTGGTAGAGATAGAGAGCCTCAGTACTGTAGTTACTACTGGTAGAGATGGAGAGCCTCAGTACTGTAGTTACTACTGGTAGAGATGGAGAGCCTCAGTACTGTAGTTACTACTGGTAGAGATGGAGAGCCTCAGTACTGTAGTTACTACTGGTAGAGATGGAGAGCCTCAGTACTGTAGTTACTACTGGTAGAGATGGAGAGCCTCAGTACTGTAGTTACTACTGGTAGAGATGGAGAGCCTCAGTGCTTTTGTTACTACTGGTAGAGATAGAGAGCCTCAGTACTGTAGTTACTACTGGTAGAGATAGAGAGCCTCAGTACTGTTGTTACTACTGGTAGAGATGGAGAGCCTCAGTACTGTAGTTACTACTGGTAGAGATGGAGAGCCTCAGTACTGTAGTTACTACTGGTAGAGATGGAGCCTCAGTACTGTAGTTACTACTGGTAGAGATGGAGAGCCTCAGTACTGTAGTTACTACTGGTAGAGATGGAGAGCCTCAGTACTGTAGTTACTGCTGGTAGAGATGGAGAACCTCAGTACTGTAGTTACTACTGGTAGAGATGGAGAGCCTCAGTACTGTAGTTACTACTGGTAGAGATGGAGAGCCTCAGTCATGTAGTTACTACTGGTAGAGATGGAGTAACTCAGTACTGTTGTTACTACTGGTAGAGATGGAGAGCCTCAGTACTGTAGTTACTACTGGTAGAGATGGAGAGCCTCAGTACTGTAGTTACTACTGGTAGAGATAGAGAGCCCCAGTACTGTTGTTACTACTGGTAGAGATAGAGAGCCTCAGTACTGTTGTTACTACTGGTAGAGATAGAGAGCCTCAGTACTGTAGTTACTACTGGTAGAGATGGAGAGCCTCAGTACTGTAGTTACTACTGGTAGAGATAGAGAGCCTCAGTACTGTAGTTACTACTGGTAGAGATGGAGAGCCTCAGTACTGTAGTTACTACTGGTAGAGATGGAGAGCCTCAGTACTGTAGTTACTACTGGTAGAGATGGAGAGCCTCAGTACTGTAGTTACTACTGGTAGAGATGGAGAGCCTCAGTACTGTAGTTACTACTGGTAGAGATGGAGAGCCTCAGTACTGTAGTTACTACTGGTAGAGATGGAGAGCCTCAGTGCTTTTGTTACTACTGGTAGAGATAGAGAGCCTCAGTACTGTAGTTACTACTGGTAGAGATAGAGAGCCTCAGTACTGTTGTTACTACTGGTAGAGATGGAGAGCCTCAGTACTGTAGTTACTACTGGTAGAGATGGAGAGCCTCAGTACTGTAGTTACTACTGGTAGAGATGGAGCCTCAGTACTGTAGTTACTACTGGTAGAGATGGAGAGCCTCAGTACTGTAGTTACTACTGGTAGAGATGGAGAGCCTCAGTACTGTAGTTACTGCTGGTAGAGATGGAGAACCTCAGTACTGTAGTTACTACTGGTAGAGATGGAGAGCCTCAGTACTGTAGTTACTACTGGTAGAGATGGAGAGCCTCAGTACTGTAGTTACTACTGGTAGAGATGGAGAGCCTCAGTACTGTAGTTACTACTGGTAGAGATGGAGAGCCTCAGTACTGTAGTTACTACTGGTAGAGATGGAGAGCCTCAGTACTGTAGTTACTACTGGTAGAGATGGAGAGCCTCAGTACTGTAGTTACTACTGGTAGAGATGGAGAGCCTCAGTACTGTAGTTACTACTGGTAGAGATGGAGAGCCTCAGTACTGTAGTTACTACTGGTAGAGATGGAGAGCCTCAGTACTGTAGTTACTACTGGTAGAGATGGAGAGCCTCAGTGCTTTTGTTACTACTGGTAGAGATAGAGAGCCTCAGTACTGTAGTTACTACTGGTAGAGATAGAGAGCCTCAGTACTGTTGTTACTACTGGTAGAGATGGAGAGCCTCAGTACTGTAGTTACTACTGGTAGAGATGGAGAGCCTCAGTACTGTAGTTACTACTGGTAGAGATGGAGCCTCAGTACTGTAGTTACTACTGGTAGAGATGGAGAGCCTCAGTACTGTAGTTACTACTGGTAGAGATGGAGAGCCTCAGTACTGTAGTTACTGCTGGTAGAGATGGAGAACCTCAGTACTGTAGTTACTACTGGTAGAGATGGAGAGCCTCAGTACTGTAGTTACTACTGGTAGAGATGGAGAGCCTCAGTACTGTAGTTACTACTGGTAGAGATGGAGAGCCTCAGTACTGTAGTTACTACTGGTAGAGATGGAGAGCCTCAGTACTGTAGTTACTACTGGTAGAGATGGAGAGCCTCAGTACTGTAGTTACTACTGGTAGAGATGGAGAGCCTCAGTACTGTAGTTACTACTGGTAGAGATGGAGAGCCTCAGTACTGTAGTTACTACTGGTAGAGATGGAGAGCCTCAGTACTGTAGTTACTACTGGTAGAGATGGAGAGCCTCAGTACTGTAGTTACTACTGGTAGAGATGGAGAGCCTCAGTGCTTTTGTTACTACTGGTAGAGATAGAGAGCCTCAGTACTGTAGTTACTACTGGTAGAGATGGAGAACCTCAGTACTGTAGTTACTACTGGTAGAGATGGAGAGCCTCAGTACTGTAGTTACTACTGGTGGAGATGGAGAGCCTCAGTACTGTAGTTACTACTGGTAGAGATGGAGAGCCTCAGTGCTGTTGTTACTACTGGTAGAGATAGAGAGCCTCAGTACTGTAGTTACTACTGGTAGAGATGGAGAGCCTCAGTACTGTAGTTACTACTGGTAGAGATAGAGAGCCTCAGTACTGTTGTTACTACTGGTAGAGATGGAGAGCCTCAGTACTGTAGTTACTACTGGTAGAGATGGAGAGCCTCAGTACTGTAGTTACTACTGGTAGAGATGGAGAGCCTCAGTACTGTAGTTACTACTGGTAGAGATGGAGAGCCTCAGTACTGTAGTTACTACTGGTAGAGATGGAGAGCCTCAGTCATGTAGTTACTACTGGTAGAGATGGAGTAACTCAGTACTGTTGTTACTACTGGTAGAGATGGAGAGCCTCAGTACTGTAGTTACTACTGGTAGAGATGGAGAGCCTCAGTACTGTAGTTACTACTGGTAGAGATAGAGAGCCCCAGTACTGTTGTTACTACTGGTAGAGATAGAGAGCCTCAGTACTGTTGTTACTACTGGTAGAGATAGAGAGCCTCAGTACTGTAGTTACTACTGGTAGAGATGGAGAGCCTCAGTACTGTAGTTACTACTGGTAGAGATAGAGAGCCTCAGTACTGTAGTTACTACTGGTAGAGATGGAGAGCCTCAGTACTGTAGTTACTACTGGTAGAGATGGAGAGCCTCAGTACTGTAGTTACTACTGGTAGAGATGGAGAGCCTCAGTACTGTAGTTACTACTGGTAGAGATGGAGAGCCTCAGTACTGTAGTTACTACTGGTAGAGATGGAGAGCCTCAGTACTGTAGTTACTACTGGTAGAGATGGAGAGCCTCAGTGCTTTTGTTACTACTGGTAGAGATAGAGAGCCTCAGTACTGTAGTTACTACTGGTAGAGATAGAGAGCCTCAGTACTGTTGTTACTACTGGTAGAGATGGAGAGCCTCAGTACTGTAGTTACTACTGGTAGAGATGGAGAGCCTCAGTACTGTAGTTACTACTGGTAGAGATGGAGCCTCAGTACTGTAGTTACTACTGGTAGAGATGGAGAGCCTCAGTACTGTAGTTACTACTGGTAGAGATGGAGAGCCTCAGTACTGTAGTTACTGCTGGTAGAGATGGAGAACCTCAGTACTGTAGTTACTACTGGTAGAGATGGAGAGCCTCAGTACTGTAGTTACTACTGGTAGAGATGGAGAGCCTCAGTACTGTAGTTACTACTGGTAGAGATGGAGAGCCTCAGTACTGTAGTTACTACTGGTAGAGATGGAGAGCCTCAGTACTGTAGTTACTACTGGTAGAGATGGAGAGCCTCAGTACTGTAGTTACTACTGGTAGAGATGGAGAACCTCAGTACTGTTGTTACTACTGGTAGAGATGGAGAGCCTCAGTACTGTAGTTACTACTGGTAGAGATGGAGAGCCCCAGTACTGTTGTTACTACCGGTAGAGATAGAGAGCCTCAGTACTGTTGTTACTACCGGTAGAAATAGAGAGCCTCAGTACTGTAGTTACTACTGGTAGAGATGGAGAGCCTCAGTACTGTAGTTACTACTGGTAGAGATGGAGAGCCTCAGTCATGTAGTTACTACTGGTAGAGATGGAGTAACTCAGTACTGTTGTTACTACTGGTAGAGATGGAGAGCCTCAGTACTGTAGTTACTACTGGTAGAGATGGAGAGCGCCAGTACTGTTGTTACTACTGGTAGAGATAGAGAGCCTCAGTACTGTTGTTACTACTGGTAGAGATAGAGAGCCTCAGTACTGTAGTTACTACTGGTAGAGATGGAGATCCTCAGTACTGTAGTTACTACTGGTAGAGATAGAGAGCCTCAGTACTGTAGTTACTACTGGTAGAGATGGAGAGCCTCAGTACTGTAGTTACTACTGGTAGAGATGGAGAGCCTCAGTACTGTAGTTACTACTGGTAGAGATGGAGAGCCTCAGTACTGTAGTTACTACTGGTAGAGATGGAGAGCCTCAGTACTGTAGTTACTACTGGTAGAGATGGAGAGCCTCAGTACTGTAGTTACTACTGGTAGAGATGGAGAGCCTCAGTGCTTTTGTTACTACTGGTAGAGATAGAGAGCCTCAGTACTGTAGTTACTACTGGTAGAGATAGAGAGCCTCAGTACTGTTGTTACTACTGGTAGAGATGGAGAGCCTCAGTACTGTAGTTACTACTGGTAGAGATGGAGAGCCTCAGTACTGTAGTTACTACTGGTAGAGATGGAGGCTCAGTACTGTAGTTACTACTGGTAGAGATGGAGAGCCTCAGTACTGTAGTTACTACTGGTAGAGATGGAGCGCCTCAGTACTGTAGTTACTACTGGTAGAGATGGAGAACCTCAGTACTGTAGTTACTACTGGTAGAGATGGAGAGCCTCAGTACTGTAGTTACTACTGGTAGAGATGGAGAGCCTCAGTACTGTAGTTACTACTGGTAGAGATGGAGAGCCTCAGTACTGTAGTTACTACTGGTAGAGATGGAGAGCCTCAGTACTGTAGTTACTACTGGTAGAGATGGAGAACCTCAGTCATGTAGTTACTACTGGTAGAGATGGAGTAACTCAGTACTGTTGTTACTACTGGTAGAGATGGAGAGCCTCAGTACTGTAGTTACTACTGGTAGAGATGGAGAGCCCCAGTACTGTTGTTACTACTGGTAGAGATAGAGAGCCTCAGTACTGTTGTTACTACTGGTAGAGATAGAGAGCCTCAGTACTGTAGTTACTACTGGTAGAGATGGAGAGCCTCAGTACTGTAGTTACTACTGGTAGAGATAGAGAGCCTCAGTACTGTAGTTACTACTGGTAGAGATGGAGAGCCTCAGTACCGTAGTTACTACTGGTAGAGATGGAGAGCCTCAGTACTGTAGTTACTACTGGTAGAGATGGAGAGCCTCAGTACTGTAGTTACTACTGGTAGAGATGGAGAGCCTCAGTACTGTAGTTACTACTGGTAGAGATGGAGAGCCTCAGTACTGTAGTTACTACTGGTAGAGATGGAGAGCCTCAGTACTGTAGTTACTACTGGTAGAGATGGAGAGCCTCAGTACTGTAGTTACTACTGGTAGAGATAGAGAGCCTCAGTACTGTAGTTACTACTGGTAGAGATGGAGCCCCAGTACTGTAGTTACTACTGGTAGAGATGGAAAGCCTCAGTACTGTTGTTACTACTGGTAGAGATAGAGAGCCTCAGTACTGTAGTTACTACTGGTAGAGATGGAGAACCTCAGTACTGTAGTTACTACTGGTAGAGATGGAGCCTCAGTACTGTAGTTACTACTGGTAGAGATGGAGAACCTCAGTCATGTAGTTACTACTGGTAGAGATGGAGAGCCTCAGTGCTGTAGTTACTACTGGTAGAGATGGAGAGCCTCAGTACTGTAGTTACTACTGGTAGAGATAGAGAGCCTCAGTACTGTAGTTACTACTGGTAGAGATGGAGAACCTCAGTACTGTAGTTACTACTGGTAGAGATGGAGAACCTCAGTACTGTAGTTACTACTGGTAGAGATAGAGAGCCTCAGTACTGTAGTTACTACTGGTAGAGATGGAGAGCCTCAGTACTGTAATTACTACTGGTAGAGATGGAGAACCTCAGTACTGTAGTTACTACTGGTAGAGATAGAGAGCCTCAGTACTGTAGTTACTACTGGTAGAGATAGAGAGCCTCAGTACTGTAGTTACTACTGGTAGAGATGGAGAGCCTCAGTACTGTAGTTACTACTGGTAGAGATGGAGAGCCTCAGTACTGTAGTTACTACTGGTAGAGATAGAGAGCCTCAGTACTGTAGTTACTACTGGTAGAGATGGAGAGCCTCAGTACTGTAGTTACTACTGGTAGAGATGGAGAGCCTCAGTGCTGTTGTTACTACTGGTAGAGATAGAGAGCCTCAGTACTGTAGTTACTACTGGTAGAGATGGAGCCTCAGTACTGTAGTTACTACTGGTAGAGATAGAGAGCCTCAGTACTGTTGTTACTACTGGTAGAGATGGAGAGCCTCAGTACTGTAGTTACTACTGGTAGAGATGGAGAGCCTCAGTACTGTAGTTACTACTGGTAGAGATGGAGCCTCAGTACTGTAGTTACTACTGGTAGAGATGGAGAGCCTCAGTACTGTAGTTACTACTGGTAGAGATGGAGAGCCTCAGTACTGTAGTTACTACTGGTAGAGATGGAGAGCCTCAGTCATGTAGTTACTACTGGTAGAGATGGAGTAACTCAGTACTGTTGTTACTACTGGTAGAGATGGAGAGCCTCAGTACTGTAGTTACTACTGGTAGAGATGGAGAGCCTCAGTACTGTAGTTACTACTGGTAGAGATAGAGAGCCCCAGTACTGTAGTTACTACTGGTAGAGATGGAGAGCCTCAGTACTGTAGTTACTACTGGTAGAGATAGAGAGCCTCAGTACTGTAGTTACTACTGGTAGAGATGGAGAGCCTCAGTACTGTAGTTACTACTGGTAGAGATAGAGAGCCTCAGTACTGTAGTTACTACTGGTAGAGATGGAGAGCCTCAGTACTGTAGTTACTACTGGTAGAGATGGAGAGCCTCAGTACTGTAGTTACTACTGGTAGAGATGGAGAGCCTCAGTACTGTAGTTACTACTGGTAGAGATGGAGAGCCTCTGTACTGTAGTTACTACTGGTAGAGATGGAGAGCCTCAGTACTGTAGTTACTACTGGTAGAGATGGAGAGCCTCAGTGCTTTTGTTACTACTGGTAGACATAGAGAGCCTCAGTACTGTAGTTACTACTGGTAGAGATGGAGAACCTCAGTACTGTAGTTACTACTGGTAGAGATGGAGAGCCTCAGTACTGTAGTTACTACTGGTGGAGATGGAGAGCCTCAGTACTGTAGTTACTACTGGTAGAGATGGAGAGCCTCAGTGCTGTTGTTACTACTGGTAGAGATAGAGAGCCTCAGTACTGTAGTTACTACTGGTAGAGATGGAGCCTCAGTACTGTAGTTACTACTGGTAGAGATAGAGAGCCTCAGTACTGTTGTTACTACTGGTAGAGATGGAGAGCCTCAGTACTGTAGTTACTACTGGTAGAGATGGAGAGCCTCAGTACTGTAGTTACTACTGGTAGAGATGGAGAGCCTCAGTACTGTAGTTACTACTGGTAGAGATGGAGAGCCTCAGTGCTGTTGTTACTACTGGTAGAGATAGAGAGCCTCAGTACTGTAGTTACTACTGGTAGAGATGGAGCCTCAGTACTGTAGTTACTACTGGTAGAGATAGAGAGCCTCAGTACTGTTGTTACTACTGGTAGAGATGGAGAGCCTCAGTACTGTAGTTACTACTGGTAGAGATGGAGCCTCAGTACTGTAGTTACTACTGGTAGAGATGGAGAGCCTCAGTACTGTAGTTACTACTGGTAGAGATGGAGCCTCAGTACTGTAGTTACTACTGGTAGAGATGGAGAGCCTCAGTACTGTAGTTACTACTGGTAGAGATGGAGAGCCTCAGTACTGTAGTTACTACTGGTAGAGATGGAGAGCCTCAGTCATGTAGTTACTACTGGTAGAGATGGAGTAACTCAGTACTGTTGTTACTACTGGTAGAGATGGAGAGCCTCAGTACTGTAGTTACTACTGGTAGAGATGGAGAGCCTCAGTACTGTAGTTACTACTGGTAGAGATAGAGAGCCCCAGTACTGTTGTTACTACTGGTAGAGATAGAGAGCCTCAGTACTTTTGTTACTACTGGTAGAGATAGAGAGCCTCAGTACTGTAGTTACTACTGGTAGAGATGGAGAGCCTCAGTACTGTAGTTACTACTGGTAGAGATAGAGAGCCTCAGTACTGTAGTTACTACTGGTAGAGATGGAGAGCCTCAGTACTGTAGTTACTACTGGTAGAGATGGAGAGCCTCAGTACTGTAGTTACTACTGGTAGAGATGGAGAGCCTCAGTACTGTAGTTACTACTGGTAGAGATGGAGAGCCTCAGTACTGTAGTTACTACTGGTAGAGATGGAGAGCCTCAGTACTGTAGTTACTACTGGTAGAGATGGAGAGCCTCAGTGCTTTTGTTACTACTGGTAGACATAGAGAGCCTCAGTACTGTAGTTACTACTGGTAGAGATGGAGAACCTCAGTACTGTAGTTACTACTGGTAGAGATGGAGAGCCTCAGTACTGTAGTTACTACTGGTGGAGATGGAGAGCCTCAGTACTGTAGTTACTACTGGTAGAGATGGAGAGCCTCAGTGCTGTTGTTACTACTGGTAGAGATAGAGAGCCTCAGTACTGTAGTTACTACTGGTAGAGATGGAGCCTCAGTACTGTAGTTACTACTGGTAGAGATAGAGCCTCAGTACTGTAGTTACTACTGGTAGAGATGGAGAGCCTCAGTGCTGTTGTTACTACTGGTAGAGATAGAGAGCCTCAGTACTGTAGTTACTACTGGTAGAGATGGAGCCTCAGTACTGTAGTTACTACTGGTAGAGATAGAGAGCCTCAGTACTGTTGTTACTACTGGTAGAGATGGAGAGCCTCAGTACTGTAGTTACTACTGGTAGAGATGGAGAGCCTCAGTACTGTAGTTACTACTGGTAGAGATGGAGAGCCTCAGTGCTGTTGTTACTACTGGTAGAGATAGAGAGCCTCAGTACTGTAGTTACTACTGGTAGAGATGGAGCCTCAGTACTGTAGTTACTACTGGTAGAGATAGAGAGCCTCAGTACTGTTGTTACTACTGGTAGAGATGGAGAGCCTCAGTACTGTAGTTACTACTGGTAGAGATGGAGAGCCTCAGTACTGTAGTTACTACTGGTAGAGATGGAGAACCTCAGTCATGTAGTTAATACTGGTAGAGATGGAGTAACTCAGTACTGTTGTTACTACTGGTAGAGATGGAGAGCCTCAGTACTGTAGTTACTACTGGTAGAGATGGAGAGCCTCAGTCATGTAGTTAATACTGGTAGAGATGGAGTAACTCAGTACTGTTGTTACTACTGGTAGAGATGGAGAGCCTCAGTACTGTAGTTACTACTGGTAGAGATGGAGAGCCTCAGTACTGTAGTTACTACTGGTAGAGATAGAGAGCCCCAGTACTGTTGTTACTACTGGTAGAGATAGAGAGCCTCAGTACTGTTGTTACTACTGGTAGAGATAGAGAGCCTCAGTACTGTAGTTACTACTGGTAGAGATGGAGAGCCTCAGTACTGTAGTTACTACTGGTAGAGATAGAGAGCCTCAGTACTGTAGTTACTACTGGTAGAGATGGAGAGCCTCAGTACTGTAGTTACTACTGGTAGAGATGGAGAGCCTCAGTACTGTAGTTACTACTGGTAGAGATGGAGAGCCTCAGTACTGTAGTTACTACTGGTAGAGATAGAGAGCCTCAGTACTGTTGTTACTACTGGTAGAGATGGAGAGCCTCAGTACTGTAGTTACTACTGGTAGAGATGGAGAGCCTCAGTACTGTAGTTACTACTGGTAGAGATGGAGCCTCAGTACTGTAGTTACTACTGGTAGAGATGGAGAGCCTCAGTACTGTAGTTACTACTGGTAGAGATGGAGAGCCTCAGTACTGTAGTTACTACTGGTAGAGATGGAGAGCCTCAGTCATGTAGTTACTACTGGTAGAGATGGAGTAACTCAGTACTGTTGTTACTACTGGTAGAGATGGAGAGCCTCAGTACTGTAGTTACTACTGGTAGAGATGGAGAGCCTCAGTACTGTAGTTACTACTGGTAGAGATAGAGAGCCCCAGTACTGTTGTTACTACTGGTAGAGATAGAGAGCCTCAGTACTGTTGTTACTACTGGTAGAGATAGAGAGCCTCAGTACTGTAGTTACTACTGGTAGAGATGGAGAGCCTCAGTACTGTAGTTACTACTGGTAGAGATGGAGCCTCAGTACTGTAGTTACTACTGGTAGAGATGGAGAGCCTCAGTACTGTAGTTACTACTGGTAGAGATGGAGAGCCTCAGTACTGTAGTTACTACTGGTAGAGATGGAGAACCTCAGTACTGTAGTTACTACTGGTAGAGATGGAGAGCCTCAGTACTGTAGTTACTACTGGTAGAGATGGAGAGCCTCAGTACTGTAGTTACTACTGGTAGAGATGGAGAGCCTCAGTACTGTAGTTACTACTGGTAGAGATGGAGAGCCTCAGTACTGTAGTTACTACTGGTAGAGATGGAGAGCCTCAGTACTGTAGTTACTACTGGTAGAGATGGAGAACCTCAGTACTGTTGTTACTACTGGTAGAGATGGAGAGCCTCAGTACTGTAGTTACTACTGGTAGAGATGGAGAGCCCCAGTACTGTTGTTACTACCGGTAGAGATAGAGAGCCTCAGTACTGTTGTTACTACCGGTAGAGATAGAGAGCCTCAGTACTGTAGTTACTACTGGTAGAGATGGAGAGCCTCAGTACGGTAGTTACTACTGGTAGAGATGGAGAGCCTCAGTCATGTAGTTACTACTGGTAGAGATGGAGTAACTCAGTACTGTTGTTACTACTGGTAGAGATGGAGAGCCTCAGTACTGTAGTTACTACTGGTAGAGATGGAGAGCCCCAGTACTGTTGTTACTACTGGTAGAGATAGAGAGCCTCAGTACTGTTGTTACTACTGGTAGAGATAGAGAGCCTCAGTACTGTAGTTACTACTGGTAGAGATGGAGAGCCTCAGTACTGTAGTTACTACTGGTAGAGATAGAGAGCCTCAGTACTGTAGTTACTACTGGTAGAGATGGAGAGCCTCAGTACTGTAGTTACTACTGGTAGAGATGGAGAGCCTCAGTACTGTAGTTACTACTGGTAGAGATGGAGAGCCTCAGTACTGTAGTTACTACTGGTAGAGATGGAGAGCCTCAGTACTGTAGTTACTACTGGTAGAGATGGAGAGCCTCAGTACTGTAGTTACTACTGGTAGAGATGGAGAGCCTCAGTGCTTTTGTTACTACTGGTAGAGATAGAGAGCCTCAGTACTGTAGTTACTACTGGTAGAGATAGAGAGCCTCAGTACTGTTGTTACTACTGGTAGAGATGGAGAGCCTCAGTACTGTAGTTACTACTGGTAGAGATGGAGAGCCTCAGTACTGTAGTTACTACTGGTAGAGATGGAGCCTCAGTACTGTAGTTACTACTGGTAGAGATGGAGAGCCTCAGTACTGTAGTTACTACTGGTAGAGATGGAGAGCCTCAGTACTGTAGTTACTACTGGTAGAGATGGAGAACCTCAGTACTGTAGTTACTACTGGTAGAGATGGAGAGCCTCAGTACTGTAGTTACTACTGGTAGAGATGGAGAGCCTCAGTACTGTAGTTACTACTGGTAGAGATGGAGAGCCTCAGTACTGTAGTTACTACTGGTAGAGATGGAGAGCCTCAGTACTGTAGTTACTACTGGTAGAGATGGAGAACCTCAGTCATGTAGTTACTACTGGTAGAGATGGAGTAACTCAGTACTGTTGTTACTACTGGTAGAGATGGAGAGCCTCAGTACTGTAGTTACTACTGGTAGAGATGGAGAGCCTCAGTACTGTAGTTACTACTGGTAGAGATGGAGAGCCTCAGTACTGTAGTTACTACTGGTAGAGATGGAGAGCCTCAGTACTGTAGTTACTACTGGTAGAGATGGAGTAACTCAGTCATGTAGTTACTACTGGTAGAGATGGAGTAACTCAGTACTGTTGTTACTACTGGTAGAGATGGAGAGCCTCAGTACTGTAGTTACTACTGGTAGAGATGGAGAGCCTCAGTACTGTAGTTACTACTGGTAGAGATGGAGAGCCTCAGTACTGTAGTTACTACTGGTAGAGATGGAGAGCCTCAGTACTGTAGTTACTACTGGTAGAGATGGAGAGCCTCAGTACTGTAGTTACTACTGGTAGAGATGGAGAGCCTCAGTACTGTAGTTACTACTGGTAGAGATGGAGAGCCTCAGTACTGTAGTTACTACTGGTAGAGATGGAGAGCCTCAGTACTGTAGTTACTACTGGTAGAGATGGAGAGCCTCAGTACTGTAGTTACTACTGGTAGAGATGGAGAGCCTCAGTACTGTAGTTACTACTGGTAGAGATGGAGAACCTCAGTCATGTAGTTACTACTGGTAGAGATGGAGTAACTCAGTACTGTTGTTACTACTGGTAGAGATGGAGAGCCTCAGTACTGTAGTTACTACTGGTAGAGATGGAGAGCCTCAGTACTGTAGTTACTACTGGTAGAGATGGAGAGCCTCAGTACTGTAGTTACTACTGGTAGAGATGGAGAGCCTCAGTACTGTAGTTACTACTGGTAGAGATGGAGCCTCAGTACTGTAGTTACTACTGGTAGAGATGGAGAGCCTCAGTACTGTAGTTACTACTGGTAGAGATAGAGAGCCTCAGTACTGTAGTTACTACTGGTAGAGATGGAGTAACTCAGTCATGTAGTTACTACTGGTAGAGATGGAGAGCCTCAGTACTGTAGTTACTACTGGTAGAGATGGAGAGCCTCAGTACTGTAGTTACTACTGGTAGAGATGGAGAGCCTCAGTACTGTAGTTACTACTGGTAGAGATGGAGAGCCTCAGTACTGTAGTTACTACTGGTAGAGATGGAGAGCCTCAGTACTGTAGTTACTACTGGTAGAGATGGAGAGCCTCAGTACTGTAGTTACTACTGGTAGAGATGGAGAGCCTCTTATTTCCTGCTGCTAGATGTCTGCACATTTGAATTGTGTGTCCTTTGGTGTGTGTGTGTAGTCAGTTGTATGTTATGTAGGACAGTCTCAGGCTGTCCGTATCGGTATATGCATGAGATTCGAGTCTTCATGGCACAGGCAAGATGACTCATCATACGAACGCAGTTTCCCAAACCACTTCCTCTACATCTGCGTCCATACAGAGAGAAGAGACAGTTAAAGTACTACCTAGAGTTCTTTGCAAAATGGCATCACCATAGCAACCATCTCTATATAACTCATGATCGCATTCAGCCTCGCACTCCCGCTTAGAGCACGTCATGGTGCCGTGAGACGCATCTCGCCTCAGACACAGTGCATTGTGGGTTCTATAGACCATGTTGTTTTTCACGTGTCCAGCAGACAAAAGAGTCAAACAGTCACTCTCTATCCAGACAGTGATCTTTGTTGAGGACATGACACACACTAATGGAAAGATGTTAGAAACGCTCCTGTGTGTCTAACACGCACGCACAAGGACACACACACACACACACACACACACACACACACACACACACACACACACACACACACACACACACACACACACACACACACACAGACAAGTAGACTGTGTGTGAGTCCAGGCTTATTGTTAAAGGTATGAATAGAGATGTGGTATTAACCTTATAGGTCACTGTAATAGTGTATTAGTGCATATCCATTCACTAGGCTTTAATCCAGGGCCCACAGACTCACCGTTTTACTGTCGTGTCTATTCATCAAAAATATATTAATAGCAAACAACAAGCATTAGCAGCAGATGATAAAAGGGCATGTTTGGGACTGGACTGGCTGTTCTGACTCTGACTGGACCGGCTGCTCTGACTCTGACTGGACCGGCTGCTCTGACTGACTGGACCGGCTGCTCTGACTGGACTGGCTGCTCTGACTCTGACTGACTGGACCAGCTGCTCTGACTCTGACTAGACCGGCTGCTCTGACTCTGATTGGACTGGCTGCTCTGACTCTGATTGGACTGGCTGCTCTGACTCTGACTGGACTGGCTGCTCTGACTCTGATTGGACTGGCTGCTCTGACTCTGACTGGACCGGCTGCTCTGACTCTGACTGGACCGGCTGCTCTGACTCTGACCGGCTGCTCTGACTCTGACTGGCTGCTCTGACTCTGACTGGCTGCTCTGACTGGCTGCTCTGACTCTGACTGGACTGGCTGCTCTGGCTGATTGGACTGGCTGCTCTGACTGGACTGGCTGCTCTGACTCTGACTGGGCTGGCTGCTCTGACTGGACTGGCTGCTCTGACTGGACTGGCTGCTCTGACTCTGACTGGACTGGCTGTTCTGACTGACTGACTGGCCTGGCTGCTCTGACTCTGACTGGACTGGCTGCTCTGACTGGACTGGCTGCTCTGACTCTGATTGGACTGGCTGCTCTGACTGGACTGGCTGCTCTGACTCTGACTGGACTGGCTGCTCTGACTGATTGCTCTGACTCTGATTGGACTGGCTGCTCTGACTCTGATTGGACTGGCTGCTCTGACTGGACTGGCTGCTCTGATTGGACTGGCTGCTCTGACTGGACTGGCTGCTCTGATTGGACTGGCTGCTCTGACTGGACTGGCTGCTCTGACTCTGATTGGACTGGCTGCTCTGACTGGACTGGCTGCTCTGACTCTGACTGGACTGGCTGCTCTGACTGATTGCTCTGACTCTGATTGGACTGGCTGCTCTGACTCTGATTGGACTGGCTGCTCTGACTGGACTGGCTGCTCTGATTGGACTGGCTGCTCTGACTGGACTGGCTGCTCTGACTGGACTGGCTGCTCTGACTGGACTGGCTGCTCTGACTCTGACTGAACTGGCTGCTCTGACTCTGATTGGACTGGCTGCTCTGACTGGACTGGCTGCTCAGAGGCTCTGAATCTCTAGAGGCCATTGGACACATGGAAACCCACCCAGGAGACGATAATCCAGGGGTCAGAGAATAATATAGTGTGGATATAGTCACTGAAAGTTGTTGTCACCCAGGCAAGAGAGAGAGGAGATTTGTTGTTTTGGTCCAAGTTCAAGAACAAGACTTGCAGTCCTACCTTGGCCCTCGGCTGTCTCGGGAGCTGAACAGCCAGGACTCCAACAGCAGCTACACCCCCCCCCCCCCCCCCCCCCCTCCTGTCCTCTCAGCCATCGGTCCAGCCGATGAGATCAGATGAGATCAGCAGGGTTTAATACACAGCAGCCTCTCCTCTCTGACCAGGACCTGATACCACAGCAGCCTCTCTGACCAGGACCCGATACCACAGCAGCCTCTCTGACCAGGACCCGATACCACAGCAGCCTCTCTGACCAGGACCCGATACCACAGCAGCCTCTCCTCTCTGACCAGGACCTGATACCACAGCAGCCTCTCCTCTCTGACCAGGACCTGATACCACAGCAGCCTCTCTGACCAGGACCCGATACCACAGCAGCCTCTCTGACCAGGACCCGATACCACAGCAGCCTCTCCTCTCTGACCAGGACCTGATACCACAGCAGCCTCTCTGACCAGGACCTGATACCACAGCAGCCTCTCTGACCAGGACCCGATACCACAGCAGCCTCTCTGACCAGGACCCGATACCACAGCAGCCTCTCCTCTCTGACCAGGACCTGATACCACAGCAGCCTCTCCTCTCTGACCAGGACCCGATACCACAGCAGCCTCTCCTCTCTGACTAGGACCCGATACCACAGCAGCCTCTCTGACCAGGACCCGATACCACAGCAGCCTCTCCTCTCTGACCAGGACCTGATACTACAGCAGCCTCTCCTCTCTGACCAGGACCTGATACCACAGCAGCCTCTCCTCTCTGACCAGGACCTGACACCACAGCAGTGGACATGAGAGTGCCAGTGTACAGGGCAGGACTGGGGGACCAAGTGTACAGGGCCAAGCACCTGGGGTCTGGTGCATCTGCTGGGCTTATGACATAACGCTATGAATGTCCAACGTAGCATTCACTAGGTCAGACCAGCCCATTATACCTGTTGCACCACCCAGACGTAACATCCAGGCATGTCCTTCCTTCTGCTACACCCGGGTCTAGATCCTACACTCGGTGAACAGGCATAGGTTTGAAACTCAGCGCCATCCTTCATTGTCTACAGCAGTGTGTGTGTGAGCGCTCCTCATCTCTGCTCTCTGCCTGCCTGTCGGTCTGGCTGTCCTCAGGTGAATCTGATTGATCCTGACCCCAAGTTAGAACAGCTCCAGATTACAGTGTTAGGATCAGTGAGCCAACCAACCTTCATGCTGTTACCTGAGGAGACCTGGGGATGTGACAACCGTTTGGACTACTGCACGGTTTCCCAAACTAGGTCCACATGGGTGCACATTTAGTTTTTTGCCCCAGCACTACACAGCTGACTCAAATAATCAAAGCTTGGTGATGAGTTGGTTATTTGAATCAGCTGTGTAGTGCCTGGGGCAAAAACCTAAATGTGCACCCAGGGGGGGGGGGGCTGGAACCCTGGACTACTGCACCTTATAGACATGTGAAATGAAACCTGGACTACTGCACCTTATAGACATGTAGGAGACAAATAATCTCAACTGTTTGAATAAAAATAGAATTTAAGTTACCTGTGATGAATGTTGAAAACAAAAACTTTAATTTCTATATGCAGGAAATCCTATTTTAATAATGGGCATGGTAAAAATTGACAACCAAAGTGCGAGTCATAATTCCCATGACACCTAGCAAAATCTGAAAAGCGGTTCCTTCATTTATTCCATAGGATATTTTTAGATTCACTTAAAATAAGGTCTGTGTTTCGTGTAGGCTTACATCACCGTGCCAATTTTATAACTGTGTAGCTATCCATAGGACAAGGTAACTCTGATCAATATTGGCTAAATATAAGCGAAGATAAAAAAAATTGTAGAGTGGATTTATGAAAATATGTTGACAAACGTTACCTTATCCTAGTGAGATTTACACGGGTATCAAAACGTCGAGGCAGTTTAAGCCTGCACGAAACACAGACCTTATTTGAAGTTGATCAAGACATTCTCTATGGAAGACATGAACGGTAAAATAACGAAGGAACCCCTTTCAAATTCAGCCGCAAGTTATTACAGGAATTATAACGCGTCGACTATTTCTCTCTAAACCATATACCTTTGACTAATCCGGAAACTATCACCTCGAAAACAAAACGTTTATTCCATTCCGTATTTTATCTAACGGGTGGCATCCATGAGTCTAAATATTCCTGTTACATTGCACAACCTTCAATGTTGTCATAATTACGTAAAGAGCCAGGCGGCCCAAACTGTTGCATATACCCTGACTCTGCGTGCAATGAACGCAAGAGAAATGACACAATTTCAACTGGTTAATATTGCCTGCTAACCTGGATTTCTTTTAGCTAAATATGCAGGTTTAAAAATATATACTTGTGTTTTGATTTTAAGAAAGGCATTGATGTTTATGGTTAAGTACACATTGGAGCAATGACAGTCTTTGATTGATTGTTTTTTATAAGATAAGTTTAATGCTAGCTAGCAACTTACCTTAGCTTACTGCATTCGCTAACAGGCAGGCTCCTCGTGGAGTGCAATGTAATCAATGCAAGATTGGATCACCCGAGCTGACAAGGTTAAAAATCTGTCGTACTAACGTTCCTAGGCCGTCATTGAAAATAAGAATGTGTTCTTAACTGACTTGCCTAGTTAAATAAAGATTAAATAAAGGTGTAAATCGGCGCTCAAAAATACCGATTTCCGATTGTTATGAAAACTTGAAATCGGCCCCGATTAATCGCCCATTCCGATTAATCGGTCGACCTCTAGTGAGGACATCAGAGGACTGTGTGACTCGTGATGTAACTCCTGGCCCAGTGTGACTCGTGGTTTTACTCCTGGCCCAGTGTGACTTGTGGTGTAACTCCTGGCCCAGTGTGACTCATGGTTTTACTCCTGGCCCAGTGTGACTGTTACTCATTGGCGGTATTAATCGAGGTCTTCCGTAAGCCTACGGCATTAAGGCGGCCTCTAAATCTATCTGTTCATTCAGCTTCTTTACCAGTCAGAGGTTAATGGAGACATAGACCTGCTTCAAGAGGAAATGTGATAATGATATCGTAAATGCATTCTGATGCCCTATATACCTCATCTAGAGGCAGGGGGCACAAAGTACCTGGGGATGGGGGGGGCACTAAAGAAACAAATTATTCTTTGCTAAAATCTGGGTAAAAGATTCAAAGGAATGTGAGTACTATTCACTACGTTTAGTAATGTCTTTCTTTTCTAAAGTCTACCAACCTTGCCAGCAGGCTTGTTAGTTAGACAAGCTACAGTGCATTCGGAAAGTGTTCAGACCCCTTGACTTTTTCCACATTTTGTTACATTTCAGCCTTATTCTAAAGTGGATTAAATAATGTTTTTACCTCATCAGTCTACACACAGTACCCCATAATGACAAATGAAAACAGTTTTTTAGACATTTTTGCAACTTTATTCAAAATGAAAAACAGAAATACCTTATTTACAGAAGTATTCAGACATTTTGCTATGAGTCTCAAAATTGAGCTCAGGTGCATCCTGTTTCCATTGATCATCCTTGAGATGTTTCTACAACTTGACTTGAGTCCACCTGTGGTAAATTCAATTGATTGTACATGATTTGGAAATGCACACACCTGTGCCTTTTCTGGTCCCACAGTTGACAGTGCATGTCAGATCAAAAACCAAGTCAAGAGGTCGAAGGGTTTGTTCGTAGAGCTCCTAGACAGCATTGAAGGTCCCCAAGAACACAGTGGCCTCCATCATTCTTAAATGGAAGAAGTTTGGATTCTTCCTAGAGCTGGCCCCCCGGCCAAACTGAACAATCGGGGGAGAATGGCCTTGGTCAGGGAGGTGACCAAGAACCCGAAAGTCACTCTAACAGAGCTCCAGAGTTCCTCTGTGGAGATGGGAGAACCTTCCAGAGGGACAACCATCTCTCAGGCCTTTATGGTAGAGTGGCCAGACGGAAGCCTCAGTAAAGCCACAAGACAGCCTGCTTGGAGTTTGCCAAAAGGCACCTAAAGGACTCTCAAACCATGAGAAACAAGATTCTCTGGTCTGACGAAACCAAGATTGAACTCTTTGGCCTGAATGCCAAGTGTCACGTCTGGAGGAAACCTGGCACCATCCCTACAGTCAAGCATGGTGGTGGCAGCATCATGCTGTGGGAATGTTTTTCAGCGGCAAGGGGACTAGTCAGGATCGAGGCAAAGATGAACGGAGCAAAGTACAGAGACATCCTTGGCAAAACCTGCTGCAGAGCGCTCAGGACCTCAGACTGGGGCGAAGGTTCACCTTCCAACAGGACAACAACCCTAAGCACACAGCCAAGAAAACACATGAGTGGCTTCGGGACAAGTCTCTGAATGTTCTTGAGTGGCCCAGCCAGAGCCCGGACTTGAACCCAATCGAAGATCTCTGGAGAGACCTGAAAATAGCTGCGCAGCGACACTCCCCATCTAACCTGACAGATTTTGAGAGGATCTGCAGAGAAGAATGTGAGAAACTTCCCAAATACAGGTGTGCCAAGCTTGTAGCGTCATACCCAAGAAGACTTGAGGCTGTAATCGCTGCCAAACGTGCTTCAGCAAAGTACTGAGTAAAGGGTCTGAATACTTACGTAAATGGACGTTTTATTTTTATTTTTATACATTTGCAAACATTTCTATAAACCTGTTTTTGCTTTGTCATTATGGGGCATTGTGTGTAGATTGGTGAGGGGGAAAACAATGTAATCAATTTTATAATAAGGCTGTAACGTAATAAAATGTGGAAAAAGTCAAGGGGTCTGAATACTTTCCAAATGCACTGTAGCTACTCTAACTTGATAGCCTGAAATGGCTCTTGGTAGCTAGTTATGAGGCTAGCTAAAGCCAACTTCATAAAATTGCTATGTGGCTAGTAGTATTACAGAGAAACAACAACTTATTATTCCTATTTTTAAAACAGGACACATCTGAGGGGGCCACTCCAGGACCTTGAAATGCTTCTTACGAAACTACTGTTTCTTCGCCCGGGCGGTGTGTTTGGGATCATTGTCATGCTGAAAGACCCAGCCACGTTTCATCTTCAATGCCCTTGCTGATGGAAGGAGGTTTTCACTCAAAATCTCACGATACATGGCCCCATTCATTCTTTCCTTTACACGGATCAGTCGTCCTGGTCCCTTTGCAGAAAAACAGCCCCAAAGCATGATGTTTCCACCCCCATGCTTCACAGTAGGTATGGTGTTCTTTGGATGCAACTCAGCATTCTTTGTCCTCCAAACACGACGAGTTGAGTTTTTACCAAAAAGTTATATTTTGGTTTCATCTGACCATATGACATTCTCCCAATCTTCTTCTGGATCATCCAAATGCTCTCTAGCAAACTTCAGACGGGCCTGGACATGTACTGGCTTAAGCAGGGGGACACGTCTGGCACTGCAGGATTTGAGTCCCTGGCGGCATAGTGTGTTACTGATGGTAGGCTTTGTTACTTTGGTCCCAGCTCTCTGCAGGTCATTCACTAGGTCCCCCCGTGTGGTTCTGGGATTTTTGCTCACCGTTCTTGTGATCATTTTGACCCCACGGGGTGAGATCTTGCGTGGAGCCCCAGATCGAGGGAGATTATCAGTGGTCTTGTATGTCTTCCATTTCCTAATAATTGCTCCCACAGTTGATTTCTTCAAACCAAGCTGCTTACCTATTGCAGATTCAGTCTTCCCAGCCTGGTGCAGGTCTACAATTTTGTTTCTGGTGTCCTTTGACAGCTCTTTGGTCTTGGCCATAGTGGAGTTTGGAGTGTGACTGTTTGAGGTTGTGGACAGGTGTCTTTTATACTGACAACAAGTTCAAACAGGTGCCATTAATACAGGTAACGAGTGGAGGACAGAGGAGCCTCTTAAAGAAGAAGTTACAGGTCTGTGAGAGCCAGAAATCTTGCTTGTTTGTAGGTGACCAAATACTTATTTTCCACCATAATTTGCAAATAAATTCATTACAAATCCTACAATGTGATTTTCTGGATTTTTTCCCCTCATTTTGTCTGTCATAGTTGAAGTGTACCTATGATGAAAATTACAGGCCTCTCTCATCTTTTTAAGTGGGAGAACTTGCACAATTGGTGGCTGACTAAATACTTTTTTGCCCCACTGTATCATACTACTGCTATACTAATTTGGTATCCCGGAATTACGTTTACTATGTTATGTCTAGTCTATGAAACCAGGCTGTTGTGATATGTCCCTGCTCAGCCTCAACAGTATCAGAAACATTGGCAGGGATACAGTAGCCTACACATGTGGAAACACACATCTCCACTTATCCACTGCTGCCTCTGGGTGGGAGGGCCAGACCCCCTCAACACCACTGGTCCCGAGCCGTGAGAACGCACAAGGGTGAGGGAGGAGACACAGACTTGACGTCAAGGAAACCCTATCTCGCGCTGAGCCCTTCTTTATATAAATCTCGCCGCAGAAGAAATCCCATTATAACATTAGAGAGAGACCGATTTACGGGATTACACGCGCTCACAGTGTTCAGAGACCTCAACAACCAAACAGCCTCTTTCTTTCCCATCTCGAGAATTTAACTGTCTACCTGCACTGATGCGTGACTTCCACTGATGTGGGACAACTTCTGACGTTTGCTCGTAGCTCTTGATGAACTCTTATTCCTGAGTTTGGACATTCGGTTGTATCCAGTCTCAATCCATTTCACTCAATTATGGACTTGTAGGATTTATTTTACTTTCTGAGAATACTTTGGAGATTCTCATCTGTTTCAAAAAAAAAAATTATAGTCCAGGGGTGTTTTTCAGCGCACCTTTATTTTAAAGGGCGAGTTTTATTAGTTTGATTTATTTTATTATCTTATCATCATGCTGTTGAGCATGCGACGACACAGTCTGCGGCTGCAGCACCAACTCCATCGGTGGAGCATCAGTGATACCGGGAGCCACCTATCAGACAACCTCGCGTCTCCAGCGTGCATGTCCCGCTCCAAATCCTGTACGAACTCCGCCGGGGAATCGGATGGGAGCCGCGACAGCTGGGCCTCTTTAGACTCGACAGACTCCGTCATCTCCACTGGGTCTACCGGGAATACCGGCGGCAGCTCGAGACCGTTTCGCGTGGTGCTGCTGGGCGCCAGGGGGGTCGGTAAATCCGCGATTGCCAGCATCTTCGCTGGAGCGGCAGACAGCATGGACAGTGACGAGTGCGAGCTCTATGGAGGTGAATGAATTACAATGCGCTTGATAATAAGGAAAATATGTTTTATAGCGTAGGCCAATATTATGACTTTGTGATGGATGTATTTAATGCTTTTGTGCGTAATGGGCACATAGGGAAACATCCACTTTGGCTCCTTTTTACGCATCCATCTTACATCAATATAAAAGTAAGATGCCTGAACAATTCTATTTGTATGAATCTAAATGTTGGTTGTAAATGTGGTTCTTAACACAGTGATTGGTTTGTTCTTCAGATGAGGTGTGTGAGCAGACCATCACAGTGGATGGAGAGAAAGCCACAGTCACTCTAGTGGACAACTGGGACTCAGAGGTAAGAGAGAAACTTCTAATGGTTACTTGATGAAACTCTAGTCTAGGCTTAGTCTCAACTCTGTCTTGCTGTGTGTGTGTTTTTGCCATACTCTAACAGTTTGTTTACATATCACAGCTCTAACATAGTCTCTATTTGTGTTCCCTTCAGGATGAGGGAGGGTCGTCTCAGGACCAGTGTATACAGACAGGCGATGCTTACCTGCTGGTCTACTCTATAACTGACCGGTCCTCCTTCCTGCAAGCCTCAGAGCTACGTATATCCCTCCGCCAACACCGCCCTGCCCACCACACGCCAATCATCCTGGTGGGAAACAAGTGTGACTTGGTCCGCCGCAGAGAGGTGTCAGTTACCGGTGAGAATAGAGGCACAGGTTTGGTGTGTGTGTGTGTGTGTGTGTGTGTGTGTGTGTGTGTGTGTGTGTGTGTGTGTGTGTGTGTGTGTGTGTGTGTGTGTGTGTGTGTGTGTGTGTGTGTGTGTGTGTGTGTGTGTGTGTGTGTGTGTGTGTGTGTGTGTGTGTGTGTGTGTGTGTGTGTGTGTGTGTGTGTGTGTGTGTGTGTGTGTGTGTGTGTGTGTGTGTGTGTGTGCATGCGTGGACATGTGTATACAGTTGAAGTCAGAAGTTTACATACACTTAGGTTGGAGTCATTAAAACTTGTTTTTCAACGACTCCACAAATTTCTTGTTAACAAACTATAGTTTTGGCAAGTCGGTTAGGACATCTACTTCGTGCATGACACAAGTAATTTTTCCAACAATTGTTTACAGACAGATTATTTCACTTATAATTCACTGTATCACAATTTCAGTCGGTCAGAAATTTACATACATTAAGTTGACTGTGCCTTTAAACAGCTTGGAACATTCCAGAAAATTATGTCATGGCTTTAGAAGCTTCTGATAGGCTAATTGACATCATTTGAGTCAATTGGAGGTGTACCTGTGGATGTATTTCAAGGCCTACCTTCAAACTCAGTGCCCCTTTGTTTGACATCATGCGAAAATCAAAAGAAATCAGCCAAGACCAAGAAAATTGTAGACCTCCACAAGTCTGGTTCATCCTTGGGAGCAATTTCCAAACGCCTGAAGGTACCATGTTCATCTGTACAAACAATAGTACGCAAGTATAAACACCATGGGCCCACGCAGCGTCATACTGCTCAAAAAGGATATCCTAGAGATGAACGTACTTGGGTGCGAAAAGTGCAACTCAATCCTAGAACAACAGCAAAGGACCTTGTGAAGATGCTGGAGGAAACAGGTACAAAAGTTTCTATATCCACAGTAAAACAAGTCCTATATCAACATAACGTGAAAGGCTGCTCAGCAAGGAAGAAGCCACTGTTCCAAAACCCCCATAAAAAGCCAGACTACGGTTTGCAACTGCACATGGGTACAAAGATCGTACTTTTTGGAGAAATGTCCTTTGGTCTGATGAAACAAAAATAGAACTATTTGGCCATAATGACCATCGTTATGTCTGCAGGAAAAAGGGGGAGGCTTGCACGCCGATGAACACCATCCCAACAGTGAAGCACGGGGGTGGCAGCATCATGTTGTGGGGGTGCTTTGCTGCAGGAGGGACTGGTGCACTTCACAAAATAGATGGCATCATGAGGGAGGAAAATTATGTGGATATATTGCAGCAACAATTCCAGACATCAGTCAGGAAGTTAAAGCTTGGTCACAAATGGGTCTTCCAAATGGACAATGACCCCAAGCATACTTCCAAAGATGTGGCAAAATGGCTTAAGGACAACAAAGTCAAGGTATTGGAGTGGCCATCTCAAAGCTCTGACCTCAATCCTATAGAACATTTGTGGGCAGAACTGAAAAAGCGTGTGCGAGCAAGGAGGCCTACAAACCTGACTCAGTTCCACCAGCTCTGTCAGGAGGAATGGGCCACAAATTCACCCAACTTATTGTGGGAAGCTTGTGGAAGGCTACTCAAAACGTTTGACCCAAGTTAAACAATTTAAAGGCAATGTTACCAAATACTAATTGAGTGTATGTAAACTTCTGACCCACTGGGAATGTGATGAAAGAAATTAAAGCTGAAATCAATCATTCTCTCTACTATTATTCTGACATTTCACATTCTTAAAATAAAGGGGTGATCCTAACTGACCTAAGACAGGGATTTGTTTTACTAGGATTAAATGTCAGGAATTGTGAAAAACTTCCGACTTCAACTGTATGTTACTGAAGGCTGTGGATGATAGTGTGTTTATGAGTTTCTCAGCAGCGATCTGACTGTGACTGTTATTCTCTCCAGAGGGCCGTGCGTGTGCTGCAGTGTTTGACTGTAAGTTCATCGAGACGTCAGCAGCAATGCAACACAACATCTGGCCAGCCTTCCATGGCATTGTACAGCAGCTACGACTACGCAGAGACACCAAGGAGAACAACGACCGCCGCAGACACACACACTCACACACACGCCGCGACAGCATACCCAAGAAGGCCAAACGCTTCCTGGACAAGATGGTGGCCAAGAACAATGCCAACGTCGCATTCCGTCTGAAGTCCAAATCCTGCCATGACCTTTCAGTGCTCTAAGACCCAGGACACACACACAACCCCACCCCTACTGCAGTCTACATTAGACTGACCCCTCAAAACTGTCACCCCATTCACCAGCCTCTGTGACGGTCTGGAGAATCAACCAATGGACATGCAGTGTTCTGACAATCTCAACCGACAGAAAGATTGAAATAGGAAAAGAGAGAGAGGTGCGAGATAATTAGTGATCTCTAATCCTTTTAGGGTCATGAGAGAGATGTTAATTCCTGTCCTTTTTTCATCCCTCACTGAGACTCTCTCCTCTCTCTCTATCATCCCTCGTTCTCTCTCCCAAGTGCTTTACCTAGGTTACCTAGGTTACCCGGACAATTTGAAGCCTGATAACAAGGTGTTTGTATGTCCATGGTTTTGTACATAGTCCTATCTGTCCGATTGAGATAACTGACAATCTGCACTGCTCATCTTGTGTATGTTCTGCTGTGTGTGGATATTTACCGTTGGTTTTGTTTAGCAGTGGAATAAAATCCATATTTTCTTTCAAATGTAATTTCGTTCACTTGTTGTATTTGTCTAGCTAGACTCCAATAACATCACACACACAAACATGCTATTGGAACATGACTCAATAGGTGACACAGAGCAGTTATCCTCCCCTCAGAGGTAACTCCAGTGTGTGTGTGTGTGTGTGTGTGTGTGTGTGTGTGTGTGTGTGTGTGTGTGTGTGTGTGTGTGTGTGTGTGTGTGTGTGTGTGTGTGTGTGTGTGTGTGTGTGTGTGTGTGTGTGTGTGTGTGTGTGTGTGTGTGTGTGTGTGTGTGTGTGTGTTCCCACCAGGATGATTGGCACTGACCCCCTAGAGACCTAGGATTGGGGCCAGGGCAGTAGCGTGTGTGAGAGAGGGATAATTAGGCTACCTTCAGCCAGAGTGTGTTTGGGGTCCAGTTAAGTCTGTTACGAGATTGAAGCCAGCGGGGAATGAGAGAGCCATGTCTGGATTAATGACTGACTGGAGAGGGCTGCCTTTAGAAACACTCCTTCAATTGATGAAGGGAAACTGGACACACAGACACGTCTTGTACAGTGGCATCTCAGATTGTGTGAAGTGAGTGAGTTGTCAAGGTAACATCCTGGAGGAGGAGTCAAGAACCAGGAAGTGGTTAGATAGAAGCCTGATTAAATTGTGTTTGTCTGTCTGTGTGTGTGTCAGGGGCATAGGCATGGGTGGGCTGGGGTGGACACAGGCCCATCCACTGGGGAGACAGGCCCTGCCAGGTCCACCCAATTAGATTGAGCAAAAACAAAAAAATGCAGGCCTACCCACAAACTAATTTCTGGCTATTCCCCTGGTGTATGTGTATGTGTGCATGCGTGTGTATTTGCGTTCCTTATCTCAGAGGCAAGGTAGATTAGGTTGATATCCTAATCTTGTTTCAGTACTTCAACACTGATTGATCAAAGTAGATAATTATCGATTATGGATCACCTATTGAACGAGTCAGCAGGGAGATGAATACCTTCATCCTCATCATCATCATTGAAGGGTTTGCAGGATGGCAGCACTATTACTGACCAACCTTTCACGGAGGGACAGAGAACTACAGAGACATGGGTTTGTGCTTATACATTTGCGTAATTCTCAAATAACCACATGGTACCTTTAGATTAGACCAGTGGTTTTTAACTTTTTGGTTTATTTTTTATTTTACCTTTATTTAACTAGGCAAGTCAGTTAAGAACAAATTCTTATTTACAATGACGGCCTACCCCGGCCAAACCCAGACGACGCTGGGTCGATTGTGCTCCGCCCTGTGGGACTCCCAATCACGGAGGTGATGCAGCCTGGAGCCTTTTGAATCTTCTTGTGATGCTAAGTGCACAACACCAAGTCAGCAACTGTAAATACGACCAGATCACCTGGTCTGTCTGACTATTTGGGATACAGTTCCTTATTCCACCAATCAGCACACTGTATCTGTTCATCATTACAGGGGACCTGTCAGAGGTGTGTGTGTCTGTGTGAGAAGCAGTCATATCTGTGTCTCAGCTAAGCTCCTCTAAACAGCTTACTACTAGACATTCTCAGACAGGAAGCAGTTCATAAAGTCAAAGGTTAAAGTCCTCTTTGAGTGAGAAACTTTTCCAGTCCTTTGTAATCCCCACCTCCACCCTTACAGATTGTTCAGTCTGCCTGCTGGTTCTGACTGTGTGGTGTTGAGTCCAGTAGCCAGTTGTATGGTTCTACAGAGATGAGCCTTTAGCTTGTAGTAACAGTAAGAACTCTAATAGGGGCTTAGCACTGAATATTCATACATACATTACAACCTACAGTACTTTGGTTCCTGTGTCCTGTTCATGGTTGCCATTCTGTGACGATCATGTTATATTATACTATAATAATGTTATATTAATTTATTACATCCCTTAGTTACACTCACTTCTCCTGTCCCCCTGTTTCTCTATTGGCTCGGCCTGTTGTAGGGGCGGGGAGATTAGACAATGAATAGGTTCAATAAAGTATTGCGTGTTAATGTTGAGTTAACGTTTGACCAGGCTGGATGGGGCAGTAGTGATCACACTACAGTCCAAGGAGTGAAACGGGAACTCTTTTAAGCAAGGTATGTCTCTCCCTCTTCCTCGCTCACTCTTTCTCTCCCTATCTCTCTTTCTCTCTCTCTCTGTCTTTTTCTGTGTCTGAATGTTGAGTTGAAGCCTGTATCTATATGTTGGTTACTTCTGTTTTCTATATGCGTGTTTAATATTGAGCATTTTCCATTAGGGGATTTCTTTTGGGTGTGTGTTGTGATCTTGACTTGACTTTGCCAGGGCCTGTGTGTATATATGGCATCTTGAAGTCTGTGTTATTGAGCACCACTGTCCTGGAGCCTCTGGGCTCTGGTTTCTGGGTCAGACACAGGAGCCTGGGTTTGATCAGTCTGTTCTGGTCTGGTCTTGGGGGCAGAAAGACACTAAAGGTCACTCAGTGTCGGCCTTCTAGAGACAGGCCTACATCAGGCCTCACACAAAGTTTGAAAAATGCATTCTACAGGTTGAGAGGAATCTGTTTTATAAGGGAGACATGTCCCAACATGTCAGACTAGTGTGTTTCCTTTAGTCCTCCATCTGGTGCTTGTCTGGGAGTGCCGGTTTGCTGTGTTCTGATCCCCATGTGTTGTGCATGATTAGTTATTGCGATTCTGGCGTGTGTCAGTCATCCAACCAGTCAGTCAGTCAGCCAGTCAGCAGGGACAGAACTCCTGGAGACACAGAGAGTGCAGAGAGCCAGCAGGAGAGAGATGTAACAGGTGACTAACAGAAGACAATTTGTGTTTTAGGAGAAGGTTGTAGAAAAGGTCATAGCAGTAGGTAGATAGTGAGACAGGTAATGGAAGTTCTATGTAGGCACCACAGGCGGCTGGTGGCACCTTAGTTGGGGAGGACAGGCTCCTAGTAATGGCTGGCATGGAATAAATGGAATGGTATCGAACACATCAAAAACATGGTTTCTATGTGTTTGATTCCATTCACTCCATTCCAGCCATTATTATGAGTCATCCTCCCCTCAGCAGCCATCTGTGGTAGGGAACATGGAGTGTAAATGGAGTGTCAGGTGGAGCGTATCGTGCTGTGAGGAAAGCAAAGGTCGTCTGCAGCGGCAAGCCTCAAAGTCACATTCACACTCTTAATATCTCCCTATCACCTCTCTCTGCCCTCTGCAAGACTGGTCATACACATAGACTCACATATACTGGACACACTATAGACTCACATATACTGGACACACTATAGACTCACATGTACTTGACACACTATAGACTCACATGTACTGGACACACTATAGACTCACCTGTACTGGACACACTATAGACTCACATGTACTGGACACACTATAGACTCACATGTACTGGACACACTATAGACTCACATGTACTGGACACACTATAGACTCACACACACTGGACACACTATAGACTCACACGCACTGGACACACTATAGACTCACATGTACTGGACACACTATAGACTCACATGTACTGGACACACTATAGACTCACATGTACTGGACACACTATAGACTCACATGTACTGGACACACTACAGACTCACATGTACTGGACACACTATAGACTCACATGTACTGGACACACTATAGACTCACATGTATTGGACACACTATAGACTCACACGCACTGGACACACTATAGACTCACATGTACTGGACACACTATAGACTCACACGCACTGGACACACTATAGACTCACATGTACTGGACACACTATAGACTCACATGTACTGGACACACTATAGACTCACATGTACTGGACACTCTATAGACTCACATGTACTGGACACACTATAGACTCACATGTACTGGACACACTATAGACTCACATGTACTGGACACACTATAGACTCACATGTACTGGACACACTATAGACTCACACGCACTGGACACACTATAGACTCACATGTAATGGACACACTATAGACTCACATGTAGTGGACACACTATAGACTCACATGTAGTGGACATATTATAGACTCATGTACTGGACACACTATGTACTGGACACACTATAGACTCACATGTACTGGACACACTATAGACTCACATGTACTGGCCACACTATAGACTCCCATGTACTGGACACACTATAGACTCACATGTACTGGACACACTATAGACTCACATGTACTGGACACACTATAGACTCACATGTACTGGACACACTATAGACTCACATGTACTGGACACACTATAGACTCACATGTACTGGACACACTATAGACTCACATGTACTGGACACACTATAGACTCACACGTACTGGACACACTATAGACTCACATGTACTGGACACACTATAGACTCACATGTAGTGGACATATTATAGACTCATGTACTGGACACACTATGTACTGGACACACTATAGACTCACATGTACTGGACACACTATAGACTCACATGTACTGGACACACTGACACAGATAGAGAAACAGGTAAAACACACTGACACAGACAGAGAAACAGGTAAAACACACTGTACAGACAGAGAAACAGGTAACAGACACTGTACAGATGCACATCCTGTTGAGGTGTATTCTATCTAGTCTGTTGTTGTTGTACATAACAGAATGTCCTGTAGCCTGAAATGGAGACGTGTACATAACAGAATGTCCTGTAGCCTGTCATGAAGACGTGTACATAACAGAATGTCCTGTTGCTTGAAATGGAGACGTGTACATAACAGAATGTCCTGTAGTCTGTCATGGAGACGTGTACATAACAGAATGTCCTGTAGTCTGTCATGGAGACATGTACATAACAGAATGTCCTGTAGCCTGAAATGGAGACGTGTACATAACAGAATGTCCTGTAGTCTGTCATGGAGACGTGTACATAACAGAATGTCCTGTAGCCTGAAATGGAGACGGTTACATTTACATTTACATTTAAGTCATTTAGCAGACGCTCTTATCCAGAGCGACTTACAAGTAAGTATTCAGACTCATTGACTTTTTCCACATTTTGTTACGTTACAGCCTTATTCTAAAATGGATTAAATAAATGTTTTTCCTCATCAATCTACACACAATACCCCATAATGACAAAACAAAAACAGGTTTTAGAAATGTTTGCACATGTATAAAAAAATAAAAACAGACATACCTTATTTACATAAGTATTCAGACCCTTTGCTATGAGACTTGAATTGAAGCATCCTGTTTTCATTGATCAGCTTTGAGATGTTTCCACAACTTGATTTGAGTCCACTTGTGGTAAATTACATTGATTTGACCTGATTTGGAAAGGCACACACCTGTCTATAAAAGTTCCCACAGTTGACAGTGCATGTCAGAGCAAAAACCAAGCCATGAGGTCGAAAGAATTGTCCGAAGAGCTCTGAGACAGGATTGTGTCGAGGCACAGATCTGGGGAAGGGTACCAAAAAATGTCTGCAGCATTGAAGGTCCCCAATAACACAGTGGCCTCAATCATTCTTAAATGGAAGAAGTTTAGAACCACAAAGACTCTTCCTAGAGCTGGTCACCTGGCCAAACTGAGCAATCGGGGGAGAAGGGCCTTGGTCAGGGAGGTGACCAAGAATCCGATGGTCACTCTCGCAGAGCTCTAGAGTTCCTCTGTGGAGATGGGAGGAACTTCCAGAAGGACAACCATCTCTGCAGCACTCCACCAATCAGGCCTTTATGGTAGAGAGGCCAAGCAGATGCCACTCCTCAGTAAAAGGCACAAGACAGCCTGCTTGGAGTTTGTCAAAAGGCACCTAAAGACTCTCAGACCATGAGAAACAAGATTCTCTGGTCTGATGAAACCAAGATTTGGCCTAAATGCCAAGCGTCACGTCTGGAAGAAACCTGGCATAATCCCTACGGTGAAGCATGGCGGTGGCAGCATCATGCTCTGGGGATGTTTTTCAGCGGCAGGGACTGGGAGACTAGCCAGGATCGAGGCAAAGATGAATGGAGCAAAGTACAGAGAGATCCTTGATGAAAACCTTCTCCAGAGCTTTCAGGACCTCAGACTGGGGGCGAAGGTTCACCTTCCAACAGGACAACAACCCTAAGCACACAGCCAAGACAACGCAGGAGTGGCTTCAGGACAAGTCTCTGAATGTCCTTGAGTGGCCCAGCCAGAGTCCGAACTTGAACCCGATTGAACTTCTCTTGAGAGACCTGAAAATAGCTGTGTAGCGACACTCCCCATCCAACCTGACAGAGCTTGAGAGGATCTGCAGAGAAGAATGGGAGAAACTCCCAAAATACAGGTGTGCAAAGCTTGTAGCGTCATACCCAAGAAGAGTAGAGGCTGTAATCGTTGCCAAAGTTGCTTCAACAAAGTACTGAGTAAAGGGTCTGAATACTTATGTAAATGTGATATTTCAGTTTTATGTTTGTAGTAAATTAGCAAAATGTTCTAAAAACCTGTTTTTGCTTTGTCATTATGGGTGTTGTGATGTCATTATTGGGTATTGTGTGTAGATTGATGAGGGTGGAAAAAACGATTTAATCAATTTTAGAATAAGGCTGTAACATAACAAAATGTGGAAAAAGTCAAGGGGTCTGAATACTTTCTGAAGGCACTGTATATATATTTGTAAGGTTGACAGGTGTGTGTTGTGAATCCTCATGAGTGTTTATAGTGAAGGAGTGTCAGTAGAGATAAGACTTGGCTCTCAGTAGATGTATTCTGTTCCTCATATCTGTCTCTGTATGACTGTGCTGCTGTTGGGGCAAGGAGGAGCTCACAGACGGACACTATTTCAATCTACAGTAATACACACACACCTTTAGGGTGGTTTTACGCTCTCTGTTCCCCCGCCCTAAGCTGTTATATCAGGCTCTGAGGTCAATGTCAGGTCATGGGGGGTCGCACACCTGAGAGACCTTTCACTAACGAATGAGTCATGTCTGGAGGGGGAGGGGGGTGGTGGTCATCCAGTCATCTTCAAAAGGGAATACTTCCTCTAGATAGCCTAGCTACCTCTCCCCTCTCTGCCCCTAGAGCTTAAAACTCCCATGTATGGTCAGTCATGGCTGCCGCTGGCTCAAACTTTCTGTTTCTAACCAGGGGGCGAGGCTTTCTGGTTGAGTGGGAGGAGTCCTGCACATGAAGGCCATTGACTTCCCCATCAGCTCAAAGTCTGTCTGATAGAGAGAGAGATAGTGTGGCCCTGGCAGGGGACAGTTGGACTACAGTAACACTCCCTTAGTGGATCCCTGTTAGTGATACTAAGAGAGAGAGATAGTGTGGCCCTGGCAGGGGACAGTTGGACTACAGTAACACTCCCTTAGTGGATCCCTGTTAGTGATACTAAGAGAGAGAGCTAGTGTGGCCCTGGCAGGGGACAGTTGGACTACAGTAACACTCCCTTAGTGGATCCCTGTTAGTGATACTAAGAGAGAGAGATAGTGTGGCCCTGGCAGGGAACAGTTGGACTACAGTAACACTCCCTTAGTGGATCCCTGTTAGTGATACTAAGAGAGAGAGATAGTGTGGCCCTGGCAGGGAACAGTTGGACTACAGTAACACTCCCTTAGTGGATCCCTGTTAGTGATACTAAGAGAGAGAGATAGTGTGGCCCTGGCAGGGAACAGTTGGACTACAGTAACACTCCCTTAGTGGATCCCTGTTAGTGATACTAAGAGAGAGAGATAGTGTGGCCCTGGCAGGGGACAGTTGGACTACAGTAACACCCCCTTAGTGGATCCCTGTTAGTGATACTAAGAGAGAGAGATAGTGTGGCCCTGGCAGGGAACAGTTGGACTACAGTAACACTCCCTTAGTGGATCCCTGTTAGTGATACTAAGAGAGAGAGATAGTGTGGCCCTGGCAGGGAACAGTTGGACTACAGTAACACTCCCTTAGTGGATCCCTGTTAGTGATACTAAGAGAGAGAGATAGTGTGGCCCTGGCAGGGAACAGTTGGACTACAGTAACACTCCCTTAGTGGATCCCTGTTAGTGATACTAAGAGAGAGAGATAGTGTGGCCCTGGCAGGGAACAGTTGGACTACAGTAACACTCCCTTAGTGGATCCCTGTTAGTGATACTAAGAGAGAGAGATAGTGTGGCCCTGGCAGGGGACAGTTGGACTACAGTAACACTCCCTTAGTGGATCCCTGTTAGTGATACTAAGAGAGAGAGATAGTGTGGCCCTGGCAGGGAACAGTTGGACTACAGTAACACCCCCTTAGTGGATCCCTGTTAGTGATACTAAGAGAGAGAGATAGTGTGGCCCTGGCAGGGAACAGTTGGACTACAGTAACACTCCCTTAGTGGATCCCTGTTAGTGATACTAAGAGAGAGAGATAGTGTGGCCCTGGCAGGGGACAGTTGGACTACAGTAACACCCCCTTAGTGGATCCCTGTTAGTGATACTAAGAGAGAGAGATAGTGTGGCCCTGGCAGGGAACAGTTGGACTACAGTAACACTCCCTTAGTGGATCCCTGTTAGTGATACTAAGAGAGAGAGATAGTGTGGCCCTGGCAGGGAACAGTTGGACTACAGTAACACTCCCTTAGTGGATCCCTGTTAGTGATACTAAGAGAGAGAGATAGTGTGGCCCTGGCAGGGAACAGTTGGACTACAGT
Source organism: Salvelinus alpinus (assembly GCF_045679555.1). Lineage (NCBI taxonomy): Eukaryota > Metazoa > Chordata > Actinopteri > Salmoniformes > Salmonidae > Salvelinus > Salvelinus alpinus. Next base: position 1,942,183 of record NC_092089.1, on the reverse strand, counting down.
AACACTCCCTTAGTGGATCCCTGTTAGTGATACTAAGAGAGAGAGATAGTGTGGCCCTGGCAGGGAACAGTTGGACTACAGTAACACTCCCTTAGTGGATCCATGTTAGTGATACTAAGAGAGAGAGATAGTGTGGCCCTGGCAGGGGACAGTTGGACTACAGTAACACTCCCTTAGTGGATCCCTGTTAGTGATACTAAGAGAGAGAGATAGTGTGGCCCTGGCAGGGGACAGTTGGACTACAGTAACACTCCCTTAGTGGATCCCTGTTAGTGATACTAAGAGAGAGAGATAGTGTGGCCCTGGCAGGGGACAGTTGGACTACAGTAACACCCCCTTAGTGGATCCCTGTTAGTGATACTAAGAGAGAGAGATAGTGTGGCCCTGGCAGGGGACAGTTGGACTACAGTAACACTCCCTTAGTGGATCCCTGTTAGTGATACTAAGAGAGAGCCTGTTTGCCCTTGACTCTAGTCCTTCAGGTGAATTAGTAACAAACTCTACTACCAGCTCCTGTACCAAAGGGAATGTGCTGAAAAACGAACCACTTCTCACCACTGGTGGACTACTACACACACACACACACACACACACACACACACACACACACACACACACACACACACACACACACACACACACACACACACACACACACACACACACACACACACACACACACACACACACACACACACACACACCTAGACCAGGGTTTCCCTAACTCGGTCCTGGGCCACCCCCTGGGTGCACATTTTGGTTTTTGACATAGCACTACACAGCTGATTCAAATAACCAACTCATCATCAAGCTTTGATGATGTTTCCCAAACTCTCATCTTCACATGACAATGTTACACAAACACAGGACCAACCCTATTCAGGAACCAAATCCTAGAGGATGGGTTGGTGCACTGTAGTCAGAGTGCTAGGGAGGAAAAACAAAACGTGCACCGGGGGGCAGGGGCAGGGGGAGGCCCAGGGGGGGGGGCCGAGGGACGAGTTTGGGAAGCCCTGACCTACACAACCTCTCATTGACAAAGGGTTTATTACAGTCTACCTCTGTGTATTCTAATCCTCCTCCTCCACCCCCTCCTCTCCCTCTCCTCTCAGAGTCTCATCCCTGAAGCTCATCATGGCACATCCCACAATGCACCTGCTGCTGCTCAGCCTCCTCATCGCCACCGTGAGTTCACTCCGACCTCAAATATTTTAAGTTATACTCTATTACTCTACATACATGAACTCTTACGTTGATATTTGATTGTCACTGAGGAGTGAGACTTCTCTGGGTTCTGTTCCGGTTTGTTTCTGCTAGGTGAGCTTTGGCTCTGGTTGGCTTGGAAACGAGCCACAGGGCGTTGTGCCGCCCTCTGTGACTTATTAGCGTTACTGAAAGACTGAATGAAGGACAGACGCACAGGCTCACACAGGCCAGACAGTCTCCTTCAGTGGAAATCTGTAGAGTCGGTCAATGAGTAACTGTCCTTCTGCAAGGAGAGAGAGAACGTCTACCGCATGCTGTAGTGTTTTGTCCTTGAGAACACCAAGGGTTTTACATTTTCATTACAGCCCAATACTGGCACATCGGATTCAACTAATCAAGGTGTTCATTTATAGTTGAGTGATTGAATCAGGAGTGCAAGTACTGGGCTGGTGCAAAAATGTGCAACTCTGGAGTTTTTCAACGACTGGAGTCCAGGAACACTGGTCTACTGTATATTCATCACATGTGTTGTGATAGGCTGCTGGGAAAGGCCTGGAGAAGGGACCACTGGAGAACAAGGTTCTAGACGTACCAGAGGGGACACCTGTACCTTACGCCCTCTACCAGGTAACACACACACACACACACACACACACACACACACACACACACACACACACACACACACACACACACACACACACACACACACACACACACACACACACACACACACACTGTCCCCTTAATTTCTGGTCTTTGTATTAATACATTCTCTCTCCGTCTGCAGTTCCAAGCGTCCCACCTCGAGGTTGATGGGTTCAGATTGACAGGAGAGACTGAAGGAAAGATCAGCATCTCAGAGGACGGCTGGCTCTACCTGGAACAGACCCTGGACTGGGCCCACACACAGACACATACTCTGGAGGTGACACACACACACACACACACACACACACACACACACACACACACACACACACACACACACACACTGTAGAAGTTAACACACACTGTAGAAGTTAACACACACTGTAGAAGTTAATACACACACACACACACACACACTGTAGAAGTTAACACACACACACACTGTAGAAGTTAACACACACACACACACACACACTGTAGAAGATAACACACACACACACACACACACACACACACACACACACACACACACACACACACACACACACACACACACACACACACACACACACACACACACACACACACACACACACACACACACACACACACACACACACACACTATAGAAGTTAACACACACTGTAGAAGATTACACACACACACCCACTGTAGAAGTTAACACACACACTGTAGAAGATAACACACACACACACACACACACACTGTAGAAGTTAACACACACTGTAGAAGTTAACACACACACACTGTCGAAGATTACACACACTGTAGAAGTTAACACTCACAGACACACACTGTAGAAGTTAACACACACTGTAGAAGTTAACACACACTGTAGAAGTTAACACACACAGACACACACTGTAGAAGTTCACACACACACACACACACACACACTGTAGAAGTTAACACTCACAGACACACACTGTAGAAGTTCACACACACACACTGTAGAAGTTAAAAACTTCTTCAGGATCGGTGGGTCCCCCTCGGTACGGTTGAGCTAACGTAGGCTAATGCGATTAGCATGAGGTTGTAAGTAACAAGAACATTTCCCAGGACATAGACATATCTGATATTGGCTTACATTTTTGTTAAACTAACTGCACTGTCCAATTTACAGTAGCTATTACAGTGAAATAATACCATGCTATTGTTTGAGAGTGCACAGTTTTGAACATGAAAAGTGATTAATAAACCAATTAGGCACATTTGGGCAGTCTTGATACAAAATGTTGAACAGAAATGCAATGGCTCATTGGATCAGTCTAAAACTTTGCACATACACTTCTGTCATCTAGTGGCCAAAATCTAAATTGCAGCTGGAATAAAACATGATGGCCTTTCTCTTGCATTTCAAAGGTGATGGTAAAAAGAAAATACAAAAGAACGGTTGTTTTTTTCTTTGTATTATCTTTTACCGGATCTATTGTGTTGTATTCCACAAACTTCAAAGTGTTTCCATTCAAATGGTATCAAGAATATGCATATCCTTGCTTCAGGGCCTGAGTTACAGGCAGATAGATTTGGGTATGTCATTTTAGGCGAAAATTTTAAAAATGGGTCCGATCCTGAAGAGGTTTTAAACACACACAGACAAACACTATAGTAGTTAACATACACAGACCACACAATGTAGTTAACATACACGTGATACAAGTTAGTATTTGATGTCCATCCATGTCATGGATGTGGATAGACAGGAGATGATGTGGAAACTGCCCACTAGGGGCAACAGTGAGTGATGTTACCTTCAAGTAGGTTTTGGCATTGTGGACGGGGATGGTGGATGGGCATAAGCATCTGCCTCTGATTCAAATCAAATCAAATCAGATCAAAGTTTATTTGTCACGTGCGCCGAATACAACAGGTGTAGATAGACCTTACAGTGAAATGCTTACTAACCAATAGTGCGAAAAAAAGTTATGTGTGTGTGTATGTAAAGAAATAAAACAACAGTAAAAAGACATTTGAAAATAACAGTAGCAAGGCTATATTCAGACACCGGTTAGTCAGGCTTATTGAGGTAGTATGTACATGTAGGTATGGTTAAAGTGACTATGCATATATGATGAACAGAGAGTAGCAGTAGCGTAAAAAGAAGGGTTGGCTGGTGGCGGGACACAATGCAGTTCTCCTCTTCTCCTCTTAGCCAATGTGCGGGAGCACTGGTTGGTCCGGCCAATTGAGGTAGTATGTACATGAATGTATAGTTAAAATGACTATGCATATAAAATAAACAGAGAGTAGCAGCAGAGTAAAAGAGGGGTTGGGGGGCACACAATGCAAATAGTCCGGGCAACCATTTGGTTACCTGTTCAGGAGACTTATGGCTTGGGGGTAAAAACTGTTGAGAAGCCTTTTTGTCCTGGACTTGGCACTCCGGTACCACTTGCCATGCGGTAGTAGAGAGAACAGTCTATGACTGGGGTGGCTAGGGTCTTTGACAATTTTTAGGGCCTTCCTCTGACACCGCCTGGTGTAGAGGTCCTGGATGGCAGGCAGCTTTGCCTCAGTGATGTACTGGGCTGTTCGCACTACCCTCTGAAGTGCCTTGCGGTCAGAGGCCGAGCAATTGCCGTACCAGGCAGTGATGCAACCGGTCAGGATGCTCTCGATGTTGCAGCTGTAGAACCTTTTGAGGATCTCAGGACCTATGCCAAATCTTTTTAGTTTCCTGAGGGGGAATAGGCTTTGTCGTGCCCTCTTCACGACTGTCTTGGTGTGTTTGGACCATTCTAGTTTGTTGTTGATGTGGACACCAAGGAATTTGAAGCTCTCAACCTGCTCCACTACAGCCCCGTCGATGAGAATGGGGACGTGCTCGGTGCTCCTTTTCCTGTAGTCCACAATCATCTCCTTAGTCTTGGTTATGTTGAGGGATAGGTTGTTATTCTGGCACCACCCGGCCAGGTCTCTGACCTCCTCCCTATAGGCTGCCTCGTCGTTGTCGGTGATCAGGCCTACCACTGTTGTGTCATCTGCAAACTTAATGATGGTGTTGGAGTCGTGCCTGGCCATGCAGTCGTGGGTGAACAGGGAGTACAGGAGGGGACTGAGCACACACCCCTGGGGAGCTCCAGTGTTGAGGATCAACGTGGCAGATGTGTTGCTACCTACCCTCACCACCTGGGGGGCGGCCCGTCAGGAAGTCCAGGATCCAGTTGCAGAGGGAGGTGTTTAGTCCCAGGTTCCCTAGATTAGTGATGAGCTTTGAGGGTACTATGGTGTTGAACGCTGGGAAAGGACAGTGTGGAGTGCAATAGGTGGGAAAGGACAGTGTGGAGTGCAATAGAGATTGCATCATCATTCCAAAGGTTGCATGTTCAAATCCAGCAATAGAAAGTTGTTTCCGATTTTTTTTAAATTAAGCCTATGCCAAATCTTAACCCTTACCTTAACCATTCAGAGTTAATGTCTAACCTTAAGAATTTGGAGTTAATGCCTAAGCTTAACCTTAACAATTCTGACTTAATACCTAAATTTAACCTTAAACACTTCCAAATTTGACATTTGGAACAACTTTAAAATGTGACGTTTGAGAAACATGGATGAACGTCTAATTTTGACGTGAGACTGTGAGAGCTGGTAGGACACACACACAGACATACACACACCGTCGATTCACAGATCTGACAAGTATCTGCATGCACACACATACACAATGACATTTAGTATAGACCCACACACACATCCCAGCTTCATGTTGTTGTTGTTGTTGTTGTAGCTGGAGGCCTTAGTGGGTTCAGAACCAGTAGAAGGTCCAGTCAGCATCACCATCAACGTGTTGGATGTCAACAACCACGCCCCCTCCTTCAACCAGACAGACTACATCGGCATCGTCAAGGAACGTACCCCCGCAGGTCTGTCTGTCTGTCACTCTGTCTGACTGACTGTCTGTCTATCCGTCTGTTTGTCTGTCTGTGTGTGTGTTCATTATGTGTGTGTGTGTTGCAGGTGTTCCATTTGCGCGTGTGTTTGCTACTGACCTGGACGACCCAGAGTCTCCCAACGCCCAACTGAGTTACACCCTGGTCTCCCAGATCCCCAACAGAGACAACACCCTGTTCTTCCAGATCAACAGCAACACAGGAGAGATTTCTACTACTGCCGAGGGTAACACACACACACACACACACAAACGCATGCACACAGGCGCACACACACACACACACACACACTCCCGGAGAGCCCCAAAGTGCACACTCATAGATCATCCCAGATGTTGTGGTCTCTAATCTCATCATGTATGAGTGCTAATCTGTGAGTTCTGCATCCTTTAATCTCACACCAGCCAGGATTACCACAACACAACTCTCGTGCTCCAGATTAACACATGCTTGGTGTCAGATTGACCACATGTACCACGTGATTATATTACTGATTACAGCTCTGTGTGTGTGTGTGTGTGTGTGTGTGTGTGTGTGTGTGTGTGTGTGTGTGTGTGTGTGTGTGTGTGTGTGTGTGTGTGTGTGTGTGTGTGTGTGTGTGTGTGTGTGTGTGTGTGTGTGTGTGTGTGTGTTCCTGAAGGAGAGCGTCTGCTGAAGGCCAGAGAAAGTGTTATTCATTCCAGAGGAGGGGACTTCAGTGATTCTCTGAAGAAGAGGTTTGATGACTACTGCACCCCCACAAAGGACATCCCTTATGAACTCAACCCCTTCTACAGCTGTGTGCAGAGAGCAGGTCTGTGTGTACTTCACTATATTTACTTGTAGTTTAAGATGAAACCATAAAATCACTATTGTCAGGTAAGCCTGACCAAGATGGTCCAAATAGATAGATGATTGAGCCCATAGCAGACCACAAGGGGGGCGGATAAAGAGAAAAAGAGGAGGGCATTTCAGAGAGGAAGCAAATAGAGCAGAGCACATGCAGACACTTGGAAACATGTCAGGCAGAGAGAGGGGGGGGGGGGGTTGTAAAGAGAGAGATAGGGATAGAGAGAGCGAGAAGGATAGAGAGAGTGAGAGGGATGGAGACAGAGGCATAGAGAGCGAGGGATAGATAGATTAATTCTAGTGATTAAGGCTGATTAAGAGGTTTGGTGTGATTGAGAGGCTGCTGAACAGAACCTCCTCTACATAATGTTGTTGAGTTCAGCTGTGGCCACTGGCCAGAGCAGCCTGACCTCTCACCTCTGACCCCTGTGTTATCACACAGAGAGCCCCGAGGTCACGCTCAGATATTCCCACATAGTACACTACTACTAGTACACTACTTTTGTCCAGGGCCCTACGTTTGGCCAGTTCATCCATAGACATACAGGGCGACAGTCAAACACAGTGTGCCATATGGGAAATAGGGCATCATTTGGGCCTGTCTTCTTCGGTGGTGCCTGTGTATTGACTGTGAATGGTCCTGTTTCTTCCTCTGTGGTTGTAGAGTCTCGGAGGCTGAACCCTCTGGAAGACCCAGACTTCACGCTGATTGTTCGTGTGGAGGACATGGGCGGGGAGTCGGTGAACGCTCTCAACGGTAACGCGAGGGTTAAAATTGTCGTGCAGGAGAACCTGTGGGTCAATCCTGGACCGATCAACCTCAGAGAACAGTTGAAAGGGATATACCCCATGCACATCGGCAAGGTACGGCAGGGGTGGAAATCACACTCACACAATCACTATAGGTGCCCCAGTACCTAACTAAGGAAACTGTTTAGAAAACACTAAGGACCTAAGGAGGCTGTTTAGAAAACACAAATGACCTAATTAGGCTGTTTAGAAAATACTAAGGACCTAAAGAGACTGTTTAGAAAACACCAAGGACCTAAAGAGACTCTTTAGAAAACACTAAGGACCTAAAGAGACTGTTTAGAAAACACTAAGGACCTAAAGAGACTGTTTAGAAAATACTAAGGACCTAAAGAGACTGTTTAGAAAACACTAAGGACCTAAAGAGACTCTCTAGAAAACACTAAGGACCTAAAGAGACTGTTTAGAAAACACTAAGGACCTAAAGAGACTGTTTAGAAAACACTAAGGACCTAAAGAGACTCTTTAGAAAACACCAAGGACCTAAAGAGACTCTTTAGAAAACACTAAGGACCTAAAGAGACTGTTTAGAAAACACTAAGGACCTAAAGAGACTGTTTAGAAAATACTAAGGACCTAAAGAGACTGTTTAGAAAACACTAAGGACCTAAAGAGACTCTCTAGAAAACACTAAGGACCTAAAGAGACTGTTTAGAAAACACTAAGGACATAAAGAGACTCTTTAGAAAACACCAAGGACCTAAAGAGACTGTTTAGAAAACACTAAGGACCTAAAGAGACTGTTTAGAAAACACCAAGGACCTAAAGAGACTCTCTAGAAAACACCAAGGACCTAAAGAGACTGTTTAGAAAACACTAAGGACATAAAGAGACTCTTTAGAAAACACTAAGGACCTAAAGAGACTCTCTAGAAAACACCAAGGACCTAAAGAGACTGTTTAGAAAACACTAAGGACCTAAAGAGACTCTCTAGAAAACACCAAGGACCTAAAGAGACTCTTTAGAAAACACCAAGGACCTAAAGAGACTGTTTAGAAAACACTAAGGACCTAAAGAGACTCTCTAGAAAACACCAAGGACCTAAAGAGACTCTTTAGAAAACACTAAGGACCTAAAGAGACTCTCTAGAAAACACATAATCAGCATGCAGACCTTAAATTTGATCTCCTATTGACATCACTGCATGATTAAAGGAAAATGTTACATATAAAGCAGTTAAGATACAGTACATGTCTAAAGCTGTCTGTCTGTCTGTCTGTCTGTCTGTCTGTCTGTCTGTCTGTCTGTCTGTCTTTCCGTCCGTCCGTCCGTCCGTCCGTCTGTCTGATGTCTCCCTGCAGGTCCAGTCTAATGATCCCAGTGCCTTCTACAGGCTGGTACAGAAAGAGCGGGAGCTGACGTTCCCCTTCAATGTCACAGAGGAAGGAGACATTCTGCTGACTGAGGAGCTGGACAGAGAGGACAAGGCCATGGTAACCAGCTAGTCCTCCTCATCACAATCACTATCTAACACTCTGGTCCCAAGCAGCATTATTTAATGGAGTACTGTCCATCACTGGATAGTTCACATAAAAATAAATGTCATTGTGTGTGTGTTCCAGTACATCCTGGTGGTGTTCGCTGAGGATAGCTATGGTAACCAGGTAGACCCTCCCCTGGAGGTGCAGGTGGTGGTGGACGATGTGAATGATAACGCTCCAATCTGTGAGGAGGAACTCAGTGTGTTTGAAGTGCAGGAGAACGAACCCACAGGTAACTAACTACTGGATGTGTGTGTGTGTGTGATAGGTTGGAGATGTGTGATACACTACACAGCCAAAAGTATATGGACACCCCTTTAAATTAGTGGATTCGGCCATTTCAGCCAGAGCAGCAAAGGGGGGACCAACTCCATATTAATGCCCATGATTTTGGAATGAGATGTTTGACGAGCTGGTGTCCACATGCTTACTTTTACATTTCATTGACCCTGATGTACATTCCATAAATGTGTGAAAAGTCTCGTATCTTGTGACTTTGATGTTAGGACTGATGTTAGGACTGTGTTGAGACTGATGTTAGGACTGTGTTGAGACTGATGTTAGGACTGTGTTGTGACTGATGTTAGGACTGTGTTGAGACTGGTGTTAGGACTGTGTTGTGACTGATGTTAGGACTGTGTTGTGACTGATGTTAGGACTGTGTTGTGACTGATGTTAGGACTGTGTTGAGACTGGTGTTAGGACTGTGTTGTGACTGATGTTAGGACTGTGTTGTGACTGGTGTTAGGACTGTGTTGTGACTGATGTTAGGACTGTGTTGAGACTGGTGTTAGGACTGTGTTGTGACTGATGTTAGGACTGTGTTGTGACTGGTGTTAGGACTGTGTTGTGACTGATGTTAGGACTGTGTTGAGACTGATGTTAGGACTGTGTTGTGACTGGTGTTAGGACTGTGTTGTGACTGATGTTAGGACTGTGTTGAGACTGATGTTAGGACTGTGTTGTGACTGGTGTTAGGACTGTGTTGTGACTGATGTTAGGACTGGTGTTAGGACTGTGTTGTGACTGATGTTAAGACTGTGTTGTGACTGATGTTAGAACTGTGTTGTGACTGATGTTAGGACTGTGTTGAGACTGATGTTAGGACTGTGTTGTGACTGATGTTAGGACTGTGTTGAGACTGGTGTTAGGACTGTGTTGTGACTGATGTTAGGACTGTGTTGTGACTGATGTTAGGACTGTGTTGTGACTGATGTTAGGACTGTGTTGAGACTGGTGTTAGGACTGTGTTGTGACTGATGTTAGGACTGTGTTGAGACTGATGTTAGGTCTGATGTTAGGACTGTGTTGTGACTGGTGTTAGGACTGTGTTGTGACTGGTGTTAGGAGTGTTGAGACTGGTGTTAGGACTGTGTTGTGACTGATGTTAGGACTGTGTTGTGACTGATGTTAGGACTGTGTTGTGACTGATGTTAGGTCTGATGTTAGGACTGTGTTGTGACTGATGTTAGGACTGTGTTGAGACTGATGTTAGGACTGTGTTGAGACTGACGTTAGGCCTGATGTTAGGACTGTGTTGTGACTGATGTTAGGACTGTGTTGTGACTGATGTTAGGACTGTGTTGAGACTGATGTTAGGACTGTGTTGAGACTGATGTTAGGACTGTGTTGAGACTGATATTAGGTCTGATGTTAGGACTGTGTTGTGACTGATGTTAGAACTGTGTTGTGACTGATGTTAGGACTGTGTTGTGACTGATGTTAGGACTGTGTTGTTATATTAAAGGTATGTGTGTTCAGAGCTGAAGCATTCTAATAGTAACTCATATAACTTGTGTGATTGGTTCCTCTGGGTTCCAGGCAGCCCAGTTGGACATCTGATGGTGCATGATGCTGATGATGACAACACACCCAACGCGCTGCTCTCCTATTCGCTGGTGTCCCAAACCCCTTCCTCCGTCTTTACCATCGATGGCATCAGCGGCCGCATCCAGGCCAAGCAGATGCTCCAACGCAGAGACGCAACAGAGTACCACCTCACTGTCAGAGTAAACGACCCAGGTACATGCACACACACACTTGACCTTTGTCTAAAAGTTGGAACAGCACAGACACGTGTTTGCTTCAATGGGTCCTCACATACTGTTGTGTGTCTTCGTCAGGTTTCAGCACAGAATGTAAGGTCCTCATCAAGGTTATCGACATCAACAATGAGCTGCCCATCTTCGAGATGAATGACGTGAGACATACCTGAGACACACACCTGAGACAATTGAGTTTCATATATGCTTTAGTTGGTATGGGTTGTTGACCTGTGACCTTTAATACTGTCTCTGTCTCTCTCTCTCTCTTTCTCGCTCACATTCTCTCTCCCTCTATCTGTCTCTCTCGCTCTCTGTCTCTCTTTGTCTCTCTCTCACTTTCTCCATCTCCCTCCCTCTCCCTCTCTCTCTCCCTCTCTCTGTCTCTCTCTCCCTTCCTCTCTCTCCCTCTCTCTCTCTCTTTCTCTCTCTCTCCATCTCTCTCTCTGTCTCTCTCTCTCTCCCTCTGTCTCTCTCTCTGTCTCTCTCTGTCTCTCTGTAGTATGGTAGTCACAACCTGTCTGAAGACACAGCTCTAGGCCACACCCTCCTGACAGTAAAAGCCACAGATGCTGACGACCCTGGGACAGGAAGCTCCCGCATCGAGTTCCACATAACCGCTGGCAACGAAGACGGAGTTTTCGCCATGGAGACAGACGACAATGGGGAGGGCAGGCTTGTTGTTGCTAAGGTAACTTCATACTGGAAGACACCTACGGAAGGTCAGATTTTGATAGGTGATGATAAAGATGGTAAGCTGATCCTAGATCTATGGTTGTATTGATTATTAAAGGAAACGTCCACCAGCAGCCTGAAACAAACCCACACAAACGCTTCCATTTTGCTCCAGAATGCTCACAGATCTCTCTCCCTTCCTCCCCATCTGCCTCCCTCTCCCTCCCTCTCTTTTCCTTCCTCTCCCCACTCTCCCTTCCTCCCCCTCTCTCTCCCTTCCTCCCCCCCTCTCTCCCTTTATCCCCCCTCGATCTCCCTTCCTCCCCCCTCTCTCTTCCTCGCTCCCCTCTCTCCCCCTCTTTCTCCAGCCTCTGAACTATGAGACTGCTTCCTCCTATAAGCTGCAGATTGATGCTCGTAACCCAGAGCCGCTGGTGAGCGGTCTCGAGTACGGCGCTGAGTCGTCCGCCGTGGTCTCGGTGGCGATCAGTGACGTTGATGAGGCTCCAGTGTTTGACATGGACATTCTGGATGTCACGGTGCCAGAGGACACCAAGGAGGGATCTACGCTGCTCAAAATAGACGCCAAGGACCCAGAGGGCAAAGAGATACTGTAATCACATTATGAGAGGGACTGATGTTGTGTGTGTGTTATGGCTCTGATAGTGTATGTTTTGTGCTAACTGTGTGTGTATTGTAGGTTCAAGATGGAGGGAGACACTAAGGGTTGGTTGGAGATTGATCCTGCTACTGGAGAGATAAAGATAAAGAATAAAGCTGTGCTGGACAGAGAGACGGTGGAGGCCTTCCACTTTACTGTTGTCGCCTTCGAGAAAGGTGAAGAACACACATATGTATATTTCGGATACTTTTTAGACCCACACACTGCCAGTTTGAGTCCAGGTTAGAGAATATCCATAATTAATAATATCTCTCCACCCTCAGCCAATCCAGAGCTGTCCTCAGAGCGCGAGGTGTCTGTGAGGCTGCTGGATGTGAATGACAATGTCCCCAAGCTGACAGAGAACCAGGCCTTCATCTGTGTGAAGAAGCCCCAGCCTATAGTGCTGACGGCCCTGGACGCAGACGCAGACCCCTTCGGAGCACCTTTCACATTCAGCCTGGCCCAGGGCAAGAAGTCCCCCAACTGGGACCTAAGCGCTGTGGACGGTACACATTTGTTAGACAAGACTACATCTCCTAGAGATCCTGTCTATTAATGTGCTCCCGTGCTGATGTGGGATTGTGTCTCTTCCCTTGGTTTCCTGTAGGTACGTCTGCTAAACTGACCCTGAAGAAATCTCCCAGCGAGGACAAAACCTTCCTAATCCCCATCAACATCAAAGACAACGCTGGCATGGGCATCACACAGAAGTTTGAGGGTGAGTGGTTACAGCCAGCTTTGTGTGATAACACACATCACACACAAGACCATGTAGCTGTGAGTGGGTGTCTTTTACCAATGTGTATTTGTCTCTGATGTGTGTGTTCTCCCTACAGTGCGAGTGTGTAACTGCACAGAGCTGGGATACTGTTTCACCGAGCCAGGCGTTCATGCAGGGGTGTTAGGAATGCCCACCACCATCGGAATCCTGGCTGGAACTGTCGGATTCATCGGTAAATACAGGCGCTGTTGTTCACTGGTGTTGTTGCTATGCACTTTAAGGGAAGAGGGCGGAATGGTACAATCGAGGAACTAAGACCTAACTGTAGCATAAAACGTATTGTTGTTGATAGTTATTGTTGTTCTTTTTGACTAATGGACAGACTAATCGAGTATCTAACGCAATTACGCAGGATTTTAGTTCTGGGTTTCCGATATTATTTTTGACTGTTATTTTTTTTATTTTTTTATTTCACCTTTATTTAACCAGATAGGCAAGTTGAGAACAAGTTCTCATTTACAACTGCGACCTGGCCAAGATAAAGCAAAGCAGTTCGACACATACAACAACACAGAGTTACACATGGAGTAAAACAAACATACAGTCAATAATACAGTAGAAAAATAAGTCTATATACAATGTGAGCAAATGAGGTGAGATAAGGGAGGTAAAGGCAAAAAAAAGGCCATGGTGGCGAAGTAAATACAATATAGCAAGTAAAACACTGGAATGGTAGATTTGCAGTGGAAGAATGTGCAAAGTAGAGATAGAAATAATGGGGTGCAAAGGAGCAAAATAAATAAATAAATAAATACAGTAGGGGAAGAGGTAGTTGTTTGGGCTAAATTATAGACGGGCTATGTACAGGTGCAGTAATCTGTGAGCTGCTCTGACAGCTGGTGCTTAAAGCTAGTGAGGGAGATAAGTGTTTCCAGTTTCAGAGATTGTTGTAGTTCGTTCCAGTCATTGGCAGCAAAGAACTGGAAGGAGAGGCGACCAAAGGAAGAATTGGTTTTGGGGGTGACCAGAGAGATATACCTGCTGGAGCGCGTGCTACAGGTGGGTTCTGCTATGGTGACCTATATTGATGGGTGATGTCACTTCCTCCCTAGCCCTGGTCCTGATCATCGCTTTCCATCGTATAAAGAAGGACAACCAGAAGAAAGCCTTGCTGGGAGAAACGGACGCCATTCTCTAGAAACACATGAGATAGTATGTGTTTGTTTAATTGTTATATTTCTGAAGAACAGATCTACTTTGATTGGTTGTATGCATATGTTATAAATACTACCTGGTTTCGTCATAATCATGCACTCATGCAGCTCAATAACTTATTTCCCTTGTCAGTGAATTTTGGCTGTATTTAGAATTTAGACTGTCCATTCTCAGCTGGTGTGTCTTGACTGGCTGTGCACTGTGTGATGGTTCAAACACTCCATTTCAAGCTGCTTGCTGTAATTGTGTAGACTGTTGCTCAGAGACTTCAGTTCACCGTTTGCCTCTGACTGTTTTTTGTGGTTGATACTGTCTTTATACTGATACTCCATGATGTTTTTTTAATGAGGCCTGATATTAGTGAAGATGCTAGCTAGCTGAGGGTTAAATTAGGATGGTTCCACCACTTTAGAATGGGAGAAAGACTGCATACAGTAAAGAGTAGAAATGACCATGGAAAAACAACCGATGTTGAAGACAGTTCCAACACCTAAACATCCCTCAGTTTAACCCTTGGTGTTAACTGTTTGACAAGCCCAGTGTAAATGAGTGCCTGGTGAATGTCTGAGTGTGTACCAAGGTTATTATAGTTTTGTGATTTTCTATTAAATTTGATTTCTATTACTTTTTACTAATTCTGTTCAGTTTCCATTCGGTTTCAGACTTGATTTACTAGTTTTTATTCTGTTTCAGTACGATAAAAAACATATTTTGTTTTTATATTATTCAGTTGTAGTTTCAGTTTGTTGTATTTTTTGTGTGAGGGACAGAAGGTAGCCTCACGTGTCCTTATGCTAGGGGCCATGTATGTGTTGTAGGACTATAGCAGGGGTACTCAAGTACTATTTGAGATGGTCCGGTCACACACATTTCCTAGGTGGCAAAAGTCCTGATGGATATTTCCATTTATCAGCGTAGTAACAAACCCGGCAATTTTACATATTATCCACGTCTTATGCGTGTTCACATGATACTGGGAGTCGAATCCTCAGCGAATTACAAAAAATAAAACAATAGCTATCTCCCCATCTTTATCCTGAAATTCTTTGTGGGTGCTGTACAGATGAACTTTGAGGTTGTGGGATGTAGGGTGGTAGTGGGATGCAGGGTGGGATGCAGCAGCGGGATGCAGGGTGGTATGCTGCCAGCCAGCAGCATACCACTCTAGATCCCACTGCTGGCTTGCCTCTGAAACTAAGCCGGGTCAGTCCCTGGATGGGAGACCAGATGCTGCTGGAAGTGGTGTTGGAGGGCCAGTAGGGGGCACTTTTGCCTCTGGTCTAAGGAGATCCCCAGGGCAGTGAAGGGGACATTGCCTTGTGTAGGGTGCTGTCTTTTGGATGGGATGTTAAACGGATGTCCTGACTCTGTGGTCATTAAAAAGCCCATTACTTATCATAAGAGTAAGGGTATTAACACTGGTGTCATGACAAAATTCCCAAACTGGTACCATTCCCATCAGGAACACCTAATCACCCCCCCCCCCCCCTCATTATAATTGGCATATATCACTTAGCTGATGTATGGTGAGTATTCTGGCACAAAAATAGTTGCCGTGCATCACCCAGGTGGGTGCTACACATTGGAGGTGAGTTTCCCCCTACAATGTAAAGCGCTTGGAGTACCTCAGTTGGTAGAATAGTGCCATATAAATCCAATAAATTGTTATTAGCTTCTGACACTACAATACATTTGCTTTTGTCCTTTCCAGCAATGTACTCCAAATAATCCCATACATGGTTTTGTCTTTTGCAACCAACCACTGCTGTGTTGTGTTTGCTGCTGCCATTGTTCACGCTCATGCTTCGTGCTCGTCCTCAGATTTCTTCCGTTAGCTAGCGATGCAGCGATGCACCAGCTAGGCCTATTTGAAACATCGCCATCTACTGGCAGCATTTACCCTCCAGATTCAGAAGTTCGAAAACCCCATTAGAGAAAAAAGCTTCAAAACCCCATTCGATTTTTGTCCAAAGTTTAGAAGGAAAAAAACAACTGAACATAATTCATGATGGTTTTAATTTAGTTTGTTTTGCAGTTGTTTTTCCAATTTTTGTTTTTATTTAATTTTCATTTCAGTTTTTGTTTACTATTATAACCTTGGTGTGTGCAACACAGTAATGGAGAGAGGAATGGAGAAAATGTCTATCTGAATAAAGGCTATCTGGACCTACTGCTTTTGAGTAAAATTGTGTGCTTTGGGCTGAGAGAGGAAAGTAATATTATGTGTATGTGTGTGTGCTTTGGGCTGAGAGAGGAAAGTAATATTATGTGCATGTGTGTGTGCTTTGGGTTGAGAGAGGAATGTAATATTATGTGCATGTGTGTGTGCTTTGGGCTGAGAGAGGAATGTAATATTATGTGCATGTGTGTGTGCTTTGGGCTGAGAGAGGAATGTAATATTATGTGCATGTGTGTGTGCTTTGGGCTGAGAGAGGAAAGTAATATTATGTGCATGTGTGTGTGCTTTGGGTTGAGAGAGGAATGTAATAGTATGTGCATGTGTGTGTGCTTTGGGCTGAGAGAGGAATGTAATATTATGTGCATGTGTGTGTGCTTTGGGCTGAGAGAGGAATGTAATATTATGTGCATGTGTGTGTGCTTTGGGCTGAGAGAGGAAAGTAATATTATGTGCATGTGTGTGTGCTTTGGGCTGAGAGAGGAAAGTAATATTATGTGCATGTGTGTGTGCTTTGGGCTGAGAGAGGAAAGTAATATTATGTGCATGTGTGTGTGCTTTGGGCTGAGAGAGGAAAGTAATATTATGTGCATGTGTGTGTGCTTTGGGCTGAGAGAGGAAAGTAATATTATGTGCATGTGTGTGTGCTTTGGGCTGAGAGAGGAATGTAATATTATGTGCATGTGTGTGTGCTTTGGGCTGAGAGAGGAAAGTAATATTATGTGCATGTGTGTGTGCTTTGGGCTGAGAGAGGAAAGTAATATTATGTGCATGTGTGTGTGCTTTGGGCTGAGAGAGGAATGTAATATTATGTGCATGTGTGTGTGCTTTGGGCTGAGAGAGGAATGTAATATTATGTGCATGTGTGTGTGCTTTGGGCTGAGAGAGGAATGTAGGTGCGTGCTTGTGTATGTTTCTGAAAGGTGAGTGATGAGGTAACTGTAATAACCAGTTAAACTCCTCTACTCTGGTCATAACTGCAGAGAACAGTCTGTCACGTTGATTGTACAGCAGCAGCTTTTTATACCTCTGTGAAAAGGCTTCTGATGAGGAAAACTCATTATAGGTGGTATTTAAGTGGTATAACACCTGAGAATTAATACATTAGTTTCTGTAGGTCTTTCTCTCTCTGCCTGTTTTTATGTCTACCTGTCATTCTGTCCTCAACGCTACTGAACTGAATGACTCGTCTCAGGGACTCGTCTCAGGGAGAGAGAGAGAAAGAGAAATAAAGAGAGAAAGAGAGAGGGGGATAGAGAAGAACTGAAGAGTTTTCTTAAAGGTACTGGGAGAATGAAAGCAAATTATCTCTCCGCAAGTTATTTCACAGCTACTCTTTCAAAATAATATGTATTTATTGTAAGACACATACTGATGTAATCAGTTAATGGCAGCACCTGTCAATGATTTTAGAGGTTGGAATAATTCTGATTTAAAATGATTTCTTTGTCCAGATCTGTATACACTTGTAAGATATCCAGACACAATGTGTGTCTGACTACCTCCGGAGGTGGGCAGGATGATCTGATCACAATCTGATCATAATGTGCCTTTTGACTGTCTAAAAATGTGGGCACAATCAGAATGTGGACAAGATCAGGACAAAAGACGCAGGTTAGAACCATGCAGGTATAAACGGGCCTAGTGTGTGTGTAGACAGAGGCAGAGTGGAGTTTAGGTTTCAGAGCTCATAAAGTGCATCTAAGCATCAGACAACTTTTATTGTTTACGCCTGGGTCCACTCTGCTCTTGTAACCTGGTAACGCATTCCACAACAACAGACCCAAACACACCCACCAGAGAGACACCGAGACAGAAGAGATGAAGTGATAGGATGTCGTTACTGTCACAAAACACAAATGTGTGCAGGTCAGTGTGTGTCATCACAGCTTCTCATGACCATCAACTGACCTCTGATCTCTCCGCCCATGCAACACATATCACCAGAACGGTCCTTACAGGGGTGTCCTTTAACTGTGTGGTGTGTGTGCATGTGCGTGTGTGCATTTGTTTGCCAGTTTGTGTGTGTGTGTTACAAATTCCTATTCAACTTTAAAAATCGAATGTAACACCATCAACACACTGTTCAGCAAGACACAAAATACTGTTTTGTGAGGAAATTAAGGTATTTTAACATTGACAATAGAGTCTACATGTTTGTTTTGTATATGTTTCACAAGAGTTTAGTTTTTCAGAACAAAAACACAACACGTAGCTACCAGGGTAAAACTGCACCTGCAAGATGTCCTCATGTAACTGTGACACGGCCAGAGGAATTCCTGTAAAGACATTACGAACACAAGTGACAAGCAGTGTGTGTGTGCAGAGGGGTGAGCCAGGGGACAAGGATGTGACATAACAGGAAGAGCCTCCTCCACCCCGTCACCATCGCTGTTCCACAGGGAGATAGCAGGATAACGCAGGTCTCATGAGAGACTCACGCACACGGAAACAAGATGATGTTTACTATTAGTTAAGCACGAAGAGGTGTCAGAGCGTGGAGTCTGGGCTGTGTAGACACAAACCTTAAGGTAAACTCTGATCTGTGATCAGTAAATAACCTCCCAGTGGTGCGTTAGTGAGTGATGGTGGAGCGTTCTCCTTCAAGTGTTCCCGTAGCAACACCCACTCCTCCACTCCTGACAGGAAGTAGTGATGCGTGAGCGTTCCAGAGTGGAGCATCTGTTTCTGTGACTCAGTCCTTCTCACACACTCACACTGCAGGGCCACAGTCCAGAATCACATTGGATCCCAGCAGGGAAGTTCTGGAACAGTAACACAGGGGTCAACACTGCCTTCTACTACTGGGCCTATTCTTGTCCGCCAGCCGCCTCTATGTCTGATCTACTGTTGACGCCATTGTTATTTACCTGGGGACAAGGTCACTTTATGCCAGACTCGTGCGATGACTGAAGCTCTGAATGAGTGTTGATTACTATCAACTCAATAAATAAACATCACAACAACAAATCAAATTGTATTTGTCACATGCGTCATAAGCAACAGGTGTAGACTAACAGTGAAATGCTTACTTACGGTTCCTTTTCTAACAATGCAGTTAAATAACTTTTTTTATAGAAATAGTGACACGAGGAATAAATGAAAAACATGGCTCTATACAGGGATTACCAGTACAGAGTCGATGTGCAGGAGTAGATACAGTTGAAGTCGGAAGTTTACATACACTTAGGTTGGAGTCATTAAAACTCGTTTTTCAACCACTCCACAAATTTCTTGTTAACAAACTATAGTTTTGGCAAGTCGGTTAGGACATCTACTTTGTGCATGACAAGTAATTTTTCCAACAATTGTTTACAGACAGATTATTTCACTTATAATTCACTGTATCACAATTTCAGTCGGTCAGAAATTTACATACATTAAGTTGACTGTGCCTTTAAACAGCTTGGAACATTCCAGAAAATTATGTCATGGCTTTAGAAGCTTCTGATAGGCTAATTGACATCATTTGAGACAATTGGAGGTGTACCTGTGGATGTATTTCAAGGCCTACCTTCAAACTCAGTGCTTCTCTGCTTGACATCATGGAAAAATCAAAAGAAATCAGCCAAGACCTCAGAAAAATATTGTAGACCTCTAAGTCTGGTTCATCCTTGGGAGCAATTTCCAAACGCCTGAAGTTCCCACGTTCATCTGTACAAACAATAGTACGCAAGTATAAACACCATGGGACCACGCAGCCGTCATACCGCTCAGGAAGGACGCGTTCTGTCTCCTAGAGATGAACGTACTTTGGTATGCAAATGTGCAAATCAAGCCCAGAACAACAGCAAAGGACCTTGTGAAGATGCTGGAGGAAACAGGTACAAAAGTATCTATATCCACAGTAAAACAAGTCCTATATCCACATAACCTGAAAGGCCGCTCAGCAAGGAAGAAGCCACTTCTCCAAATGCCACCATAAAAAGCCAGACTACAGTTTGCAACTGCACATGGGGACAAAGATCGTACTTTTTGGAGAAATGTCCTCTGGTCTGATGAAACAAAAATAGAACTGTTCGGCCATAATGACCATCGTTATGTTTGGAGGAAAAAGGGGGAGGCTTGCAAGCCGAAGAACACCATCCCAACAGTGAAGCACGGGGGTGGCAGCATCATGTTGTGGGGGTGCTTTGCTGCAGGAGGGACTGGTGCACTTCACAAAATAGATGGCACTATGAGGGAGGAAAATTATGTGGATATATAGAAGCAACATCAGTTAGGAAGTTAAAGCTTGGTCACAAATGGGTCTTCCAAATGGACAATGACCCCAAGCATACTTCCAAAGCAAATTGCCTTAAAGACAACAAAGTCAAGGTATTGGAGTGGCCATCAAAATGCCCTGACCTCAAACCCATAGAAAAAAATGTGGGCAGAACTGAAAAAGCATGTGCGAGCAAGGAGGCCTACAAACCTGACTCGGTTACACCAGCTCTGTCAGGAGGAATGGGCCACAAATTGCGCAAATTGTTAACAAAGAGACACACCGCTACGCCCTTCGTCTTACCCGAGTCAGCCGTCCGGTCTTGACGATGAATAGAACAACCAGCAAGATGTATATTATCATGTTCTCGTTCAGCCACGACACGGAGAAACACCAAATATTAAAAATTTTCAGGTCCGTTTATAGCATAGCCTTGAACGGAGCTCATCCAGTTTGTTTTCCAGTGACTGCACGTTCGCCAATAGAACTGAGGGCAACGGTGGTCTATTTGCTCTCCACCGTAGTCTCGTCAGGATGCCGCCTGCCTCTCCTTGGGCCTGGTCCGGAGGAAGCACAACATCCAGAGATGCCTACTCGTTGAAGTAGAAATGCTGATCCAGCTGGAGGTTAGTGATCGCTGTTCTGATGTCCAGAAGATGTTTTCGGTAATAGGAATGATGGCGGGGACATTATGTACAAAAAGACCACATAGGTCAGGAGCCCGTAAGACGGAAACAAGAACAGTCCAATAACACCAGCCTTAACACATAACAACAACACAGACCAATAACACCAGCATAAACACGTAACATTCACAGTCCAATAACACCAGCATAAACACATAACAACAACACAGTCCAATAACACCAGCCTTAACACATAACAACAACACAGACCAATAACACCAGCATAAACACGTAACATCACAGTCCAAAAACACCAGCCTTAACACATAACAACATCACAGTCCAATAACACCAGCCTTAACACATAACAACAACACAGTCCAATAACACCAGCCTTAACACATAACAACAACACAGTCCAATAACACCAGCATAAACATGTAACATCACAGTCCAATAACACCAGCATAAACACGTAACACAGTCCAATAACACCAGCATAAACACATAACAACAACACAGTCCAATAACACCAGCATAAACACGTAATAACACCAGCATAAACACGTAACATCACAATCCAATAACACCAGCCTTAACACATAACAACATCACAGTCCAATAACACCAGCCTTAACACATAACAACAACACAGTCCAATAACACCAGCATAAACACGTAACATCACAGTCCAATAACACCAGCCTTAACACATAACAGCACAGTCCAATAACACCAGCATAAACACGTAACACAGTCCAATAACACCAGCATAAACACGTAACACAGTCCAATAACACCAGCATAAACACGTAACACAGTCCAATAACACCAGCATAAACACGTAACACAGTCCAATAACACCAGCATAAACACGTAACACAGTCCAATAACACCAGCATAAACACGTAACACCACATTCCAATAACACCAGCATGAACACGTAACACAGTCCAATAACACCAGCATAAACACGTAACACCACATTCCAATAACACCAGCATGAACACGTAACACAGTCCAATAACACCAGCATAAACACGTAACACAGTCCAATAACACCAGCATAAACACGTAACACAGTCCAATAACACCAGCATAAACACGTAACACAGTCCAATAACACCAGCATAAACACGTAACACAGTCCAATAACACCAGCATAAACACGTAACACAGTCCAATAACACCAGCATAAACACGTAACACAGTCCAATAACACCAGCATAAACACGTAACACAGTCCAATAACACCAGCATAAACACGTAACACAGTCCAATAACACCAGCATAAACACGTAACACAGTCCAATAACACCAGCATAAACACGTAACACAGTCCAATAACACCAGCATAAACACGTAACACAGTCCAATAACACCAGCATAAACACGTAACACCACATTCCAATAACACCAGCATAAACACGTAACACAGTCCAATAACACCAGCATAAACACGTAACACAGTCCAATAACACCAGCATAAACACGTAACACCACATTCCAATAACACCAGCATGAACACGTAACACAGTCCAATAACACCAGCATAAACACGTAACACAGTCCAATAACACCAGCATAAACACGTAACACCACATTCCAATAACACCAGCATGAACACGTAACACAGTCCAATAACACCAGCATAAACACGTAACACAGTCCAATAACACCAGCATAAACACGTAACACAGTCCAATAACACCAGCATAAACACGTAACACAGTCCAATAACACCAGCATAAACACGTAACACAGTCCAATAACACCAGCATAAACACGTAACACAGTCCAATAACACCAGCATAAACACGTAACACAGTCCAATAACACCAGCATAAACACGTAACACAGTCCAATAACACCAGCATAAACACGTAACACAGTCCAATAACACCAGCATAAACACGTAACACAGTCCAATAACACCAGCATAAACACGTAACACAGTCCAATAACACCAGCATAAACACGTAACACAGTCCAATAACACCAGCATAAACACGTAACACAGTCCAATAACACCAGCATAAACACGTAACACAGTCCAATAACACCAGCATAAACACGTAACACCACATTCCAATAACAGCAGCATGAACACGTAACACAGTCCAATAACACCAGCATAAACACGTAACACAGTCCAATAACACCAGCATAAACACGTAACACCACATTCCAATAACACCAGCATGAACACGTAACACAGTCCAATAACACCAGCATAAACACGTAACACAGTCAAATAACACCAGCATAAACACGTAACACCACATTCCAATAACACCAGCATGAACACGTAACACAGTCCAATAACACCAGCATAAACACGTAACACAGTCCAATAACACCAGCATAAACACGTAACACAGTCCAATAACACCAGCATAAACACGTAACACAGTCCAATAACACCAGCATAAACACGTAACACAGTCCAATAACACCAGCATAAACACGTAACACAGTCCAATAACACCAGCATAAACACGTAACACAGTCCAATAACACCAGCATAAACACGTAACACAGTCCAATAACACCAGCATAAACACGTAACACAGTCCAATAACACCAGCATAAACACGTAACACAGTCCAATAACACCAGCATAAACACGTAACACAGTCCAATAACACCAGCATAAACACGTAACACAGTCCAATAACACCAGCATAAACACGTAACACAGTCCAATAACACCAGCATAAACACGTAACACCACATTCCAATAACACCAGCATAAACACGTAACACAGTCCAATAACACCAGCATAAACACGTAACACAGTCCAATAACACCAGCATAAACACGTAACACCACATTCCAATAACACCAGCATGAACACGTAACACAGTCCAATAACACCAGCATAAACACGTAACACAGTCCAATAACACCAGCATAAACACGTAACACCACATTCCAATAACACCAGCATGAACACGTAACACAGTCCAATAACACCAGCATAAACACGTAACACAGTCCAATAACACCAGCATAAACACGTAACACAGTCCAATAACACCAGCATAAACACGTAACACAGTCCAATAACACCAGCATAAACACGTAACACAGTCCAATAACACCAGCATAAACACGTAACACAGTCCAATAACACCAGCATAAACACGTAACACAGTCCAATAACACCAGCATAAACACGTAACACAGTCCAATAACACCAGCATAAACACGTAACACAGTCCAATAACACCAGCATAAACACGTAACACAGTCCAATAACACCAGCATAAACACGTAACACAGTCCAATAACACCAGCATAAACACGTAACACAGTCCAATAACACCAGCATAAACACGTAACACAGTCCAATAACACCAGCATAAACACGTAACACAGTCCAATAACACCAGCATAAACACGTAACACCACATTCCAATAACAGCAGCATGAACACGTAACACAGTCCAATAACACCAGCATAAACACGTAACACAGTCCAATAACACCAGCATAAACACGTAACACCACATTCCAATAACACCAGCATGAACACGTAACACAGTCCAATAACACCAGCATAAACACGTAACACAGTCAAATAACACCAGCATAAACACGTAACACCACATTCCAATAACACCAGCATGAACACGTAACACAGTCCAATAACACCAGCATAAACACGTAACACAGTCCAATAACACCAGCATAAACACGTAACACAGTCCAATAACACCAGCATAAACACGTAACACAGTCCAATAACACCAGCATAAACACGTAACACAGTCCAATAACACCAGCATAAACACGTAACACAGTCCAATAACACCAGCATAAACACGTAACACAGTCCAATAACACCAGCATAAACACGTAACACAGTCCAATAACACCAGCATAAACACGTAACACAGTCCAATAACACCAGCATAAACACGTAACACAGTCCAATAACACCAGCATAAACACGTAACACAGTCCAATAACACCAGCATAAACACGTAACACAGTCCAATAACACCAGCATAAACACGTAACACAGTCCAATAACACCAGCATAAACACGTAACACCACATTCCAATAACAGCAGCATGAACACGTAACACAGTCCAATAACACCAGCATAAACACGTAACACAGTCCAATAACACCAGCATAAACACGTAACATCACAGTCCAATAACACCAGCATAAACACGTAACACAGTCCAATAACACCAGCATAAACACGTAACACAGTCCAATAACACCAGCATAAACACGTAACACAGTCCAATAACACCAGCATAAACACGTAACACAGTCCAATAACACCAGCATAAACACGTAACACAGTCAAATAACACCAGCATAAACACGTAACACAGTCCAATAACACCAGCATAAACACGTAACACAGTCCAATAACACCAGCATAAACATGTAACACAGTCCAATAACACCAGCATAAACACGTAACACAGTCCAATAACACCAGCATAAATATGTAACACAGTCCAATAACACCAGCATAAACATGTAACACAGTCCAATAACACCAGCATAAACACGTAACACAGTCCAATAACACCAGCATAAACACGTAACACAGTCCAATAACACCAGCATAAACACGTAACACAGTCCAATAACACCAGCATAAACACATATCACAGTCCAATAACACCAGCATAAACACGTAACACAGTCCAATAACACCAGCATAAACACGTAACACAGTCCAATAACACCAGCATAAACACGTAACACAGTCCAATAACACCAGCATAAACACGTAACACAGTCCAATAACACCAGCATAAACACGTAACACAGTCCAATAACACCAGCATAAACACGTAACACAGTCCAATAACACCAGCATAAACACGTAACACAGTCCAATAACACCAGCATAAACACGTAACACAGTCCAATAACACCAGCATAAACATGTAACACAGTCCAATAACACCAGCATAAACACGTAACACAGTCCAATAACACCAGCATAAACACGTAACACAGTCCAATAACACCAGCATAAACACGTAACACAGTCCAATAACACCAGCATAAACACGTAACACCACATTCCAATAACACCAGCATAAACACGTAACACCACATTCCAATAACACCAGCATAAACACGTAACACCACATTCCAATAACACCAGCATGAACACGTAACACAGTCCAATAACACCAGCATAAACACGTAACACAGTCCAATAACACCAGCATAAACACGTAACACAGTCCAATAACACCAGCATAAACACGTAACACAGTCCAATAACACCAGCATAAACACGTAACACAGTCCAATAACACCAGCATAAACACGTAACACAGTCCAATAACACCAGCATAAACACGTAACACAGTCCAATAACACCAGCATAAACACGTAACACAGTCCAATAACACCAGCATAAACACGTAACACAGTCCAATAACACCAGCATAAACACGTAACAGTCCAATAACACCAGCATAAACACGTAACACAGTCCAATAACACCAGCATAAACACGTAACACAGTCCAATAACACCAGCATAAACACGTAACACAGTCCAATAACACCAGCATAAACACGTAACACACTCCAATAACACCAGCATAAACACGTAACACAGTCCAATAACACCAGCATAAACACGTAACACAGTCCAATAACACCAGCATAAACACGTAACACACTCCAATAACACCAGCATAAACACGTAACAACACAGTCCAATAACACCAGCATAAACATGTAACACACTCCAATAACACCAGCATAAACACGTAACACAGTCCAATAACACCAGCATAAACACGTAACACAGTCCAATAACACCAGCATAAACACGTAACACACTCCAATAACACCAGCATAAACACGTAACACACTCCAATAACACCAGCATAAACACGTAACACACTCCAATAACACCAGCATAAACACGTAACACAGTCCAATAACACCAGCATAAACACGTAACACAGTCCAATAACACCAGCATAAACACGTAACACACTCCAATAACACCAGCATAAACACGTAACACACTCCAATAACACCAGCATAAACACGTAACACAGTCCAATAACACCAGCATAAACACGTAACACACTCCAATAACACCAGCATAAACACGTAACACAGTCCAATAACACCAGCATAAACACGTAACACAGTCCAATAACACCAGCATAAACACGTAACACAGTCCAATAACACCAGCATAAACACGTAACACAGTCCAATAACACCAGCATAAACACGTAACACAGTCCAATAACACCAGCATAAACATGTAACACAGTCCAATAACACCAGCATAAACATGTAACACAGTCCAATAACACCAGCATAAACACATAACACAGTCCAATAACACCAGCATAAACACGTAACACAGTCCAATAACACCAGCATAAACACGTAACACAGTCCAATAACACCAGCATAAACACGTAACACAGTCCAATAACACCAGCATAAACACGTAACACACTCCAATAACACCAGCATAAACACGTAACACAGTCAAATAACACCAGCATAAACACGTAACACCACATTCCAATAACACCAGCATGAACACGTAACACAGTCCAATAACACCAGCATAAACACGTAACACAGTCCAATAACACCAGCATAAACACGTAACATCACATTCCAATAACACCAGCATGAACACGTAACACAGTCCAATAACACCAGCATAAACACGTAACACAGTCAAATAACACCAGCATAAACACGTAACACCACATTCCAATAACACCAGCATGAACACGTAACACAGTCCAATAACACCAGCATAAACACGTAACACAGTCCAATAACACCAGCATAAACACGTAACATCACATTCCAATAACACCAGCATAAACACGTAACACAGTCCAATAACACCAGCATAAACACGTAACACAGTCCAATAACACCAGCATAAACACGTAACACAGTCCAATAACACCAGCATAAACACGTAACACAGTCCAATAACACCAGCATAAACACGTAACACAGTCCAATAACACCAGCATAAACACGTAACACAGTCCAATAACACCAGCATAAACACGTAACACAGTCCAATAACACCAGCATAAACACGTAACACAGTCCAATAACACCAGCATAAACACGTAACACCACATTCCAATAACAGCAGCATGAACACGTAACACAGTCCAATAACACCAGCATAAACACGTAACACAGTCCAATAACACCAGCATAAACACGTAACATCACAGTCCAATAACACCAGCATAAACACGTAACACAGTCCAATAACACCAGCATAAACACGTAACACAGTCCAATAACACCAGCATAAACACGTAACACAGTCCAATAACACCAGCATAAACACGTAACACAGTCCAATAACACCAGCATAAACACGTAACACAGTCCAATAACACCAGCATAAACATGTAACACAGTCCAATAACACCAGCATAAACACGTAACACAGTCCAATAACACCAGCATAAACACGTAACACAGTCCAATAACACCAGCATAAACACGTAACACAGTCCAATAACACCAGCATAAACACATAACACAGTCCAATAACACCAGCATAAACACGTAACACAGTCCAATAACACCAGCATAAACACGTAACACAGTCCAATAACACCAGCATAAACACGTAACACAGTCCAATAACACCAGCATAAACACGTAACACAGTCCAATAACACCAGCATAAACACGTAACACAGTCCAATAACACCAGCATAAACACGTAACACAGTCCAATAGCACCAGCATAAACACGTAACACAGTCCAATAACACCAGCATAAACACGTAACACAGTCCAATAACACCAGCATAAACACGTAACACAGTCCAATAACACCAGCATAAAAACGTAACACAGTCCAATAACACCAGCATAAACACGTAACACAGTCCAATAACACCAGCATAAACATGTAACACAGTCCAATAACACCAGCATAAACACGTAACACAGTCCAATAACACCAGCATAAACACGTAACACAGTCCAATAACACCAGCATAAACACGTAACACAGTCCAATAACACCAGCATAAACACGTAACACCACATTCCAATAACACCAGCATAAACACGTAACACAGTCCAATAACACCAGCATAAACACGTAACACCACATTCCAATAACACCAGCATGAACACGTAACACAGTCCAATAACACCAGCATAAACATGTAACACAGTCCAATAACACCAGCATAAACACGTAACACAGTCCAATAACACCAGCATAAACACGTAACACAGTCCAATAACACCAGCATAAACACGTAACACAGTCCAATAACACCAGCATAAACACGTAACACCACATTCCAATAACACCAGCATGAACACGTAACACAGTCCAATAACACCAGCATAAACACGTAACATCACAGTCCAATAACACCAGCATAAACACGTAACACAGTCCAATAACACCAGCATAAACACATAACACAGTCCAATAACACCAGCATAAACACGTAACACAGTCCAATAACACCAGCATAAACACGTAACACAGTCCAATAACACCAGCATAAACACGTAACACAGTCCAATAACACCAGCATAAACACGTAACACAGTCCAATAACACCAGCATAAACACGTAACACAGTCCAATAACACCAGCATAAACACGTAACACAGTCCAATAACACCAGCATAAACACGTAACACAGTCCAATAACACCAGCATAAACACGTAACACAGTCCAATAACACCAGCATAAACACGTAACACAGTCCAATAACACCAGCATAAACACGTAACACACTCCAATAACACCAGCATAAACACGTAACACAGTCCAATAACACCAGCATAAACACGTAACACACTCCAATAACACCAGCATAAACACGTAACACACTCCAATAACACCAGCATAAAAACGTAACACAGTCCAATAACACCAGCATAAACACGTAACACACTCCAATAACACCAGCATAAACACGTAACACACTCCACTAACACCAGCATAAACACGTAACACAGTCCAATAACACCAGCATAAACACGTAACACAGTCCAATAACACCAGCATAAACACGTAACACCACATTCCAATAACACCAGCATAAACACGTAACACAGTCCAATAACACCAGCATAAACACGTAACACAGTCCAATAACACCAGCATAAACACGTAACACAGTCCAATAACACCAGCATAAACACGTAACACAGTCCAATAACACCAGCATAAACACGTAACACAGTCCAATAACACCAGCATAAACACGTAACACAGTCCAATAACACCAGCATAAACACGTAACACAGTCCAATAACACCAGCATAAACACGTAACACAGTCCAATAACACCAGCATAAACACGTAACACAGTCCAATAACACCAGCATAAACACGTAACACAGTCCAATAACACCAACATAAACACGTAACACCACATTCCAATAACACCAGCATAAACACGTAACACAGTCCAATAACACCAGCATAAACACGTAACACAGTCCAATAACACCAGCATAAACACGTAACACCACATTCCAATAACACCAGCATGAACACGTAACACAGTCCAATAACACCAGCATAAACACGTAACACAGTCAAATAACACCAGCATAAACACGTAACACCACATTCCAATAACACCAGCATGAACACGTAACACAGTCCAATAACACCAGCATAAACACGTAACACAGTCCAATAACACCAGCATAAACACGTAACACAGTCCAATAACACCAGCATAAACACGTAACACAGTCCAATAACACCAGCATAAACACGTAACACAGTCCAATAACACCAGCATAAACACGTAACACAGTCCAATAACACCAGCATAAACACGTAACACAGTCCAATAACACCAGCATAAACACGTAACACAGTCCAATAACACCAGCATAAACACGTAACACAGTCCAATAACACCAGCATAAACACGTAACACAGTCCAATAACACCAGCATAAACACGTAACACAGTCCAATAACACCAGCATAAACACGTAACACAGTCCAATAACACCAGCATAAACACGTAACACAGTCCAATAACACCAGCATAAACACGTAACACAGTCCAATAACACCAGCATAAACACGTAACACCACATTCCAATAACAGCAGCATGAACACGTAACACAGTCCAATAACACCAGCATAAACACGTAACACAGTCCAATAACACCAGCATAAACACGTAACACCACATTCCAATAACACCAGCATGAACACGTAACACAGTCCAATAACACCAGCATAAACACGTAACACAGTCAAATAACACCAGCATAAACACGTAACACCACATTCCAATAACACCAGCATGAACACGTAACACAGTCCAATAACACCAGCATAAACACGTAACACAGTCCAATAACACCAGCATAAACACGTAACACAGTCCAATAACACCAGCATAAACACGTAACACAGTCCAATAACACCAGCATAAACACGTAACACAGTCCAATAACACCAGCATAAACACGTAACACAGTCCAATAACACCAGCATAAACACGTAACACAGTCCAATAACACCAGCATAAACACGTAACACAGTCCAATAACACCAGCATAAACACGTAACACAGTCCAATAACACCAGCATAAACACGTAACACAGTCCAATAACACCAGCATAAACACGTAACACCACATTCCAATAACACCAGCATAAACACGTAACACAGTCCAATAACACCAGCATAAACACGTAACACCACATTCCAATAACACCAGCATGAACACGTAACACAGTCCAATAACACCAGCATAAACATGTAACACAGTCCAATAACACCAGCATAAACACGTAACACAGTCCAATAACACCAGCATAAACACGTAACACAGTCCAATAACACCAGCATAAACACGTAACACAGTCCAATAACACCAGCATAAACACGTAACACCACATTCCAATAACACCAGCATGAACACGTAACACAGTCCAATAACACCAGCATAAACACGTAACATCACAGTCCAATAACACCAGCATAAACACGTAACACAGTCCAATAACACCAGCATAAACACATAACACAGTCCAATAACACCAGCATAAACACGTAACACAGTCCAATAACACCAGCATAAACACGTAACACAGTCCAATAACACCAGCATAAACACGTAACACAGTCCAATAACACCAGCATAAACACGTAACACAGTCCAATAACACCAGCATAAACACGTAACACAGTCCAATAACACCAGCATAAACACGTAACACAGTCCAATAACACCAGCATAAACACGTAACACAGTCCAATAACACCAGCATAAACACGTAACACAGTCCAATAACACCAGCATAAACACGTAACACAGTCCAATAACACCAGCATAAACACGTAACACACTCCAATAACACCAGCATAAACACGTAACACAGTCCAATAACACCAGCATAAACACGTAACACACTCCAATAACACCAGCATAAACACGTAACACACTCCAATAACACCAGCATAAAAACGTAACACAGTCCAATAACACCAGCATAAACACGTAACACACTCCAATAACACCAGCATAAACACGTAACACACTCCACTAACACCAGCATAAACACGTAACACAGTCCAATAACACCAGCATAAACACGTAACACAGTCCAATAACACCAGCATAAACACGTAACACCACATTCCAATAACACCAGCATAAACACGTAACACAGTCCAATAACACCAGCATAAACACGTAACACAGTCCAATAACACCAGCATAAACACGTAACACAGTCCAATAACACCAGCATAAACACGTAACACAGTCCAATAACACCAGCATAAACACGTAACACAGTCCAATAACACCAGCATAAACACGTAACACAGTCCAATAACACCAGCATAAACACGTAACACAGTCCAATAACACCAGCATAAACACATAACACAGTCCAATAACACCAGCATAAACACGTAACACAGTCCAATAACACCAGCATAAACACGTAACACAGTCCAATAACACCAACATAAACACGTAACACCACATTCCAATAACACCAGCATAAACACGTAACACAGTCCAATAACACCAGCATAAACACGTAACACAGTCCAATAACACCAGCATAAACACGTAACACCACATTCCAATAACACCAGCATGAACACGTAACACAGTCCAATAACACCAGCATAAACACGTAACACAGTCCAATAACACCAGCATAAACACGTAACACAGTCCAATAACACCAGCATAAACACGTAACACAGTCCAATAACACCAGCATAAACACGTAACACAGTCCAATAACACCAGCATAAACACGTAACACAGTCCAATAACACCAGCATAAACACGTAACACCACATTCCAATAACACCAGCATAAACACGTAACACAGTCCAATAACACCAGCATAAACACGTAACACAGTCCAATAACACCAGCATAAACACGTAACACAGTCCAATAACACCAGCATAAACACGTAACACAGTCCAATAACACCAGCATAAACACGTAACACAGTCCAATAACACCAGCATAAACACGTAACACAGTCCAATAACACCAGCATAAACACGTAACACAGTCCAATAACACCAGCATAAACACGTAACACACTCCAATAACACCAGCATAAACACGTAACACAGTCCAATAACACCAGCATAAACACGTAACACAGTCCAATAACACCAGCATAAACACGTAACACAGTCCAATAACACCAGCATAAACACGTAACACAGTCCAATAACACCAGCATAAACACGTAACACAGTCCAATAACACCAGCATAAACACGTAACACACTCCAATAACACCAGCATAAACACGTAACACACTCCAATAACACCAGCATAAACACGTAACAACACAGTCCAATAACACCAGCATAAACACGTAACACACTCCAATAACACCAGCATAAACACGTAACACAGTCCAATAACACCAGCATAAACACGTAACACAGTCCAATAACACCAGCATAAACACGTAACACACTCCAATAACACCAGCATAAACACGTAACACAGTCCAATAACACCAGCATAAACACGTAACACACTCCAATAACACCAGCATAAACACGTAACACAGTCCAATAACACCAGCATAAACACGTAACACAGTCCAATAACACCAGCATAAACACGTAACACACTCCAATAACACCAGCATAAACACGTAACACACTCCACTAACACCAGCATAAACACGTAACACAGTCCAATAACACCAGCATAAACACGTAACACACTCCAATAACACCAGCATAAACACGTAACACAGTCCAATAACACCAGCATAAACACGTAACACAGTCCAATAACACCAGCATAAACACGTAACACAGTCCAATAACACCAGCATAAACACGTAACACAGTCCAATAACACCAGCATAAACATGTAACACAGTCCAATAACACCAGCATAAACATGTAACACAGTCCAATAACACCAGCATAAACACGTAACACACTCCAATAACACCAGCATAAACACGTAACACAGTCCAATAACACCAGCATAAACACGTAACAACACAGTCCAATAACACCAGCATAAACACGTAACACACTCCAATAACACCAGCATAAACACGTAACACAGTCCAATAACACCAGCATAAACACGTAACACAGTCCAATAACACCAGCATAAACACGTAACACACTCCAATAACACCAGCATAAACACGTAACACAGTCCAATAACACCAGCATAAACACGTAACACAGTCCAATAACACCAGCATAAACACGTAACACAGTCCAATAACACCAGCATAAACACGTAACACAGTCCAATAACACCAGCATAAACACGTAACACACTCCACTAACACCAGCATAAACACGTAACACAGTCCAATAACACCAGCATAAACACGTAACACACTCCAATAACACCAGCATAAACACGTAACACATTCCAATAACACCAGCATGAACACGTAACACAGTCCAATAACACCAGCATAAACACGTAACATCACAGTCCAATAACACCAGCATAAACACGTAACACAGTCCAATAACACCAGCATAAACACATAACACAGTCCAATAACACCAGCATAAACACATAACACAGTCCAATAACACCAGCATAAACACGTAACACAGTCCAATAACACCAGCATAAACACGTAACACAGTCCAATAACACCAGCATAAACACGTAACACACTCCAATAACACCAGCATAAACACGTAACACAGTCCAATAACACCAGCATAAACACGTAACACAGTCCAATAACACCAGCATAAACACGTAACACAGTCCAATAACACCAGCATAAACACGTAACACAGTCCAATAACACCAGCATAAACACGTAACACAGTCCAATAACACCAGCATAAACACGTAACACACTCCAATAACACCAGCATAAACACGTAACACACTCCAATAACACCAGCATAAACACGTAACAACACAGTCCAATAACACCAGCATAAACACGTAACACACTCCAATAAAACCAGCATAAACACGTAACACAGTCCAATAACACCAGCATAAACACGTAACACAGTCCAATAACACCAGCATAAACACGTAACACACTCCAATAACACCAGCATAAACACGTAACACAGTCCAATAACACCAGCATAAACACGTAACACACTCCAATAACACCAGCATAAACACGTAACACAGTCCAATAACACCAGCATAAACACGTAACACAGTCCAATAACACCAGCATAAACACGTAACACACTCCAATAACACCAGCATAAACACGTAACACACTCCACTAACACCAGCATAAACACGTAACACAGTCCAATAACACCAGCATAAACACGTAACACACTCCAATAACACCAGCATAAACACGTAACACAGTCCAATAACACCAGCATAAACACGTAACACAGTCCAATAACACCAGCATAAACACGTAACACAGTCCAATAACACCAGCATAAACACGTAACACAGTCCAATAACACCAGCATAAACATGTAACACAGTCCAATAACACCAGCATAAACACGTAACACACTCCAATAACACCAGCATAAACACGTAACACAGTCCAATAACACCAGCATAAACACGTAACAACACAGTCCAATAACACCAGCATAAACACGTAACACACTCCAATAACACCAGCATAAACACGTAACACAGTCCAATAACACCAGCATAAACACGTAACACAGTCCAATAACACCAGCATAAACACGTAACACACTCCAATAACACCAGCATAAACACGTAACACAGTCCAATAACACCAGCATAAACACGTAACACACTCCAATAACACCAGCATAAACACGTAACACAGTCCAATAACACCAGCATAAACACGTAACACAGTCCAATAACACCAGCATAAACACGTAACACACTCCACTAACACCAGCATAAACACGTAACACAGTCCAATAACACCAGCATAAACACGTAACACACTCCAATAACACCAGCATAAACACGTAACACAGTCCAATAACACCAGCATAAACACGTAACACAGTCCAATAACACCAGCATAAACACGTAACACAGTCCAATAACACCAGCATAAACACGTAACACAGTCCAATAACACCAGCATAAACACGTAACACAGTCCAATAACACCAGCATAAACACGTAACACAGTCCAATAACACCAGCATAAACACGTAACACAGTCCAATAACACCAGCATAAACACGTAACACAGTCCAATAACACCAGCATAAACACGTAACACAGTCCAATAACACCAGCATAAACACGTAACACACTCCAATAACACCAGCATAAACACGTAACACACTCCAATAACACCAGCATAAACACGTAACACAGTCCAATAACACCAGCATAAACACGTAACACACTCCAATAACACCAGCATAAACACGTAACACAGTCCAATAACACCAGCATAAACACGTAACACAGTCCAATAACACCAGCATAAACACGTAACACACTCCAATAACACCAGCATAAACACGTAACACAGTCCAATAACACCAGCATAAACACGTAACACACTCCAATAACACCAGCATAAACACGTAACACAGTCCAATAACACCAGCATAAACACGTAACACAGTCCAATAACACCAGCATAAACACGTAACACACTCCAATAACACCAGCATAAACACGTAACACACTCCACTAACACCAGCATAAACACGTAACACAGTCCAATAACACCAGCATAAACACGTAACACACTCCAATAACACCAGCATAAACACGTAACACAGTCCAATAACACCAGCATAAACACGTAACACAGTCCAATAACACCAGCATAAACACGTAACACAGTCCAATAACACCAGCATAAACACGTAACACAGTCCAATAACACCAGCATAAACATGTAACACAGTCCAATAACACCAGCATAAACACGTAACACAGTCCAATAACACCAGCATAAACACGTAACACACTCCAATAACACCAGCATAAACACGTAACAACACAGTCCAATAACACCAGCATAAACACGTAACACACTCCAATAACACCAGCATAAACACGTAACACAGTCCAATAACACCAGCATAAACACGTAACACAGTCCAATAACACCAGCATAAACACGTAACACAGTCCAATAACACCAGCATAAACACGTAACACAGTCCAATAACACCAGCATAAACACGTAACACAGTCCAATAACACCAGCATAAACACGTAACACAGTCCAATAACACCAGCATAAACACGTAACACAGTCCAATAACACCAGCATAAACACGTAACACAGTCCAATAACACCAGCATAAACACGTAACACAGTCCAATAACACCAGCATAAACACGTAACACAGTCCAATAACACCAGCATAAACACGTAACACAGTCCAATAACACCAGCATAAACACGTAACACAGTCCAATAACACCAGCATAAACACGTAACACAGTCCAATAACACCAGCATAAACACGTAACACAGTCCAATAACACCAGCATAAACACGTAACACAGTCCAATAACACCAGCATAAACACGTAACACAGTCCAATACACCAGCATAAACACGTAACACAGTCCAATAACACCAGCATAAACACGTAACACACTCCAATAACACCAGCATAAACACGTAACACAGTCCAATAACACCAGCATAAACACGTAACACACTCCAATAACACCAGCATAAACACGTAACACAGTCCAATAACACCAGCATAAACACGTAACACAGTCCAATAACACCAGCATAAACACGTAACACACTCCAATAACACCAGCATAAACACGTAACACAGTCCAATAACACCAGCATAAACACGTAACACACTCCAATAACACCAGCATAAACACGTAACACAGTCCAATAACACCAGCATAAACACGTAACACAGTCCAATAACACCAGCATAAACACGTAACACAGTCCAATAACACCAGCATAAACACGTAACACAGTCCAATAACACCAGCATAAACATGTAACACAGTCCAATAACACCAGCATAAACACGTAACACACTCCAATAACACCAGCATAAACACGTAACACACTCCAATAACACCAGCATAAACACGTAACAACACAGTCCAATAACACCAGCATAAACACGTAACACACTCCAATAACACCAGCATAAACACGTAACACAGTCCAATAACACCAGCATAAACACGTAACACAGTCCAATAACACCAGCATAAACACGTAACACACTCCAATAACACCAGCATAAACACGTAACACAGTCCAATAACACCAGCATAAACACGTAACACACTCCAATAACACCAGCATAAACACGTAACACAGTCCAATAACACCAGCATAAACACGTAACACAGTCCAATAACACCAGCATAAACACGTAACACAGTCCAATAACACCAGCATAAACACGTAACACACTCCAATAACACCAGCATAAACACGTAACACAGTCCAATAACACCAGCATAAACACGTAACACAGTCCAATAACACCAGCATAAACACGTAACACAGTCCAATAACACCAGCATAAACACGTAACACAGTCCAATAACACCAGCATAAACACGTAACACAGTCCAATAACACCAGCATAAACACGTAACACAGTCCAATAACACCAGCATAAACACGTAACACAGTCCAATAACACCAGCATAAACACGTAACACAGTCCAATAACACCAGCATAAACACGTAACACAGTCCAATAACACCAGCATAAACACGTAACACAGTCCAATAACACCAGCATAAACACGTAACACAGTCCAATAACACCAGCATAAACACGTAACACAGTCCAATAACACCAGCATAAACACGTAACACAGTCCAATAACACCAGCATAAACACGTAACACAGTCCAATAACACCAGCATAAACACGTAACACACTCCAATAACACCAGCATAAACACGTAACAACACAGTCCAATAACACCAGCATAAACACGTAACAACACAGTCCAATAACACCAGCATAAACACGTAACACACTCCAATAACACCAGCATAAACACGTAACACAGTCCAATAACACCAGCATAAACACGTAACACAGTCCAATAACACCAGCATAAACACGTAACACACTCCAATAACACCAGCATAAACACGTAACACAGTCCAATAACACCAGCATAAACACGTAACACACTCCAATAACACCAGCATAAACACGTAACACAGTCCAATAACACCAGCATAAACACGTAACACAGTCCAATAACACCAGCATAAACACGTAACACACTCCAATAACACCAGCATAAACACGTAACACAGTCCAATAACACCAGCATAAACACGTAACACAGTCCAATAACACCAGCATAAACACGTAACACACTCCAATAACACCAGCATAAACACGTAACACA
Organism: Salvelinus alpinus; assembly: GCF_045679555.1. Lineage (NCBI taxonomy): Eukaryota > Metazoa > Chordata > Actinopteri > Salmoniformes > Salmonidae > Salvelinus > Salvelinus alpinus. The sequence continues at coordinate 1,902,138 of NC_092089.1, read as the reverse complement.
CTCCACTAACACCAGCATAAACACGTAACACAGTCCAATAACACCAGCATAAACACGTAACACACTCCAATAACACCAGCATAAACACGTAACACAGTCCAATAACACCAGCATAAACATGTAACACAGTCCAATAACACCAGCATAAACACGTAACACAGTCCAATAACACCAGCATAAACACGTAACACAGTCCAATAACACCAGCATAAACACGTAACACAGTCCAATAACACCAGCATAAACACGTAACACAGTCCAATAACACCAGCATAAACACGTAACACAGTCCAATAACACCAGCATAAACACGTAACACAGTCCAATAACACCAGCATAAACACGTAACACAGTCCAATAACACCAGCATAAACACGTAACACAGTCCAATAACACCAGCATAAACACGTAACACAGTCCAATAACACCAGCATAAACACGTAACACACTCCAATAACACCAGCATAAACACGTAACACACTCCAATAACACCAGCATAAACACGTAACAACACAGTCCAATAACACCAGCATAAACACGTAACACACTCCAATAACACCAGCATAAACACGTAACACAGTCCAATAACACCAGCATAAACACGTAACACAGTCCAATAACACCAGCATAAACACGTAACACACTCCAATAACACCAGCATAAACACGTAACACAGTCCAATAACACCAGCATAAACACGTAACACACTCCAATAACACCAGCATAAACACGTAACACAGTCCAATAACACCAGCATAAACACGTAACACAGTCCAATAACACCAGCATAAACACGTAACACACTCCAATAACACCAGCATAAACACGTAACACACTCCACTAACACCAGCATAAACACGTAACACAGTCCAATAACACCAGCATAAACACGTAACACACTCCAATAACACCAGCATAAACACGTAACACAGTCCAATAACACCAGCATAAACACGTAACACAGTCCAATAACACCAGCATAAACACGTAACACACTCCAATAACACCAGCATAAACACGTAACACAGTCCAATAACACCAGCATAAACACGTAACACACTCCAATAACACCAGCATAAACACGTAACACAGTCCAATAACACCAGCATAAACACGTAACACAGTCCAATAACACCAGCATAAACACGTAACACACTCCAATAACACCAGCATAAACACGTAACACACTCCACTAACACCAGCATAAACACGTAACACAGTCCAATAACACCAGCATAAACACGTAACACACTCCAATAACACCAGCATAAACACGTAACACAGTCCAATAACACCAGCATAAACACGTAACACAGTCCAATAACACCAGCATAAACACGTAACACAGTCCAATAACACCAGCATAAACACGTAACACAGTCCAATAACACCAGCATAAACACGTAACACAGTCCAATAACACCAGCATAAACACGTAACACAGTCCAATAACACCAGCATAAACACGTAACACAGTCCAATAACACCAGCATAAACACGTAACACAGTCCAATAACACCAGCATAAACACGTAACACAGTCCAATAACACCAGCATAAACACGTAACACAGTCCAATAACACCAGCATAAACACGTAACACAGTCCAATAACACCAGCATAAACACGTAACACAGTCCAATAACACCAGCATAAACACGTAACACACTCCAATAACACCAGCATAAACACGTAACACACTCCAATAACACCAGCATAAACACGTAACAACACAGTCCAATAACACCAGCATAAACACGTAACACACTCCAATAACACCAGCATAAACACGTAACACAGTCCAATAACACCAGCATAAACACGTAACACAGTCCAATAACACCAGCATAAACACGTAACACACTCCAATAACACCAGCATAAACACGTAACACAGTCCAATAACACCAGCATAAACACGTAACACACTCCAATAACACCAGCATAAACACGTAACACAGTCCAATAACACCAGCATAAACACGTAACACAGTCCAATAACACCAGCATAAACACGTAACACACTCCAATAACACCAGCATAAACACGTAACACAGTCCAATAACACCAGCATAAACACGTAACACAGTCCAATAACACCAGCATAAACACGTAACACACTCCAATAACACCAGCATAAACACGTAACACACTCCACTAACACCAGCATAAACACGTAACACAGTCCAATAACACCAGCATAAACATGTAACACAGTCCAATAACACCAGCATAAACACGTAACACAGTCCAATAACACCAGCATAAACACGTAACACAGTCCAATAACACCAGCATAAACACGTAACACAGTCCAATAACACCAGCATAAACACGTAACACAGTCCAATAACACCAGCATAAACACGTAACACAGTCCAATAACACCAGCATAAACACGTAACACAGTCCAATAACACCAGCATAAACACGTAACACAGTCCAATAACACCAGCATAAACACGTAACACAGTCCAATAACACCAGCATAAACACGTAACACAGTCCAATAACACCAGCATAAACACGTAACACACTCCAATAACACCAGCATAAACACGTAACACACTCCAATAACACCAGCATAAACACGTAACAACACAGTCCAATAACACCAGCATAAACACGTAACACACTCCAATAACACCAGCATAAACACGTAACACAGTCCAATAACACCAGCATAAACACGTAACACAGTCCAATAACACCAGCATAAACACGTAACACACTCCAATAACACCAGCATAAACACGTAACACAGTCCAATAACACCAGCATAAACACGTAACACACTCCAATAACACCAGCATAAACACGTAACACAGTCCAATAACACCAGCATAAACACGTAACACAGTCCAATAACACCAGCATAAACACGTAACACACTCCAATAACACCAGCATAAACACGTAACACACTCCACTAACACCAGCATAAACACGTAACACAGTCCAATAACACCAGCATAAACACGTAACACACTCCAATAACACCAGCATAAACACGTAACACAGTCCAATAACACCAGCATAAACACAGTCCAATAACACCAGCATAAACACGTAACACAGTCCAATAACACCAGCATAAACACGTAACACAGTCCAATAACACCAGCATAAATATGTAACACAGTCCAATAACACCAGCATAAACATGTAACACAGTCCAATAACACCAGCATAAACACATAACACAGTCCAATAACACCAGCATAAACACGTAACACAGTCCAATAACACCAGCATAAACACGTAACACAGTCCAATAACACCAGCATAAACACGTAACACAGTCCAATAACACCAGCATAAACACGTAACACAGTCCAATAACACCAGCATAAACACGTAACACAGTCAAATAACACCAGCATAAACACGTAACACCACATTCCAATAACACCAGCATGAACACGTAACACAGTCCAATAACACCAGCATAAACACGTAACACAGTCCAATAACACCAGCATAAACACGTAACATCACATTCCAATAACACCAGCATGAACACGTAACACAGTCCAATAACACCAGCATAAACATGTAACACAGTCCAATAACACCAGCATAAACATGTAACACAGTCCAATAACACCAGCATAAACACATAACACAGTCCAATAACACCAGCATAAACACGTAACACAGTCCAATAACACCAGCATAAACACGTAACACAGTCCAATAACACCAGCATAAACACGTAACACAGTCCAATAACACCAGCATAAACACGTAACACAGTCCAATAACACCAGCATAAACACGTAACACAGTCAAATAACACCAGCATAAACACGTAACACCACATTCCAATAACACCAGCATGAACACGTAACACAGTCCAATAACACCAGCATAAACACGTAACACAGTCCAATAACACCAGCATAAACACGTAACATCACATTCCAATAACACCAGCATGAACACGTAACACAGTCCAATAACACCAGCATAAACACGTAACACAGTCAAATAACACCAGCATAAACACGTAACACCACATTCCAATAACACCAGCATGAATACGTAACACAGTCCAATAACACCAGCATAAACACGTAACACAGTCCAAAAACACCAGCATAAACACGTAACATCACATTCCAATAACACCAGCATAAACACGTAACACAGTCCAATAACACCAGCATAAACACGTAACACAGTCCAATAACACCAGCATAAACACGTAACACACTCCAATAACACCAGCATAAACACGTAACACAGTCCAATAACACCAGCATAAACACGTAACACAGTCCAATAACACCAGCATAAACACGTAACACAGTCCAATAACACCAGCATAAACACGTAACACAGTCCAATAACACCAGCATAAACACATAACACAGTCCAATAACACCAGCATAAACACGTAACACAGTCCAATAACACCAGCATAAACATGTAACACAGTCCAATAACACCAGCATAAACACGTAACACAGTCCAATAACACCAGCATAAACACGTAACACAGTCCAATAACACCAGCATAAACACGTAACACCACATTCCAATAACACCAGCATGAACACGTAACACAGTCCAATAACACCAGCATAAACACGTAACATCACAGTCCAATAACACCAGCATAAACACGTAACACAGTCCAATAACACCAGAATAAACACATAACACAGTCCAATAACACCAGCATAAACACGTAACACAGTCCAATAACACCAGCATAAACACGTAACACAGTCCAATAACACCAGCATAAACACGTAACACAGTCCAATAACACCAGCATAAACACGTAACACAGTCCAATAACACCAGCATAAACACGTAACACAGTCCAATAACACCAGCATAAACACGTAACACAGTCCAATAACACCAGCATAAACACGTAACACAGTCCAATAACACCAGGATAAACACGTAACACAGTCCAATAACACCAGCATAAACACGTAACACAGTCCAATAACACCAGCATAAACACGTAACACACTCCAATAACACCAGCATAAACACGTAACACACTCCAATAACACCAGCATAAACACGTAACAACACAGTCCAATAACACCAGCATAAACACGTAACACAGTCCAATAACACCAGCATAAACACGTAACACAGTCCAATAACACCAGCATAAACACGTAACACACTCCAATAACACCAGCATAAACACGTAACACAGTCCAATAACACCAGCATAAACACGTAACACACTCCAATAACACCAGCATAAACACGTAACACAGTCCAATAACACCAGCATAAACACGTAACACAGTCCAATAACACCAGCATAAACACGTAACACACTCCAATAACACCAGCATAAACACGTAACACACTCCACTAACACCAGCATAAACACGTAACACAGTCCAATAACACCAGCATAAACACGTAACACACTCCAATAACACCAGCATAAACACGTAACACAGTCCAATAACACCAGCATAAACACGTAACACAGTCCAATAACACCAGCATAAACACGTAACACAGTCCAATAACACCAGCATAAACACGTAACACAGTCCAATAACACCAGCATAAACATGTAACACAGTCCAATAACACCAGCATAAACACGTAACACACTCCAATAACACCAGCATAAACACGTAACACACTCCAATAACACCAGCATAAACACGTAACAACACAGTCCAATAACACCAGCATAAACACGTAACAACACAGTCCAATAACACCAGCATAAACACGTAACACACTCCAATAACACCAGCATAAACACGTAACACAGTCCAATAACACCAGCATAAACACGTAACACACTCCAATAACACCAGCATAAACACGTAACACAGTCCAATAACACCAGCATAAACACGTAACACAGTCCAATAACACCAGCATAAACACGTAACACAGTCCAATAACACCAGCATAAACACGTAACACACTCCAATAACACCAGCATAAACACGTAACACACTCCACTAACACCAGCATAAACACGTAACACACTCCACTAACACCAGCATAAACACGTAACACAGTCCAATAACACCAGCATAAACACGTAACACACTCCAATAACACCAGCATAAACACGTAACACACTCCAATAACACCAGCATAAACACGTAACACAGTCCAATAACACCAGCATAAACACGTAACACAGTCCAATAACACCAGCATAAACACGTAACACAGTCCAATAACACCAGCATAAACACGTAACACAGTCCAATAACACCAGCATAAACACGTAACACAGTCCAATAACACCAGCATAAACACGTAACAAGTCCAATAACACCAGCATAAACACGTAACACAGTCCAATAACACCAGCATAAACACGTAACACAGTCCAATAACACCAGCATAAACACGTAACACAGTCCAATAACACCAGCATAAACACGTAACACAGTCCAATAACACCAGCATAAACACGTAACACACTCCAATAACACCAGCATAAACACGTAACACACTCCAATAACACCAGCATAAACACGTAACACACTCCAATAACACCAGCATAAACACGTAACAACACAGTCCAATAACACCAGCATAAACACGTAACACACTCCAATAACACCAGCATAAACACGTAACACAGTCCAATAACACCAGCATAAACACGTAACACAGTCCAATAACACCAGCATAAACACGTAACACACTCCAATAACACCAGCATAAACACGTAACACAGTCCAATAACACCAGCATAAACACGTAACACACTCCAATAACACCAGCATAAACACGTAACACAGTCCAATAACACCAGCATAAACACGTAACACAGTCCAATAACACCAGCATAAACACGTAACACACTCCAATAACACCAGCATAAACACGTAACACAGTCCAATAACACCAGCATAAACACGTAACACAGTCCAATAACACCAGCATAAACACGTAACACACTCCAATAACACCAGCATAAACACGTAACACACTCCACTAACACCAGCATAAACACGTAACACAGTCCAATAACACCAGCATAAACACGTAACACACTCCAATAACACCAGCATAAACACGTAACACAGTCCAATAACACCAGCATAAACACGTAACACAGTCCAATAACACCAGCATAAACACGTAACACAGTCCAATAACAACAGCATAAACACGTAACACAGTCCAATAACACCAGCATAAACACGTAACACAGTCCAATAACACCAGCATAAACACGTAACACAGTCCAATAACACCAGCATAAACACGTAACACAGTCCAATAACACCAGCATAAACACGTAACACAGTCCAATAACACCAGCATAAACACGTAACACAGTCCAATAACACCAGCATAAACACGTAACACACTCCAATAACACCAGCATAAACACGTAACACAGTCCAATAACACCAGCATAAACACGTAACACAGTCCAATAACACCAGCATAAACACGTAACACAGTCCAATAACACCAGCATAAACACGTAACACAGTCCAATAACACCAGCATAAACACGTAACACAGTCCAATAACACCAGCATAAACACGTAACACACTCCAATAACACCAGCATAAACACGTAACACACTCCACTAACACCAGCATAAACACGTAACACAGTCCAATAACACCAGCATAAACACGTAACACAGTCCAATAACACCAGCATAAACACGTAACACAGTCCAATAACACCAGCATAAACATGTAACACAGTCCAATAACACCAGCATAAACACGTAACACAGTCCAATAACACCAGCATAAACACGTAACACAGTCCAATAACACCAGCATAAACACGTAACACAGTCCAATAACACCAGCATAAACACGTAACACAGTCCAATAACACCAGCATAAACACGTAACACAGTCCAATAACACCAGCATAAACACGCAACACAGTCCAATAACACCAGCATAAACACGTAACACAGTCCAATAACACCAGCATAAACACGTAACACAGTCCAATAACACCAGCATAAACACGTAACACACTCCAATAACACCAGCATAAACACGTAACACACTCCAATAACACCAGCATAAACACGTAACAACACAGTCCAATAACACCAGCATAAACACGTAACACACTCCAATAACACCAGCATAAACACGTAACACAGTCCAATAACACCAGCATAAACACGTAACACAGTCCAATAACACCAGCATAAACACGTAACACACTCCAATAACACCAGCATAAACACGTAACACAGTCCAATAACACCAGCATAAACACGTAACACACTCCAATAACACCAGCATAAACACGTAACACAGTCCAATAACACCAGCATAAACACGTAACACAGTCCAATAACACCAGCATAAACACGTAACACACTCCAATAACACCAGCATAAACACGTAACACACTCCACTAACACCAGCATAAACACGTAACACAGTCCAATAACACCAGCATAAACACGTAACACACTCCAATAACACCAGCATAAACACGTAACACAGTCCAATAACACCAGCATAAACACGTAACACAGTACAATAACACCAGCATAAACACGTAACACAGTCCAATAACACCAGCATAAACACGTAACACAGTCCAATAACACCAGCATAAACATGTAACACAGTCCAATAACACCAGCATAAACACGTAACACAGTCCAATAACACCAGCATAAACACATAACACAGTCCAATAACACCAGCATAAACACGTAACACAGTCCAATAACACCAGCATAAACACGTAACACAGTCCAATAACACCAGCATAAACACGTAACACACTCCAATAACACCAGCATAAACACGTAACACACTCCAATAACACCAGCATAAACACGTAACAACACAGTCCAATAACACCAGCATAAACACGTAACACACTCCAATAACACCAGCATAAACACGTAACACAGTCCAATAACACCAGCATAAACACGTAACACAGTCCAATAACACCAGCATAAACACGTAACACACTCCAATAACACCAGCATAAACACGTAACACAGTCCAATAACACCAGCATAAACACGTAACACACTCCAATAACACCAGCATAAACACGTAACACAGTCCAATAACACCAGCATAAACACGTAACACAGTCCAATAACACCAGCATAAACACGTAACACACTCCAATAACACCAGCATAAACACGTAACACAGTCCAATAACACCAGCATAAACACGTAACACAGTCCAATAACACCAGCATAAACACGTAACACAGTCCAATAACACCAGCATAAACACGTAACACAGTCCAATAACACCAGCATAAACACGTAACACAGTACAATAACACCAGCATAAACACGTAACACAGTCCAATAACACCAGCATAAACACGTAACACAGTCCAATAACACCAGCATAAACATGTAACACAGTCCAATAACACCAGCATAAACATGTAACACAGTCCAATAACACCAGCATAAACACATAACACAGTCCAATAACACCAGCATAAACACGTAACACAGTCCAATAACACCAGCATAAACACGTAACACAGTCCAATAACACCAGCATAAACACGTAACACAGTCCAATAACACCAGCATAAACACGTAACACAGTCAAATAACACCAGCATAAACACGTAACACAGTCAAATAACACCAGCATAAACACGTAACACCACATTCCAATAACACCAGCATGAACACGTAACACAGTCCAATAACACCAGCATAAACACGTAACACAGTCCAATAACACCAGCATAAACACGTAACATCACATTCCAATAACACCAGCATGAACACGTAACACAGTCCAATAACACCAGCATAAACACGTAACACAGTCAAATAACACCAGCATAAACACGTAACACCACATTCCAATAACACCAGCATGAACACGTAACACAGTCCAATAACACCAGCATAAACACGTAACACAGTCCAAAAACACCAGCATAAACACGTAACATCACATTCCAATAACACCAGCATGAACACGTAACACAGTCCAATAACACCAGCATAAACACGTAACACAGTCCAATAACACCAGCATAAACACGTAACACACTCCAATAACACCAGCATAAACACGTAACACAGTCCAATAACACCAGCATAAACACGTAACACAGTCCAATAACACCAGCATAAACACGTAACACAGTCCAATAACACCAGCATAAACACGTAACACAGTCCAATAACACCAGCATAAACACATAACACAGTCCAATAACACCAGCATAAACACGTGACACAGTCCAATAACACCAGCATAAACACATAACACAGTCCAATAACACCAGCATAAACACGTAACACAGTCCAATAACACCAGCATAAACACGTAACACAGTCCAATAACACCAGCATAAACACGTAACACAGTCCAATAACACCAGCATAAACACGTAACACAGTCCAATAACACCAGCATAAACACGTAACACAGTCCAATAACACCAGCATAAACACGTAACACAGTCCAATAACACCAGCATAAACACGTAACACAGTCCAATAACACCAGCAAAAACACGTAACACAGTCCAATAACACCAGCATAAACACGTAACACAGTCCAATAACACCAGCATAAACACGTAAACAGTCCAATAACACCAGCATAAACACGTAACACAGTCCAATAACACCACATTCCAATAACACCAGCATAAACACGTAACACCACATTCCAATAACACCAGCATGAACACGTAACACAGTCCAATAACACCAGCATAAACACGTAACACAGTCCAATAACACCAGCATAAACACATAACACAGTCCAATAACACCAGCATAAACACGTAACACAGTCCAATAACACCAGCATAAACACGTAACACAGTCCAATAACACCAGCATAAACACGTAACACAGTCCAATAACACCAGCATAAACACGTAACACAGTCCAATAACACCAGCATAAACACGTAACACCACATTCCAATAACACCAGCATAAACACGTAACAGTCCAATAACACCAGCATAAACACGTAACACAGTCCAATAACACCAGCATAAACACATAACACAGTCCAATAACACCAGCATAAACACGTAACACAGTCCAATAACACTAGCATAAACACGTAACACAGTCCAATAACACCAGCATAAACACGTAACACAGTCCAATAACACCAGCATAAACACGTAACACAGTCCAATAACACCAGCATAAACACGTAACACAGTCCAATAACACCAGCATAAACACGTAACACAGTCCAATAAAACCAGCATAAACACGTAACACAGTCCAATAACACCAGCATAAACACGTAACACAGTCCAATAACACCAGCATAAACACGTAACACAGTCCAATAACACCAGCATAAACACGTAACACAGTCCAATAACACCAGCATAAACACGTAACACAGTCCAATAACACCAGCATAAACACGTAACACAGTCCAATAACACCAGCATAAACACGTAACACAGTCCAATAACACCAGCATAAACACGTAACACAGTCCAATAACACCAGCATAAACACGTAACACAGTCCAATAACACCAGCATAAACACGTAACACAGTCCAATAACACCAGCATAAACACGTAACACAGTCCAATAACACCAGCATAAACACGTAACACAGTCCAATAACACCAGCATAAACACGTAACACAGTCCAATAACACCAGCATAAACACGTAACACCACATTCCAATAACACCAGCATAAACACGTAACACCACATTCCAATAACACCAGCATAAACACGTAACACCACATTCCAATAACACCAGCATAAACACGTAACACAGTCCAATAACACCAGCATAAACACGTAACACAGTCCAATAACACCAGCATAAACACGTAACACCACATTCCAATAACACCAGCATGAAGACGTAACACAGTCCAATAACACCAGCATAAACACGTAACACACTCCAATAACACCAGCATAAACACGTAACACCACATTCCAATAACACCAGCATAAACACGTAACACCACATTCCAATAACACCAGCATAAACACGTAACACAGTCCAATAACACCAGCATAAACACGTAACACAGTCCAATAACACCAGCATAAACACGTAACACAGTCCAATAACACCAGCATAAACACGTAACACAGTCCAATAACACCAGCATAAACACGTAACACAGTCCAATAACACCAGCATAAACACGTAACACAGTCCAATAACACCAGCATAAACACGTAACACAGTCCAATAACACCAGCATAAACACGTAACACAGTCCAATAACACCAGCATAAACACGTAACACAGTCCAATAACACCAGCATAAACACTTAACACAGTCCAATAACACCAGCATAAACACGTAACACAGTCCAATAACACCAGCATAAACACGTAACACAGTCCAATAACACCAGCATAAACACGTAACACAGTCCAATAACACCAGCATAAACACGTAACACAGTCCAATAACACCAGCATAAACACGTAACACAGTCCAATAACACCAGCATAAACACGTAACACAGTCCAATAACACCAGCATAAACACGTAACACAGTCCAATAACACCAGCATAAACACGTAACACAGTCCAATAACACCAGCATAAACACGTAACACAGTCCAATAACACCAGCATAAACACGTAACACAGTCCAATAACACCAGCATAAACACGTAACACAGTCCAATAACACCAGCATAAATATGTAACACAGTCCAATAACACCAGCATAAACACATAACACAGTCCAATAACACCAGCATAAACACGTAACACAGTCCAATAACACTAGCATAAACACGTAACACAGTCCAATAACACCAGCATAAACACATATCACAGTCCAATAACACCAGCATGAACACGTAACACAGTCCAATAACACCAGCATAAACACGTAACACAGTCAAATAACACCAGCATAAACACGTAACACCACATTCCAATAACACCAGCATGAACACGTAACACAGTCCAATAACACCAGCATAAACACGTAACACAGTCCAATAACACCAGCATAAACACGTAACATCACATTCCAATAACACCAGCATGAACACGTAACACAGTCCAATAACACCAGCATAAACACGTAACACAGTCCAATAACACCAGCATAAACACGTAACACAGTCCAATAACACCAGCATAAACACGTAACACAGTCCAATAACACCAGCATAAACACGTAACACAGTCCAATAACACCAGCATAAACACGTAACACAGTCCAATAACACCAGCATAAACACGTAACACCACATTCCAATAACACCAGCATGAACACGTAACACAGTCCAATAACACCAGCATAAACACGTAACACAGTCCAATAACACCAGCATAAACACGTAACATCACAGTCCAATAACACCAGCATAAACACGTAACACAGTCCAATAACACCAGCATAAACACGTAACACAGTCCAATAACACCAGCATAAACACGTAACACAGTCCAATAACACCAGCATAAACACGTAACACAGTCCAATAACACCAGCATAAACACGTAACACAGTCCAATAACACCAGCATAAACACGTAACACAGTCCAATAACACCAGCATAAACACGTAACACAGTCCAATAACACCAGCATAAACACGTAACACAGTCCAATAACACCAGCATAAACATGTAACACAGTCCAATAACACCAGCATAAACACGTAACACAGTCCAATAACACCAGCATAAATATGTAACACAGTCCAATAACACCAGCATAAACATGTAACACAGTCCAATAACACCAGCATAAACACATAACACAGTCCAATAACACCAGCATAAACACGTAACACACTCCAATAACACCAGCATAAACACGTAACACAGTCCAATAACACCAGCATAAACACGTAACACAGTCCAATAACACCAGCATAAACACGTAACACAGTCCAATAACACCAGCATAAACACGTAACACAGTCCAATAACACCAGCATAAACATGTAACACAGTCCAATAACACCAGCATAAACATGTAACACAGTCCAATAACACCAGCATAAACACATAACACAGTCCAATAACACCAGCATAAACACGTAACACAGTCCAATAACACCAGCATAAACACGTAACACAGTCCAATAACACCAGCATAAACACGTAACACAGTCCAATAACACCAGCATAAACACGTAACACAGTCCAATAACACCAGCATAAACACGTAACACAGTCAAATAACACCAGCATAAACACGTAACATCACATTCCAATAACACCAGCATGAACACGTAACACAGTCCAATAACACCAGCATAAACACGTAACACAGTCAAATAACACCAGCATAAACACGTAACACCACATTCCAATAACACCAGCATGAACACGTAACACAGTCCAATAACACCAGCATAAACACGTAACACAGTCCAATTACACCAGCATAAACACGTAACATCACATTCCAATAACACCAGCATGAACACGTAACACAGTCCAATAACACCAGCATAAACACGTAACACAGTCCAATAACACCAGCATAAACACGTAACACACTCCAATAACACCAGCATAAACACGTAACACAGTCCAATAACACCAGCATAAACACGTAACACAGTCCAATAACACCAGCATAAACACGTAACACAGTCCAATAACACCAGCATAAACACGTAACACAGTCCAATAACACCAGCATAAACACGTAACACAGTCCAATAACACCAGCATAAACACGTAACACAGTCCAATAACACCAGCATAAACACGTAACACAGTCCAATAACACCAGCATAAACACGTAACACAGTCCAATAACACCAGCATAAACACGTAACACAGTCCAATAACACCAGCATAAACACGTAACACAGTCCAATAACACCAGCATAAACACGTAACACAGTCCAATAACACCAGCATAAACACGTAACACAGTCCAATAACACCAGCATAAACACGTAACACAGTCCAATAACACCAGCATAAACACGTAAAACAGTCCAATAACACCAGCATAAACACGTAACACCACATTCCAATAACACCAGCATAAACACGTAACACCACATTCCAATAACACCAGCATAAACACGTAACACCACATTCCAATAACACCAGCATGAACACGTAACACAGTCCAATAACACCAGCATAAACACGTAACACAGTCCAATAACACCAGCATAAACACATAACACAGTCCAATAACACCAGCATAAACACGTAACACAGTCCAATAACACCAGCATAAACACGTAACACAGTCCAATAACACCAGCATAAACACGGTACACAGTCCAATAACACCAGCATAAACACGTAACACAGTCCAATAACACCAGCATAAACACGTAACACCACATTCCAATAACACCAGCATGAACACGTAACACAGTCCAATAACACCAGCATAAACACGTAACACAGTCCAATAACACCAGCATAAACACGTAACACAGTCCAATAACACCAGCATAAACACGTAACACAGTCCAATAACACCAGCATAAACACGTAACACATTCCAATAACACCAGCATGAACACGTAACACAGTCCAATAACACCAGCATGAACACGTAACACAGTCCAATAACACCAGCATAAACACGTAACACACTCCAATAACACCAGCATAAACACGTAACACCACATTCCAATAACACCAGCATGAACACGTAACACAGTCCAATAACACCAGCATAAACACGTAACACAGTCCAATAACACCAGCATAAACACGTAACACAGTCCAATAACACCAGCATAAACACGTAACACAGTCCAATAACACCAGCATAAACACGTAACACAGTCCAATAACACCAGCATAAACACGTAACACAGTCCAATAACACCATTATAAACACGTAACACAGTCCAATAACACCAGCATAAACACGTAACACAGTCCAATAACACCAGCATAAACACGTAACACAGTCCAATAACACCAGCATAAACACGTAACACAGTCCAATAACACCAGCATAAACACGTAACACAGTCCAATAACACCAGCATAAACACGTAACACAGTCCAATAACACCAGCATAAACACGTAACACAGTCCAATAACACCAGCATAAACACGTAACACAGTCCAATAACACCAGCATAAACACGTAACACAGTCCAATAACACCAGCATAAACACGTAACATCACAGTCCAATAACACCAGCATAAACACGTAACACAGTCCAATAACACCAGCATAAACACGTAACATCACAGTCCAATAACACCAGCATAAACACGTAACACAGTCCAATAACACCAGCATAAACACGTAACACAGTCCAATAACACCAGCATAAACACGTAACACAGTCCAATAACACCAGCATAAACACGTAACACAGTCCAATAACACCAGCATAAACACGTAACACAGTCCAATAACACCAGCATAAACACGTAACACAGTCCAATAACACCAAAATAAACACGTAACACAGTCCAATAACACCAGCATAAACACGTAACACAGTCCAATAACACCAGCATAAACATGTAACACAGTCCAATAACACCAGCATAAACACGTAACACAGTCCAATAACACCAGCATAAATATGTAACACAGTCCAATAACACCAGCATAAACACGTAACACAGTCCAATAACACCAGCATAAACACGTAACACAGTCCAATAACACCAGCATAAACACGTAACACAGTCAAATAACACCAGCATAAACACGTAACACCACATTCCAATAACACCAGCATGAACACGTAACACAGTCCAATAACACCAGCATAAACACGTAACACAGTCCAATAACACCAGCATAAACACGTAACATCACATTCCAATAACACCAGCATGAACACGTAACACAGTCCAATAACACCAGCATAAACACGTAACACAGTCCAATAACACCAGCATAAACATGTAACACAGTCCAATAACACCAGCATAAACACGTAACACAGTCCAATAACACCAGCATAAATATGTAACACAGTCCAATAACACCAGCATAAACATGTAACACAGTCCAATAACACCAGCATAAACACATAACACAGTCCAATAACACCAGCATAAACACATATCACAGTCCAATAACACCAGCATGAACACGTAACACAGTCCAATAACACCAGCATAAACACGTAACACAGTCCAATAACACCAGCATAAACACGTAACACATTCCAATAACACCAGCATAAACACGTAACACCACATTCCAATAACACCAGCATGAACACGTAACACAGTCCAATAACACCAGCATAAACACGTAACACAGTCCAATAACACCAGCATAAACACATAACACAGTCCAATAACACCAGCATAAACACGTAACACAGTCCAATAACACCAGCATAAACACGTAACACAGTCCAATAACACCAGCATAAACACGGAACACAGTCCAATAACACCAGCATAAACACGTAACACAGTCCAATAACACCAGCATAAACACGTAACACCACATTCCAATAACACCAGCATGAACACGTAACACAGTCCAATAACACCAGCATAAACACGTAACACAGTCCAATAACACCAGCATAAACACGTAACACAGTCCAATAACACCAGCATAAACACGTAACACAGTCCAATAACACCAGCATAAACACGTAACACATTCCAATAACACCAGCATGAACACGTAACACAGTCCAATAACACCAGCATGAACACGTAACACAGTCCAATAACACCAGCATAAACACGTAACACACTCCAATAACACCAGCATAAACACGTAACACCACATTCCAATAACACCAGCATGAACACGTAACACAGTCCAATAACACCAGCATAAACACGTAACACAGTCCAATAACACCAGCATAAACACGTAACACAGTCCAATAACACCAGCATAAACACGTAACACAGTCCAATAACACCAGCATAAACACGTAACACAGTCCAATAACACCAGCATAAACACGTAACACAGTCCAATAACACCATTATAAACACGTAACACAGTCCAATAACACCAGCATAAACACGTAACACAGTCCAATAACACCAGCATAAACACGTAACACAGTCCAATAACACCAGCATAAACACGTAACACAGTCCAATAACACCAGCATAAACACGTAACACAGTCCAATAACACCAGCATAAACACGTAACACAGTCCAATAACACCAGCATAAACACGTAACACAGTCCAATAACACCAGCATAAACACGTAACACAGTCCAATAACACCAGCATAAACACGTAACACAGTCCAATAACACCAGCATAAACACGTAACATCACAGTCCAATAACACCAGCATAAACACGTAACACAGTCCAATAACACCAGCATAAACACGTAACATCACAGTCCAATAACACCAGCATAAACACGTAACACAGTCCAATAACACCAGCATAAACACGTAACACAGTCCAATAACACCAGCATAAACACGTAACACAGTCCAATAACACCAGCATAAACACGTAACACAGTCCAATAACACCAGCATAAACACGTAACACAGTCCAATAACACCAGCATAAACACGTAACACAGTCCAATAACACCAAAATAAACACGTAACACAGTCCAATAACACCAGCATAAACACGTAACACAGTCCAATAACACCAGCATAAACATGTAACACAGTCCAATAACACCAGCATAAACACGTAACACAGTCCAATAACACCAGCATAAATATGTAACACAGTCCAATAACACCAGCATAAACACGTAACACAGTCCAATAACACCAGCATAAACACGTAACACAGTCCAATAACACCAGCATAAACACGTAACACAGTCAAATAACACCAGCATAAACACGTAACACCACATTCCAATAACACCAGCATGAACACGTAACACAGTCCAATAACACCAGCATAAACACGTAACACAGTCCAATAACACCAGCATAAACACGTAACATCACATTCCAATAACACCAGCATGAACACGTAACACAGTCCAATAACACCAGCATAAACACGTAACACAGTCCAATAACACCAGCATAAACATGTAACACAGTCCAATAACACCAGCATAAACACGTAACACAGTCCAATAACACCAGCATAAATATGTAACACAGTCCAATAACACCAGCATAAACATGTAACACAGTCCAATAACACCAGCATAAACACATAACACAGTCCAATAACACCAGCATAAACACATATCACAGTCCAATAACACCAGCATGAACACGTAACACAGTCCAATAACACCAGCATAAACACGTAACACAGTCCAATAACACCAGCATAAACACGTAACACAGTCCAATAACACCAGCATAAACACGTAACATCACATTCCAATAACACCAGCATGAACACGTAACACAGTCCAATAACACCAGCATAAACACGTAACACCACATTCCAATAACACCAGCATAAACACGTAACACAGTCCAATAACACCAGCATAAACATGTAACACAGTCCAATAACACCAGCATAAACATGTAACACAGTCCAATAACACCAGCATAAACACGTAACACAGTCCAATAACACCAAAATAAACACGTAACACAGTCCAATAACACCAGCATAAACACGTAACACAGTCCAATAACACCAGCATAAACACGTAACACAGTCCAATAACACCAGCATAAACACGTAACACAGTCCAATAACACCAGCATAAACACGTAACACAGTCCAAAAACACCAGCATAAACACGTAACACAGTCCAATAACACCAGCATAAACACGTAACACAGTCCAATAACACCATTATAAACACGTAACACAGTCCAATAACACCAGCATAAACACGTAACACAGTCCAATAACACCAGCATAAACACGTAACACAGTCCAATAACACCAGCATAAACACGTAACACAGTCCAATAACACCAGCATAAACACGTAACACAGTCCAATAACACCAGCATAAACACGTAACACAGTCCAATAACACCAGCATAAACACGTAACACAGTCCAATAACACCAGCATAAACACGTAACACAGTCCAATAACACCAGCATAAACACGTAACACAGGCCAATAACACCAGCATAAACACGTAACACAGTCCAATAACACCAGCATAAACACGTAACACAGTCCAATAACACCAGCATAAACACGTAACATCACAGTCCAATAACACCAGCATAAACACGTAACACAGTCCAATAACACCAGCATAAACACGTAACACAGTCCAATAACACCAGCATAAACACGTAACACAGTCCAATAACACCAGCATAAACACGTAACACAGTCCAATAACACCAGCATAAACACGTAACACAGTCCAATAACACCAGCATAAACACGTAACACAGTCCAATAACACCAAAATAAACACGTAACACAGTCCAATAACACCAGCATAAACACGTAACACAGTCCAATAACACCAGCATAAACATGTAACACAGTCCAATAACACCAGCATAAACACGTAACACAGTCCAATAACACCAGCATAAATATGTAACACAGTCCAATAACACCAGCATAAACATGTAACACAGTCCAATAACACCAGCATAAACACATAACACAGTCCAATAACACCAGCATAAACACATATCACAGTCCAATAACACCAGCATGAACACGTAACACAGTCCAATAACACCAGCATAAACACGTAACACAGTCAAATAACACCAGCATAAACACGTAACATCACAGTCCAATAACACCAGCATAAACACGTAACACAGTCCAATAACACCAGCATAAACACGTAACATCACAGTCCAATAACACCAGCATAAACACGTAACACAGTCCAATAACACCAGCATAAACACGTAACACAGTCCAATAACACCAGCATAAACACGTAACACAGTCCAATAACACCAGCATAAACACGTAACACAGTCCAATAACACCAGCATAAACACGTAACACAGTCCAATAACACCAGCATAAACACGTAACACAGTCCAATAACACCAAAATAAACACGTAACACAGTCCAAAAACACCAGCATAAACACGTAACACAGTCCAATAACACCAGCATAAACATGTAACACAGTCCAATAACACCAGCATAAACACGTAACACAGTCCAATAACACCAGCATAAATATGTAACACAGTCCAATAACACCAGCATAAACATGTAACACAGTCCAATAACACCAGCATAAACACATAACACAGTCCAATAACACCAGCATAAACACATATCACAGTCCAATAACACCAGCATGAACACGTAACACAGTCCAATAACACCAGCATAAACACGTAACACAGTCAAATAACACCAGCATAAACACGTAACACCACATTCCAATAACACCAGCATGAACACGTAACACAGTCCAATAACACCAGCATAAACACGTAACACAGTCCAATAACACCAGCATAAACACGTAACATCACATTCCAATAACACCAGCATGAACACGTAACACAGTCCAATAACACCAGCATAAACACGTAACACAGTCCAATAACACCAGCATAAACATGTAACACACTCCAATAACACCAGCATAAACACGTAACACAGTCCAATAACACCAGCATAAACACGTAACACAGTCCAATAACACCAGCATAAACACGTAACACAGTCCAATAACACCAGCATAAACACGTAACACATTCCAATAACACCAGCATAAACACGTAACACAGTCCAATAACACCAGCATAAACACATAACACAGTCCAATAACACCAGCATAAACACGTGACACAGTCCAATAACACCAGCATAAACACATAACACAGTCCAATAACACCAGCATAAACACGTAACACAGTCCAATAACACCAGCATAAACACGTAACACAGTCCAATAACACCAGCATAAACACGTAACACAGTCCAATAACACCAGCATAAACACGTAACACAGTCCAATAACACCAGCATAAACACGTAACACAGTCCAATAACACCAGCATAAACACGTAACACAGTCCAATAACACCAGCATAAACATGTAACACAGTCCAATAACACCAGCATAAACACGTAACACAGTCCAATAACACCAGCATAAACACGTAACACAGTCCAATAACACCAAAATAAACACGTAACACAGTCCAATAACACCAGCATAAACACATAACACAGTCCAATAACACCAGCATAAACACGTAACACAGTCCAATAACACCAGCATAAACACGTAACACAGTCCAATAACACCAGCATAAACACGTAACACAGTCCAATAACACCAGCATAAACACGTAACACAGTCCAATAACACCAGCATAAACACGTAACACAGTCCAATAACACCAGCATAAACACGTAACACCACATTCCAATAACACCAGCATAAACACGTAACACCACATTCCAATAACACCAGCATAAACACGTAACACCACATTCCAATAACACCAGCATAAACACGTAACACCACATTCCAATAACACCAGCATGAACACGTAACACAGTCCAATAACACCAGCATAAACACGTAACACAGTCCAATAACACCAGCATAAACACATAACACAGTCCAATAACACCAGCATAAACACGTAACACAGTCCAATAACACCAGCATAAACACGTAACACAGTCCAATAACACCAGCATAAACACGTAACATAGTCCAATAACACCAGCATAAACACGTAACACAGTCCAATAACACCAGCATAAACACGTAACACAGTCCAATAACACCAGCATAAACACGTAACACAGTCCAATAACACCAGCATAAACACGTAACACAGTCCAATAACACCAGCATAAACACGTAACACAGTCCAATAACACCAGCATAAACACGTAACACAGTCCAATAACACCAGCATAAACACGTAACACAGTCCAATAACACCAGCATAAACACGTAACACAGTCCAATAACACCAGCATAAACACGTAACACAGTCCAATAACACCAGCATAAACACGTAACACAGTCCAATAACACCAGCATAAACACGTAACACAGTCCAATAACACCAGCATAAACACGTAACACAGTCCAATAACACCAGCATAAACACGTAACACAGTCCAATAACACCAGCATAAACACGTAACACAGTCCAATAACACCAGCATAAACACGTAACACAGTCCAATAACACCAGCATAAACACGTAACACAGTCCAATAACACCAGCATAAACACGTAACACAGTCCAATAACACCAGCATAAACACGTAACACAGTCCAATAACACCAGCATAAACACGTAACACAGTCCAATAACACCAGCATAAACACGTAACACAGTCCAATAACACCAGCATAAACACGTAACACCACATTCCAATAACACCAGCATGAACACGTAACACAGTCCAATAACACCAGCATAAACACGTAACACACTCCAATAACACCAGCATAAACACGTAACACCACATTCCAATAACACCAGCATGAACACGTAACACAGTCCAATAACACCAGCATAAACACGTAACACAGTCCAATAACACCAGCATAAACACGTAACACAGTCCAATAACACCAGCATAAACACGTAACACAGTCCAATAACACCAGCATAAACACGTAACACAGTCCAATAACACCAGCATAAACACGTAACACAGTCCAATAACACCAGCATAAACACGTAACACAGTCCAATAACACCAGCATAAACACGTAACACAGTCCAATAACACCAGCATAAACACGTAACACAGTCCAATAACACCAGCATAAACACGTAACACAGTCCAATAACACCAGCATAAACACGTAACACAGTCCAATAACACCAGCATAAACACGTAACACAGTCCAATAACACCAGCATAAACACGTAACACAGTCCAATAACACCAGCATAAACACGTAACACCACATTCCAATAACACCAGCATGAACACGTAACACAGTCCAATAACACCAGCATAAACACGTAACACAGTCCAATAACACCAGCATAAACACGTAACATCACAGTCCAATAACACCAGCATAAACACGTAACACAGTCCAATAACACCAGCATAAACACGTAACACAGTCCAATAACACCAGCATAAACACGTAACACAGTCCAATAACACCAGCATAAACACGTAACACAGTCCAATAACACCAGCATAAACACGTAACACAGTCCAATAACACCAGCATAAACACGTAACACAGTCCAATAACACCAGCATAAACACGTAACACAGTCCAATAACACCAGCATAAACACGTAACACAGTCAAATAACACCAGCATAAACATGTAACACAGTCCAATAACACCAGCATAAACACGTAACACAGTCCAATAACACCAGCATAAATATGTAACACAGTCCAATAACACCAGCATAAACATGTAACACAGTCCAATAACACCAGCATAAACACATAACACAGTACAATAACACCAGCATAAACACGTAACACAGTCCAATAACACCAGCATAAACACGTAACACAGTCCAATAACACCAGCATAAACACATATCACAGTCCAATAACACCAGCATAAACACGTAACACAGTCCAATAACACCAGCATAAACACGTAACACAGTCCAATAACACCAGCATAAACACGTAACACAGTCCAATAACACCAGCATAAACACGTAACACAGTCCAATAACACCAGCATAAACACGTAACACAGTCCAATAACACCAGCATAAACACGTAACACAGTCCAATAACACCAGCATAAACACGTAACACAGTCCAATAACACCAGCATAAACACGTAACACAGTCCAATAACACCAGCATAAACATGTAACACAGTCCAATAACACCAGCATAAACACGTAACACAGTCCAATAACACCAGCATAAACACGTAACACAGTCCAATAACACCAGCATAAACACGTAACACAGTCCAATAACACCAGCATAAACACGTAACACCACATTCCAATAACACCATCATAAACACGTAACACCACATTCCAATAACACCAGCATAAACACGTAACACCACATTCCAATAACACCAGCATGAACACGTAACACAGTCCAATAACACCAGCATAAACATGTAACACAGTCCAATAACACCAGCATAAACACGTAACACAGTCCAATAACACCAGCATAAACACGTAACACAGTCCAATAACACCAGCATAAACACGTAACACAGTCCAATAACACCAGCATAAACACGTAACACAGTCCAATAACACCAGCATAAACACGTAACACAGTCCAATAACACCAGCATGAACACGTAACACAGTCCAATAACACCAGCATAAACACGTAACATCACAGTCCAATAACACCAGCATAAACACGTAACACAGTCCAATAACACCAGCATAAACACATAACACAGTCCAATAACACCAGCATAAACACGTAACACAGTCCAATAACACCAGCATAAACACGTAACACAGTCCAATAACACCAGCATAAACACGTAACATCACAGTCCAATAACACCAGCATAAACACGTAACACAGTCCAATAACACCAGCATAAACACATAACACAGTCCAATAACACCAGCATAAACACGTAACACAGTCCAATAACACCAGCATAAACACGTAACACAGTCCAATAACACCAGCATAAACACGTAACACAGTCCAATAACACCAGCATAAACACGTAACACAGTCCAATAACACCAGCATAAACACGTAACACAGTCCAATAACACCAGCATAAACACGTAACACAGTCCAATAACACCAGCATAAACACGTAACACAGTCCAATAACACCAGCATAAACACGTAACACAGTCCAATAACACCAGCATAAACACGTAACACAGTCCAATAACACCAGCATAAACACGTAACACAGTCCAATAACACCAGCATAAACACGTAACACAGTCCAATAACACCAGCATAAACACGTAACACACTCCAATAACACCAGCATAAACACGTAACACACTCCAATAACACCAGCATAAACACGTAACAACACAGTCCAATAACACCAGCATAAACACGTAACACACTCCAATAACACCAGCATAAACACGTAACACAGTCCAATAACACCAGCATAAACACGTAACAACACAGTCCAATAACACCAGCATAAACACGTAACACACTCCAATAACACCAGCATAAACACGTAACACAGTCCAATAACACCAGCATAAACACGTAACACACTCCAATAACACCAGCATAAACACGTAACACAGTCCAATAACACCAGCATAAACACGTAACACAGTCCAATAACACCAGCATAAACACGTAACACACTCCAATAACACCAGCATAAACACGTAACACACTCCAATAACACCAGCATAAACACGTAACACAGTCCAATAACACCAGCATAAACACGTAACACAGTCCAATAACACCAGCATAAACACGTAACACAGTCCAATAACACCAGCATAAACACGTAACACAGTCCAATAACACCAGCATAAACATGTAACACAGTCCAATAACACCAGCATAAACATGTAACACAGTCCAATAACACCAGCATAAACACATAACACAGTCCAATAACACCAGCATAAACACGTAACACAGTCCAATAACACCAGCATAAACACGTAACACAGTCCAATAACACCAGCATAAACACGTAACACAGTCCAATAACACCAGCATAAACACGTAACACAGTCCAATAACACCAGCATAAACACGTAACACAGTCCAATAACACCAGCATAAACATGTAACACAGTCCAATAACACCAGCATAAACATGTAACACAGTCCAATAACACCAGCATAAACACATAACACAGTCCAATAACACCAGCATAAACACGTAACACAGTCCAATAACACCAGCATAAACACGTAACACAGTCCAATAACACCAGCATAAACACGTAACACAGTCCAATAACACCAGCATAAACACGTAACACAGTCCAATAACACCAGCATAAACACGTAACACAGTCAAATAACACCAGCATAAACACGTAACACCACATTCCAATAACACCAGCATGAACACGTAACACAGTCCAATAACACCAGCATAAACACGTAACACAGTCCAATAACACCAGCATAAACACGTAACATCACATTCCAATAACACCAGCATGAACACGTAACACAGTCCAATAACACCAGCATAAACACGTAACACAGTCAAATAACACCAGCATAAACACGTAACACCACATTCCAATAACACCAGCATGAACACGTAACACAGTCCAATAACACCAGCATAAACACGTAACACAGTCCAATAACACCAGCATAAACACGTAACATCACATTCCAATAACACCAGCATGAACACGTAACACAGTCCAATAACACCAGCATAAACACGTAACACAGTCCAATAACACCAGCATAAACACGTAACACACTCCAATAACACCAGCATAAACACGTAACACAGTCCAATAACACCAGCATAAACACGTAACACAGTCCAATAACACCAGCATAAACACGTAACACAGTCCAATAACACCAGCATAAACACGTAACACATTCCAATAACACCAGCATAAACACGTAACACAGTCCAATAACACCAGCATAAACACGTAACACAGTCCAATAACACCAGCATAAACACGTGACACAGTCCAATAACACCAGCATAAACACATAACACAGTCCAATAACACCAGCATAAACACGTAACACAGTCCAATAACACCAGCATAAACACGTAACACAGTCCAATAACACCAGCATAAACACGTAACACAGTCCAATAACACCAGCATAAACACGTAACACAGTCCAATAACACCAGCATAAACACGTAACACAGTCCAATAACACCAGCATAAACACGTAACACAGTCCAATAACACCAGCATAAACACGTAACACACTCCAATAACACCAGCATAAACACGTAACACACTCCAATAACACCAGCATAAACACGTAACAACACAGTCCAATAACACCAGCATAAACACGTAACACAGTCCAATAACACCAGCATAAACACGTAACACAGTCCAATAACACCAGCATAAACACGTAACACACTCCAATAACACCAGCATAAACAAGTAACACAGTCCAATAACACCAGCATAAACATGTAACACACTCCAATAACACCAGCATAAACACGTAACACAGTCCAATAACACCAGCATAAACACGTAACACAGTCCAATAACACCAGCATAAACACGTAACACAGTCCAATAACACCAGCATAAACATGTAACACAGTCCAATAACACCAGCATAAACATGTAACACAGTCCAATAACACCAGCATAAACACATAACACAGTCCAATAACACCAGCATAAACACGTAACACAGTCCAATAACACCAGCATAAACACGTAACACAGTCCAATAACACCAGCATAAACACGTAACACAGTCCAATAACACCAGCATAAACACGTAACACAGTCAAATAACACCAGCATAAACACGTAACACCACATTCCAATAACACCAGCATGAACACGTAACACAGTCCAATAACACCAGCATAAACACGTAACACAGTCCAATAACACCAGCATAAACACGTAACATCACATTCCAATAACACCAGCATGAACACGTAACACAGTCCAATAACACCAGCATAAACACGTAACACAGTCAAATAACACCAGCATAAACACGTAACACCACATTCCAATAACACCAGCATGAACACGTAACACAGTCCAATAACACCAGCATAAACACGTAACACAGTCAAATAACACCAGCATAAACACGTAACACCACATTCCAATAACACCAGCATGAACACGTAACACAGTCCAATAACACCAGCATAAACACGTAACACAGTCCAATAACACCAGCATAAACACGTAACACCACATTCCAATAACACCAGCATGAACACGTAACACAGTCCAATAACACCAGCATAAACACGTAACACCACATTCCAATAACACCAGCATGAACACGTAACACAGTCCAATAACACCAGCATAAACACGTAACACAGTCCAATAACACCAGCATAAACACGTAACACAGTCCAATAACACCAGCATAAACACGTAACACATTCCAATAACACCAGCATAAACACGTAACACAGTCCAATAACACCAGCATAAACACATAACACAGTCCAATAACACCAGCATAAACACGTGACACAGTCCAATAACACCAGCATAAACACATAACACAGTCCAATAACACCAGCATAAACACGTAACACAGTCCAATAACACCAGCATAAACACGTAACACAGTCCAATAACACCAGCATAAACACGTAACACAGTCCAATAACACCAGCATAAACACGTAACACAGTCCAATAACACCAGCATAAACACGTAACACAGTCCAATAACACCAGCATAAACACGTAACACAGTCAAATAACACCAGCATAAACACGTAACACCACATTCCAATAACACCAGCATGAACACGTAACACAGTCCAATAACACCAGCATAAACACGTAACACAGTCCAATAACACCAGCATAAACACGTAACACAGTCCAATAACACCAGCATAAACACGTAACACAGTCCAATAACACCAGCATAAACACGTAACACAGTCCAATAACACCAGCATAAACACGTAACACAGTCCAATAACACCAGCATAAACACGTAACACAGTCCAATAACACCAGCATAAACACGTAACACAGTCCAATAACACCAGCATAAACACGTAACACAGTCCAATAACACCAGCATAAACACGTAACACAGTCCAATAACACCAGCATAAACATGTAACACAGTCCAATAACACCAGCAAAAACACGTAACACAGTCCAATAACACCAGCATAAACACGTAACACAGTCCAATAACACCAGCATAAACACGTAAACAGTCCAATAACACCAGCATAAACACGTAACACCACATTCCAATAACACCAGCATAAACACGTAACACCACATTCCAATAACACCAGCATAAACACGTAACACCACATTCCAATAACACCAGCATGAACACGTAACACAGTCCAATAACACCAGCATAAACACGTAACACAGTCCAATAACACCAGCATAAACACATAACACAGTCCAATAACACCAGCATAAACACGTAACACAGTCCAATAACACCAGCATAAACACGTAACACAGTCCAATAACACCAGCATAAACACGTAACACAGTCCAATAACACCAGCATAAACACGTAACACCACATTC
Organism: Salvelinus alpinus; assembly: GCF_045679555.1. Taxonomy (NCBI): domain Eukaryota; kingdom Metazoa; phylum Chordata; class Actinopteri; order Salmoniformes; family Salmonidae; genus Salvelinus; species Salvelinus alpinus. The sequence continues at coordinate 1,872,197 of NC_092089.1, read as the reverse complement.
CAATAACACCAGCATGAACACGTAACACAGTCCAATAACACCAGCATAAACACGTAACACAGTCCAATAACACCAGCATAAACACGTAACACAGTCCAATAACACCAGCATAAACACGTAACACAGTCCAATAACACCAGCATAAACACGTAACACAGTCCAATAACACCAGCATAAACACGTAACACAGTCCAATAACACCAGCATAAACATGTAACACAGTCCAATAACACCAGCATAAACACGTAACACAGTCCAATAACACCAGCATAAACACGTAACACAGTCCAATAACACCAGCATAAACACGTAACACAGTCCAATAACACCAGCATAAACATGTAACACAGTCCAATAACACCAGCATAAACACGTAACACAGTCCAATAACACCAGCATAAACACGTAACACAGTCCAATAACACCAGCATAAACACGTAACACAGTCCAATAACACCAGCATAAACACGTAACACAGTCCAATAACACCAGCATAAACACGTAACACAGTCCAATAACACCAGCATAAACACGTAACACCACATTCCAATAACACCAGCATGAACACGTAACACAGTCCAATAACACCAGCATAAACACGTAACACAGTCCAATAACACCAGCATAAACACGTAACACAGTCCAATAACACCAGCATAAACATGTAACACAGTCCAATAACACCAGCATAAACACGTAACACAGTCCAATAACACCAGCATAAACACGTAACACAGTCCAATAACACCAGCATAAACACGTAACACAGTCCAATAACACCAGCATAAACACGTAACACCACATTCCAATAACACCAGCATAAACACGTAACATCACAGTCCAATAACACCAGCATAAACACGTAACACAGTCCAATAACACCAGCATAAACACGTAACACAGTCCAATAACACCAGCATAAACACGTAACACAGTCCAATAACACCAGCATAAACACGTAACACAGTCCAATAACACCAGCATAAACACGTAACACATTCCAATAACACCAGCATAAACACGTAACACAGTCCAATAACACCAGCATAAACACGTAACACAGTCCAATAACACCAGCATAAACACGTAACACACTCCAATAACACCAGCATAAACACGTAACACAGTCCAATAACACCAGCATAAACACGTAACACAGTCCAATAACACCAGCATAAACACGTAACACACTCCAATAACACCAGCATAAACACGTAACACACTCCAATAACACCAGCATAAACACGTAACACAGTCCAATAACACCAGCATAAACACGTAACACAGTCCAATAACACCAGCATAAACATGTAACACAGTCCAATAACACCAGCATAAACACGTAACACAGTCCAATAACACCAGCATAAACATGTAACACAGTCCAATAACACCAGCATAAACACGTAACACAGTCCAATAACACCAGCATAAACACGTAACACAGTCCAATAACACCAGCATAAACACGTAACACAGTCCAATAACACCAGCATAAACACGTAACACAGTCCAATAACACCAGCATAAACACGTAACAAACTCCAATAACACCAGCATAAACACGTAACACAGTTCAATAACACCAGCATAAACACGTAACACCACATTCCAATAACACCAGCATAAACACGTAACACCACATTCCAATAACACCAGCATAAACACGTAACACCACATTCCAATAACACCAGCATGAACACGTAACACAGTCCAATAACACCAGCATAAACACGTAACACAGTCCAATAACACCAGCATAAACACATAACACAGTCCAATAACACCAGCATAAACACGTAACACAGTCCAATAACACCAGCATAAACACGTAACACAGTCCAATAACACCAGCATAAACACGTAACACAGTCCAATAACACCAGCATAAACACGTAACACCACATTCCAATAACACCAGCATGAACACGTAACACAGTCCAATAACACCAGCATAAACACGTAACACAGTCCAATAACACCAGCATAAACACGTAACACAGTCCAATAACACCAGCATAAACACGTAACACAGTCCAATAACACCAGCATAAACACGTAACACAGTCCAATAACACCAGCATAAACACGTAACACAGTCCAATAACACCAGCATAAACACGTAACACAGTCCAATAACACCAGCATAAACACGTAACACAGTCCAATAACACCAGCATAAACACGTAACACAGTCCAATAACACCAGCATAAACACGTAACACAGTCCAATAACACCAGCATAAACACGTAACACAGTCCAATAACACCAGCATAAACACGTAACACAGTCCAATAACACCAGCATAAACACGTAACACAGTCCAATAACACCAGCATAAACACGTAACACCACATTCCAATAACACCAGCATAAACACGTAACACCACATTCCAATAACACCAGCATAAACACGTAACACCACATTCCAATAACACCAGCATGAACACGTAACACAGTCCAATAACACCAGCATAAACATGTAACACAGTCCAATAACACCAGCATAAACACATAACACAGTCCAATAACACCAGCATAAACACGTAACACAGTCCAATAACACCAGCATAAACACGTAAACAGTCCAATAACACCAGCATAAACACGTAACACAGTCCAATAACACCAGCATAAACACGTAACACAGTCCAATAACACCAGCATAAACACATAACACAGTCCAATAACACCAGCATAAACACGTAACACAGTCCAATAACACCAGCATAAACACGTAACACAGTCCAATAACACCAGCATAAACACGTAACACAGTCCAATAACACCAGCATAAACACGTAACACCACATTCCAATAACACCAGCATGAACACGTAACACAGTCCAATAACACCAGCATAAACACGTAACACAGTCCAATAACACCAGCATAAACACGTAACACAGTCCAATAACACCAGCATAAACACGTAACACAGTCCAATAACACCAGCATAAACACGTAACACAGTCCAATAACACCAGCATAAACACGTAACACAGTCCAATAACACCAGCATAAACACGTAACACAGTCCAATAACACCAGCATAAACACGTAACACAGTCCAATAACACCAGCATAAACACGTAACACAGTCCAATAACACCAGCATAAACACGTAAACAGTCCAATAACACCAGCATAAACACGTAACACCACATTCCAATAACACCAGCATAAACACGTAACACCACATTCCAATAACACCAGCATAAACACGTAACACCACATTCCAATAACACCAGCATGAACACGTAACACAGTCCAATAACACCAGCATAAACACGTAACACAGTCCAATAACACCAGCATAAACACATAACACAGTCCAATAACACCAGCATAAACACGTAACACAGTCCAATAACACCAGCATAAACACGTAACACAGTCCAATAACACCAGCATAAACACGTAACACAGTCCAATAACACCAGCATAAACACGTAACACCACATTCCAATAACACCAGCATGAACACGTAACACAGTCCAATAACACCAGCATAAACACGTAACACAGTCCAATAACACCAGCATAAACACGTAACACAGTCCAATAACACCAGCATAAACACGTAACACAGTCCAATAACACCAGCATAAACACGTAACACAGTCCAATAACACCAGCATAAACACGTAACACAGTCCAATAACACCAGCATAAACACGTAACACAGTCCAATAACACCAGCATAAACACGTAACACAGTCCAATAACACCAGCATAAACACGTAACACAGTCCAATAACACCAGCATAAACACGTAACACAGTCCAATAACACCAGCATAAACATGTAACACAGTCCAATAACACCAGCATAAACACGTAACACAGTCCAATAACACCAGCATAAACACGTAACACAGTCCAATAACACCAGCATAAACACGTAACACAGTCCAATAACACCAGCATAAACACGTAACACAGTCCAATAACACCAGCATAAACACGTAACACAGTCCAATAACACCAGCATAAACACGTAACACCACATTCCAATAACACCAGCATAAACACGTAACACCACATTCCAATAACACCAGCATAAACACGTAACACCACATTCCAATAACACCAGCATGAACACGTAACACAGTCCAATAACACCAGCATAAACACGTAACACAGTCCAATAACACCAGCATAAACACGTAACACAGTCCAATAACACCAGCATAAACACGTAACACCACATTCCAATAACACCAGCATGAACACGTAACACAGTCCAATAACACCAGCATAAACACGTAACACAGTCCAATAACACCAGCATAAACACGTAACACAGTCCAATAACACCAGCATAAACACGTAACACCACATTCCAATAACACCAGCATGAACACGTAACACAGTCCAATAACACCAGCATAAACACGTAACACAGTCCAATAACACCAGCATAAACACGTAACACAGTCCAATAACACCAGCATAAACACGTAACACAGTCCAATAACACCAGCATAAACACGTAACACAGTCCAATAACACCAGCATAAACACGTAACACAGTCCAATAACACCAGCATAAACACGTAACACAGTCCAATAACACCAGCATAAACACGTAACACAGTCCAATAACACCAGCATAAACATGTAACACAGTCCAATAACACCAGCAAAAACACGTAACACAGTCCAATAACACCAGCATAAACACGTAACACAGTCCAATAACACCAGCATAAACACGTAAACAGTCCAATAACACCAGCATAAACACGTAACACCACATTCCAATAACACCAGCATAAACACGTAACACCACATTCCAATAACACCAGCATAAACACGTAACACCACATTCCAATAACACCAGCATGAACACGTAACACAGTCCAATAACACCAGCATAAACACGTAACACAGTCCAATAACACCAGCATAAACACATAACACAGTCCAATAACACCAGCATAAACACGTAACACAGTCCAATAACACCAGCATAAACACGTAACACAGTCCAATAACACCAGCATAAACACGTAACACAGTCCAATAACACCAGCATAAACACGTAACACCACATTCCAATAACACCAGCATGAACACGTAACACAGTCCAATAACACCAGCATAAACACGTAACACAGTCCAATAACACCAGCATAAACACGTAACACAGTCCAATAACACCAGCATAAACACGTAACACAGTCCAATAACACCAGCATAAACACGTAACACAGTCCAATAACACCAGCATAAACACGTAACACAGTCCAATAACACCAGCATAAACACGTAACACAGTCCAATAACACCAGCATAAACACGTAACACAGTCCAATAACACCAGCATAAACACGTAACACAGTCCAATAACACCAGCATAAACACGTAACACAGTCCAATAACACCAGCATAAACACGTAACACAGTCCAATAACACCAGCATAAACACGTAACACAGTCCAATAACACCAGCATAAACACGTAACACAGTCCAATAACACCAGCATAAACACGTAACACAGTCCAATAACACCAGCATAAACACGTAACACAGTCCAATAACACCAGCATAAACACGTAACACAGTCCAATAACACCAGCATAAACACGTAACACCACATTCCAATAACACCAGCATAAACACGTAACACCACATTCCAATAACACCAGCATGAACACGTAACACAGTCCAATAACACCAGCATAAACATGTAACACAGTCCAATAACACCAGCATAAACACATAACACAGTCCAATAACACCAGCATAAACACGTAACACAGTCCAATAACACCAGCATAAACACGTAACACAGTCCAATAACACCAGCATAAACACGTAACACAGTCCAATAACACCAGCATGAACACGTAACACAGTCCAATAACACCAGCATAAACACGTAACACAGTCCAATAACACCAGCATAAACACGTAACACAGTCCAATAACACCAGCATAAACACGTAACACAGTCCAATAACACCAGCATAAACACGTAACACAGTCCAATAACACCAGCATAAACACGTAACACAGTCCAATAACACCAGCATAAACACGTAACACAGTCCAATAACACCAGCATAAACACGTAACACAGTCCAATAACACCAGCATAAACACGGAACACAGTCCAATAACACCAGCATAAACACGTAAACAGTCCAATAACACCAGCATAAACACGTAACACCACATTCCAATAACACCAGCATAAACACGTAACACCACATTCCAATAACACCAGCATAAACACGTAACACCACATTCCAATAACACCAGCATGAACACGTAACACAGTCCAATAACACCAGCATAAACACGTAACACAGTCCAATAACACCAGCATAAACACATAACACAGTCCAATAACACCAGCATAAACACGTAACACAGTCCAATAACACCAGCATAAACACGTAACACAGTCCAATAACACCAGCATAAACACGTAACACAGTCCAATAACACCAGCATAAACACGTAACACCACATTCCAATAACACCAGCATGAACACGTAACACAGTCCAATAACACCAGCATAAACACGTAACACAGTCCAATAACACCAGCATAAACACGTAACACAGTCCAATAACACCAGCATAAACACGTAACACAGTCCAATAACACCAGCATAAACACGTAACACAGTCCAATAACACCAGCATAAACACGTAACACAGTCCAATAACACCAGCATAAACATGTAACACAGTCCAATAACACCAGCATAAACACGTAACACAGTCCAATAACACCAGCATAAACACGTAACACAGTCCAATAACACCAGCATAAACACGTAACACAGTCCAATAACACCAGCATAAACACGTAACACAGTCCAATAACACCAGCATAAACACGTAACACAGTCCAATAACACCAGCATAAACACGTAACACAGTCCAATAACACCAGCATAAACACGTAACACAGTCCAATAACACCAGCATAAACACGTAACACAGTCCAATAACACCAGCATAAACACGTAACACAGTCCAATAACACCAGCATAAACACGTAACACCACATTCCAATAACACCAGCATAAACACGTAACACCACATTCCAATAACACCAGCATAAACACGTAACACCACATTCCAATAACACCAGCATGAACACGTAACACAGTCCAATAACACCAGCATAAACACGTAACACAGTCCAATAACACCAGCATAAACACGTAACACAGTCCAATAACACCAGCATAAACACGCAACACCACATTCCAATAACACCAGCATGAACACGTAACACAGTCCAATAACACCAGCATAAACACGTAACACAGTCCAATAACACCAGCATAAACACGTAACACAGTCCAATAACACCAGCATAAACACGTAACACCACATTCCAATAACACCAGCATGAACACGTAACACAGTCCAATAACACCAGCATAAACACGTAACACAGTCCAATAACACCAGCATAAACACGTAACACAGTCCAATAACACCAGCATAAACACGTAACACAGTCCAATAACACCAGCATAAACACGTAACACAGTCCAATAACACCAGCATAAACACGTAACACAGTCCAATAACACCAGCATAAACACGTAACACAGTCCAATAACACCAGCATAAACACGTAACACAGTCCAATAACACCAGCATAAACATGTAACACAGTCCAATAACACCAGCAAAAACACGTAACACAGTCCAATAACACCAGCATAAACACGTAACACAGTCCAATAACACCAGCATAAACACGTAAACAGTCCAATAACACCAGCATAAACACGTAACACCACATTCCAATAACACCAGCATAAACACGTAACACCACATTCCAATAACACCAGCATAAACACGTAACACCACATTCCAATAACACCAGCATGAACACGTAACACAGTCCAATAACACCAGCATAAACACGTAACACAGTCCAATAACACCAGCATAAACACATAACACAGTCCAATAACACCAGCATAAACACGTAACACAGTCCAATAACACCAGCATAAACACGTAACACAGTCCAATAACACCAGCATAAACACGTAACACAGTCCAATAACACCAGCATAAACACGTAACACCACATTCCAATAACACCAGCATGAACACGTAACACAGTCCAATAACACCAGCATAAACACGTAACACAGTCCAATAACACCAGCATAAACACGTAACACAGTCCAATAACACCAGCATAAACACGTAACACAGTCCAATAACACCAGCATAAACACGTAACACAGTCCAATAACACCAGCATAAACACGTAACACAGTCCAATAACACCAGCATAAACACGTAACACAGTCCAATAACACCAGCATAAACACATAACACAGTCCAATAACACCAGCATAAACACGTAACACAGTCCAATAACACCAGCATAAACACGTAACACAGTCCAATAACACCAGCATAAACATGTAACACAGTCCAATAACACCAGCATAAACACGTAACACAGTCCAATAACACCAGCATAAACACGTAACACAGTCCAATAACACCAGCATAAACACGTAACACAGTCCAATAACACCAGCATAAACACGTAACACAGTCCAATAACACCAGCATAAACACGTAACACAGTCCAATAACACCAGCATAAACACGTAACACAGTCCAATAACACCAGCATAAACACGTAACACAGTCCAATAACACCAGCATAAACACGTAACACAGTCCAATAACACCAGCATAAACACGTAACACAGTCCAATAACACCAGCATAAACACGTAACACCACATTCCAATAACACCAGCATAAACACGTAACACCACATTCCAATAACACCAGCATAAACACGTAACACCACATTCCAATAACACCAGCATGAACACGTAACACAGTCCAATAACACCAGCATAAACACGTAACACAGTCCAATAACACCAGCATAAACACGTAACACAGTCCAATAACACCAGCATAAACACGTAACACCACATTCCAATAACACCAGCATGAACACGTAACACAGTCCAATAACACCAGCATAAACACGTAACACAGTCCAATAACACCAGCATAAACACGTAACACAGTCCAATAACACCAGCATAAACACGTAACACCACATTCCAATAACACCAGCATGAACACGTAACACAGTCCAATAACACCAGCATAAACACGTAACACAGTCCAATAACACCAGCATAAACACGTAACACAGTCCAATAACACCAGCATAAACACGTAACACAGTCCAATAACACCAGCATAAACACGTAACACAGTCCAATAACACCAGCATAAACACGTAACACAGTCCAATAACACCAGCATAAACACGTAACACAGTCCAATAACACCAGCATAAACACGTAACACAGTCCAATAACACCAGCATAAACATGTAACACAGTCCAATAACACCAGCAAAAACACGTAACACAGTCCAATAACACCAGCATAAACACGTAACACAGTCCAATAACACCAGCATAAACACGTAAACAGTCCAATAACACCAGCATAAACACGTAACACCACATTCCAATAACACCAGCATAAACACGTAACACCACATTCCAATAACACCAGCATAAACACGTAACACCACATTCCAATAACACCAGCATGAACACGTAACACAGTCCAATAACACCAGCATAAACACGTAACACAGTCCAATAACACCAGCATAAACACATAACACAGTCCAATAACACCAGCATAAACACGTAACACAGTCCAATAACACCAGCATAAACACGTAACACAGTCCAATAACACCAGCATAAACACGTAACACAGTCCAATAACACCAGCATAAACACGTAACACCACATTCCAATAACACCAGCATGAACACGTAACACAGTCCAATAACACCAGCATAAACACGTAACACAGTCCAATAACACCAGCATAAACACGTAACACAGTCCAATAACACCAGCATAAACACGTAACACAGTCCAATAACACCAGCATAAACACGTAACACAGTCCAATAACACCAGCATAAACACGTAACACAGTCCAATAACACCAGCATAAACACGTAACACAGTCCAATAACACCAGCATAAACACATAACACAGTCCAATAACACCAGCATAAACACGTAACACAGTCCAATAACACCAGCATAAACACGTAACACAGTCCAATAACACCAGCATAAACACGTAACACAGTCCAATAACACCAGCATAAACACGTAACACAGTCCAATAACACCAGCATAAACACGTAACACCACATTCCAATAACACCAGCATGAACACGTAACACAGTCCAATAACACCAGCATAAACACGTAACACAGTCCAATAACACCAGCATAAACACGTAACACAGTCCAATAACACCAGCATAAACACGTAACACAGTCCAATAACACCAGCATAAACACGTAACACAGTCCAATAACACCAGCATAAACACGTAACACAGTCCAATAACACCAGCATAAACACGTAACACAGTCCAATAACACCAGCATAAACACGTAACACAGTCCAATAACACCAGCATAAACACGTAACACAGTCCAATAACACCAGCATAAACACGTAACACAGTCCAATAACACCAGCATAAACACGTAACACAGTCCAATAACACCAGCATAAACACGTAACACAGTCCAATAACACCAGCATAAACACGTAACACAGTCCAATAACACCAGCATAAACACGTAACACAGTCCAATAACACCAGCATAAACACGTAACACAGTCCAATAACACCAGCATAAACACGTAACACAGTCCAATAACACCAGCATAAACACGTAACACCACATTCCAATAACACCAGCATAAACACGTAACACCACATTCCAATAACACCAGCATGAACACGTAACACAGTCCAATAACACCAGCATAAACATGTAACACAGTCCAATAACACCAGCATAAACACATAACACAGTCCAATAACACCAGCATAAACACGTAACACAGTCCAATAACACCAGCATAAACACGTAACACAGTCCAATAACACCAGCATAAACACGTAACACAGTCCAATAACACCAGCATGAACACGTAACACAGTCCAATAACACCAGCATAAAC